>NC_143012.1:138192452-138554952 GCF_055824585.1 Amblyomma mixtum | reverse complement strand
ATAAGCATAGATAGCCTCCTGGCTCTGCCGGCGCAACTCGAGAAGCTTGTCATGACAATTCAAGGCCTGCAAACGACAGTTACTGAGGTTCAAACATCAGTAGAATTCTTGGCATCCAAATACGACACGCTCCTTGCGACTTGCAACGATGCCGTGCAGGCAACAAAGACGCTTGAGCAAAAGGTTGCATTTCTAGAAGGGACTATTGACGAACAGGCTTCGATGATTCACCGAATTCAGTGGGAACTCAATGAAAGTGAACAGTACAGCCGTCTGTCCAATCTAGAGATAAGCGGACTGCCAGTTCAGCCACAGGAAGACCTGCGGGCTGAAGTTGCGCAGATGGCTGAAACACTTGAAGTACGTGACTTCAACCAATCTGAGATAGCCTCCTTGCACCGTCTATCATCGAGACAAGGGAAGATTCCGGTCGTAATGGTCAGGTTTTCGTCCCCGAGCTTACGGGAGAAATGGCTGCAGGTAAAAAGCAAACTTAGGACGCTAAATGAGTCCCACAAGCTCTCCTCCGTTTTCTTCAATGAAAACTTGACCCGTATGAACAGTGAGCTGTTCTGGAAAGCTCGAATCCGAGGAAAGGAAAAATCTTTCAAATTTGTCTGGGTCAAGAATGGCAAAGTTTTCGCCAGAAAAGAAGTGGGGGCTTCCGTTATCAAAATCGCGTCTCTTTCAGACATTGACAAAATGACGTAGGGAAATTCACTATTACTGCTATGGCTTCTTTTTCAAGTTTTGACGTCTGTTTCCAATCATTCCATCCAGTTTCTTTGAGTTCTCTTACTATTCTTCACATTAACATTAGAAGCATTCGAAAACATTGGAATCAATTTCTGGTAATCGCACAAGACCTTTACCAAGTAGTAGACGTATTTGCTTTCACAGAGGTAAATATTGCTGACAATATTACCTGCATGTTCAAGCTTCCGGGTTATACGGAGCATTTCCTTACCCGCCAAATGGGTAAGGGTGGAGGAATTGCTGTTTTCTTCAAGGATTCATTATCGGTTTCCAATATCAACATCTCCATCAACGCTGCAGAGGCAATGGGATTTGAAATTTCGTACAGCAACATTTCGAGTCATCTCCTTATCATATACCGACCACCGTCTGGAAACGTGGCTAATTTTATCACAGCATTGCATGACGTTTGTAAGCAAAGGTTTAGCCAAGGTAACCTATGCATAATGGGTGACTTGAATATTGATCTGTTAAAGCCTGAGAGAGCATCTGCACAAAGCTACCTAAATGCCCTTGCGGATCATGGTATAGAAACACTACTTTCAGATCCTACTAGAGAAGAGATCGTAAACAACAGTTTGTGTAAAACTTGCATAGACCACGTTAACGTACGCGCGTCGGACTTGTCTTATGTTATGGCAGCTGTCATTCGAAAGAAATTAGCGGATCATTACTTTACGCTATGCCACTTTGCTAAGGTCGATTCTGCACAGAAACCTAATGATAGCAGGTGTGTTATGACTATACTAGATCGAAAACTATTTGACAGTAAGGTGTCATCCTTCGACTGGAACTCATTTATATCACGAAATAACAAAGATACCGCCTACGATAACTTTGTTTTGGTTCTTAAAAATTTAAAAGAATCCTGCAAAAAAAGTATCATTGCCAAAAAACGAAATAATAATTGCTTCTGGCTTACAGCTGACATTCTCGCAGCCATTAGATGCAAAGAAGCGCTGTGGTCAAAATGTCGCGCTTCACCAAAAAATGCAAACTTACGAAATGAATTTCGGGCTGCTAGGAACAAAGTAACCGCTCTTCTTCGGTCCTCTAAAAGGCGTTACTATGCTAGCCAGTTTCGCAATTGCCACCATGACGTGGCCAAAACTTGGGCTATCGTGAACGAACTGCGCGGGCGTCAGCGTAGACCGGTCAAGGACGCAATAGAGCATAGTTTTGGTCACTTGACATCCTCTTTGGCAAATGATTTTAATAACTTTTTTTCTAAAGAACAGCGCATTGCCCGTGCCACATCACGTTCGCCGTTACTTCCTTCTTCTGTGATTGACTCAGCATTTCTTCCACACATAACAGAGCCAGATCTTTTCAGCATAATCTCCAGTCTACGGCATAACAAATCGGCTGGAATTGATGGAATATTTATCAGCGACCTTTCCAGAAACTTCCAAAGCTTGAAGTGTGTCCTTCTTTTTATGCTAAATGATATGATTGAAAGTGGCTTCTTACCATGCTCTCTTAAACAAGCGCGTGTTATACCACTTTACAAGGGTGGCAAAAGAAATGATATCACGAATTATCGCCCAATATCTATCGTGTCGTGTATATCACAAATTTTAGAAAAACACGTCTTATGTACAATGTCAGCATTTTTGCTGAGGCATAACGTGCTTAGCCCACATCAATACGGATTTGTTGCTGGTTCTGGTACCCAAACGTTATTAGAAAAGATGTCGGATTCCGTTCATTCTAGTTTTGATCAAAATGAAGTGGCATTTGGTCTCTTTCTTGATGTCAGGAAGGCATTTAATACTGTTCACCATGATATTCTCTGTGAAAAGTTGTTTTGCTATGGTTTTCGTGGTCCTTTTCAAATGTTACTAAGAAATTATGTGTCTCAGCGATCTCAAATGGTGGAACTTGGACCTGTGCAAAGCAGAACTATAGACTTATATAGTGGTGTTCCCCAGGGATCCATCTTATCACCCCTCTTATTTAATCTCTATGTTAATGACCTCCCCAGCATTATAACTTCATCACAGATTTATCAATATGCAGATGACACCCTCCTCATCTCATCTAATACAGATTTTTCTTGCGCACTCCGTCAACTTCAACAGGACGCTACTAATCTATATGATTGGTTTCAATGTAACCTGATTGATATAAACCCCCAAAAAACTCATCTAGTGTGCTTTAAAAATGCACACAAGCCAATCCCGAAAAACGCTGCGGTTTTTTTGCACAGCTCCAGTTGCACTGCATGTTCTTGCTACCCCATTACATGTGTTCCGTCCGTGAAATACCTTGGCATTTACTTTGACAGTGATTTATCCTGGAACACGCACATGGCACACCTCAGTAAGAAGCTTAGAGGCGTCGCATGCTTGCTCTATGCTCTAAGGGCCTACCTGCCATTTGCCATAAGACGTTTAATTGCACAGTCTTTGGGGTATTCTCTGCTGAGATATGGCATGTGCTGTTTCTTCAACTGTTCTGCAACATGGAAAAATAGGATAAACCGTATTCTCAAGAATATGGCTAAGAGTGTCATCTATTCAATACCCCATAAACAGCAAAGTGTATTCCTTTCTTCAGGTCTGCCTTCCTTTGACATTGTGTTCAAACAAGTCACTGTACTCAGATATTTCTGGAACTCTGAATTTCGGTTCCACAACGTTAAACCAATCCCATTAAGAAAAGTTTCTCGATATATTGTCCCTGCAGTGCGAACTCATTTTGGTATGTCTATGAGGTCATATTATATCCCATGTATATTCAATGAGATGCCTGATAATGTTTTCAACTTGAACACTCGCAGACAGTTACGTGATGCTATTGCCGAGCTTGAACAGCTCTAGTGCATATGTTTTAATGTAGTACACAAAACAATGAATTGATTTGGTAACACAGGTTGTTGCTGCTGCCGGACGGCGCCCTACAAGCCCAATTGAGGCTTTGGCGCGTCCGCGTCTTGTATTGTTTCTTTGGTGTGAATAAAGTATTTATTTATTTATTTATTTTATGGATGGATGGATGGATGGATGGATGGACGGACGGACGGACGGACGGACGGACGGACGGACGGACGGACGGACGGACGGACGGACGGACGGACGGACGGACGGACGGACGGACGGATGGATGGATGGATGGATGGATGGGTGGGTGGGTGGGTGGATGGGTGGGTGGATGGATGGGTGGATGGGTGGGTGGATGGATGGGTGGGTGGATGGGTGGATGGGTGGGTGGGTGGATGGGTGGGTGGGTGGGTGGGTGGGTGGATGGATGGATGGATGGATGGATGGATGGGTGGATGGATGGACGGATGGGTAGGTGGGTGGGTGGGTGGGTGGGTGGATGGATGGATGGATGGATGGATGGATGGATGGATGGGTGGGTGGATGGGTGGGTGGGTGGATGGATGGATGGATGGATGGATGGATAGCAGAGTGGTTTCTTGGGCGAGTTGGTTTACCATATTGAAATATACCTGCTCTTAAAAGACACGGACTGAAAGAAAGAGACACACACACAAATCGCTGGACTTACAACTGAATTTTTATTCGGGAAACACTGCTCACACCAGCAGCTGATAAAAATGGAAGATGGTAACACCCGGATGATAAAAAATTGACAACTGTCTCGTCACATGTCCAGTCCTACCTTCCCTTTCGTAAAAATGCCCTTTCCTTTGATAGTAGTGAAAGGGACGTGCTACTCACACATGCAACCCCACTGTCCGCTATGCTCATGGCTTCAATGATTTCACGCGCCGTTTGGTCACGGTTCCTGCTTACTATCTTCGTCTCGTTATAGGAAGGTACACATTTACACTCTTGACAATGAACAACCAAATTCCCATCGCCCTTCCGTTCCATGTTCTTCCGATGTTCACGTAGCCGCTAGTTCAAACATCGCCCCGTTTGGCCTACATATGCTTTGCCACATGTAAGCGGCAACCTGTATACCACACCTTCTGCGCATGCGACCATGGGGACTTGGTGTTTCTTTTTACACCCCTTAGCTTTTCTTTCTGAGTACGTTTCTAATAAGGGAGTAATTACTCATTGGCATCCACCCAAGCGCAGCCATACGGCTACAAAGGAAAGCTATACAGCTTTCTCAGAAACTTCGTAGTTAAAGAAAAATTCGTCCTGGTCCGGGGTTCGAACCCGGAACCACCGCCACACCGGAGCAGAATGAAGAAATGAACGAAGGCACGATACGCTTCCTCGATATCAAGCTGTCACTGGCGCCTGATGGGACATTTTGGATGTACCAGCCTAGAGGTAACAAAGGTTTGCTTCCGTTCAGCTCTGCACATTCAAAATTAGTGAAGAGGGCAATCGTGAGGTTATGTTTTCAAAATGCGTTGAAGAAATCTTGTCCGGAATTAGTCAAAGAAAGTTTTGAGCAGCAGGTGGCGAGGCTAAAGGAAGCAGGTTATCCGGATCAGGTTTTGGTGTCGGTGGCAAAAAGCATGCTCAAGAAATTTGGCAAAAAGGGTACGGTGCCTAGCAAGGAGGGAGCAAAACAAAAGGAGAAAACGGTGGTGATTCCGTACATTCATGGGGTGTCCCATAATCTTAAAATAATTGCTTCGAAGGTAAAAACTAGGGTCGTTTTTTCAGCCCCGGACAAATTGGAAAACTTATGCAAAATAGAAACGTACCCAGAAAGAAAAGCTAAGGGGTGTAAAAAGAAACACCAAGTCCCCATGGTCGCATGCGCAGAAGGTGTGGTATACAGGTTGCCGCTTACATGTGGCAAAGCATATGTAGGCCAAACGGGGCGATGTTTGAACGAGCGGCTACGTGAACATCGGAAGAACATGGAACGGAAGGGCGATGGGAATTTGGTTGTTCATTGTCAAGAGTGTAAATGTGTACCTTCCTATAACGAGACGAAGATAGTAAGCAGGAACCGTGACCAAACGGCGCGTGAAATCATTGAAGCCATGAGCATAGCGGACAGTGGGGTTGCATGTGTGAGTAGCACGTCCCTTTCACTACTATCAAAGGAAAGGGCATTTTTACGAAAGGGAAGGTAGGACTGGACATGTGATGAGACAGTTGTCAATTTTTTATCATCCGGGTGTTACCATCTTACATTTTTATCAGCTGCTGGTGTGCATAAAGAGCAGTGTTTCCCGAATAAAAATTCAGTTGTAAGTCCAGCGCTTTGTGTGTGTGTCTCTTTCTTTCAGTCCGTGTCTTTTAAGCGCAGGTATATTTCAATCAGGATGGATGGATGGATGGATGGATGGGTGGGTGGGTGGGTGGGTGGATGGATGGGTAGATGGATGGGTAGATGGATAGATAGATCTTTATTTTAGACAACAAGGTCTCGGATACAGGGGCAAAAGGCAGATGCACTCTGCCTGACGGGGCCCAAGCACCCGACACAATGCTCAGAAACAAGCGGCAAAAGAAGCAAGAGCTTCATACACTGTCATTACAAAAAACAACACATAATTATACAAGGTAAAAGTAGGAGGAAGGTGCATACTTTTGCAATGACATAATTAAAGTAAATATTTACAAGGCACATCACAACAAGAAAAACACGAGAATTCACAGAGTTGATGGAAAAATAGGGACATCAAGGATTTCTGAGTGGACAACCCTTTAATCATTCGGGGGAGAAAGGAGGTAAGCTTTAGCATTTCTATTGAAGGACTTTTGGGAAACAGATTTCTGAATAATTTCTATGGCCTGTGCATGTTTATTTAGAAGACTGGGAATTAAATATGAAAGCAGTTCGGTTCCATAGTTAGTCCTTACGAATGGTACTCTGTAACCGACGTGTCTTAATTTATAAGGCGCGTCACTACTAGAGTTTATTTGAACATATTTATTGGGATGATGTTTGAAATCGTTAAACACATAAGAAAGCAGTTTCAACTCAAATAATTCATTGACTTTTAGAATAGAATGCTTAGAGAAGTACAAACCTGTATGATCACTGTATGCAAGGTTTTCGACATATCGTATTGCTTTTTTCTGTCATGTTATCAGCCTCGTGAGGTTAGTTTTCGTTGTAGATCCCCAAACAAGTAAACAATAATGAAGATGTGATTGAATAAGGGTATAATATAACTGCCACTTCAGCCATTTCGGAACAAGGTCTCGAAGTTTATATAATACACATAATGACCTTGATATGCTGGCATGAATCTTATTAATATGCAGGGTCCAACTCAAGTGTTCTTCAAAGATTATGCCTAAAAATTTGTAGGAAGAAACACGCTCAATTACGCTATTGTTGAATGTAAGATTAATTTCACTGTTATCAGGCTTGTTACGTGCCTTAAATACAATAAGCTTTGTTTTATTAACATTTAACTCTAGTTTATTTATATTCAACCATAAAGACAATTCTTGTAACCATGCATTTGCCTCAGCCTGAATATTACTAAGATGCATGCCAGAAAAAAATACGCTGGTATCATCTGCATATAAAATTATTGTGGGAGTTCGAGGGATGGCTATTATATCATTGATATAAAGAATGAAAAATATTGGACCCAAAATAGACCCTTGTGGAACACCGTATATTAATTGACCAGGTTGTGATTGATGACCATTCAAACATGTATACTGCACGCGACCGGAAAGATAAGTACGGATCAGATTTAAGGCAACTCCTCGAATGCCATAAAACGGTAGCTTATAAAATAAAATATCATGTTTAACTGAATCAAATGCCTTCCTGAAATCTAAAAAAAGTCCAACTGTAAATTGTTTGTCATCCATATTAGAAAATATTTTTTCCTTTATACTAAGCAATGCCATTTCTGTTGACTTCTTCTCACGAAATCCGAACTGTTCGTTAACAAAAATTTGTCTGTCGTCAAAGAACTTACACAGTCTGATTTTGATCAAATATTCCAGCAGTTTAGAAAACAAAGGGAGTACAGATATAGGTCTGTAGTTGTTTATATTGTCATAAGGGCCACCTTTGTGTAAAACAATCACTCTGGCAATTTTCATACCATCTGGAAAAATACCTTGAACTAACGCGTTGTTACATATATGCTGCAAGGGCAAGCTAATTAGATCGGCAACAGCAATAATAGGCTCGGCATTAATTTCATCTGCGCCTGCCGCAGTGGATTTGTCTAGGCTTCTAAGGAATGTGAATACTTCATGTTCGCTGCAAGGATTCTAGAATATGGAACTACCAATTGGAGAGGCAATATACTGAGCAATTTCATGATTTCTATCCTGCTTCTGAGATGATTCGCCAGAGGATGGGAAATGAGCATTAAACTTGTCTGCCAAAGCAGCGCCACTGTATTCAACACCATTGAATGTTAATGTGCTGGGAATATGGGTTGTCGCCCTTCCCATGAGGTCGCTCAAACAATCCCATATTTTCTTAGGGCAATTGGAGACTGCTGAAAATTTATTCTGATAATACTGTTTCTTAGCTTTTTAATATCAGAGCTTAACTTATTTCTAAGTTTTTTGTATTCCTTAAGTATGACTTGATCTTTTGATTGGATGAATTTGTCAAAAAGCCTGTCACGGGTTTGAATTCGTCGATATAACTCTTTCGTAACCCACGGCTTTCGAGACTTTTTGTGAGTTTTTCCCACTGTCAAAGGAAATGCGGCATCATATTTGCTTTTTACTAACTGAAGAAAGATATTGTACGCTATACTAGGATTTAACTCATTGTAAACTTCGCTCCAGGCAGTGCTTTCCATCATGGATCTAAAACTAGCTAAGTTTTCTTGATTGAAACTGCGATATACTGTCTGGGGAGTTGGTACTTGCTTCCTTTTTTTTATCGCCCGAGGAAAAAAACAGAATATAGGCAGATGATCGCTCAAATCAAATGTAAGCACACCTGATAGCACTCTTGATAACTCATGATTTGTAACACATAAATCTAATAATGAGTCCCTCTCTAAGGTTATTCTTGTTGGTGACGGAATAACATTGGTGCAGAAAAATGCATCAATGGCTTCACAAAAAAGACGTCGCGGGGAGCTGTTTGTCAGAAGATCAATGTTAAAGTCTCCAACCAAAACAACAGGGATATTTACGATACAAGCATATTCAAGAAGATCACGCACAAACTTGATAAATTCGGCACTTTCACTAGATGGGGGTCGATAAATGCAAGCGATCAGTGTTCCATGACATTTTATAGCAACCGATTCGTAGTGGGTATCGACAAGAGAAAAATCTGATAAAACTTCATAGTCAAGGTTTTCTTTAACATACAATGCGACGCCACCTCCTCTACGGTTTTCTCTGAACACGCCTTCAGACTTGTAGCCACGAAAGAAGATAACATCATTTTGATTTGTGAACCATGTTTCCGTGTGCGCTAGTATATCAAATCTGTGATTCAGGGAATCCAAAGCTGATTGCATTTCAAAGTGCTTATATTTTAGACTTCTAATATTCACATGAAAGACTGCCATCCTGTGATTTTCGTGAACAAGACAACTGCGCACCGCAGAGTTAAAAGATAAAGCATCGTAGTAAAGAGGCTTTGTTTGTGATGCCATAAAAGAAAAATGATGAAAAAAACTGATCAGTATGACTTGGTTGAACTGAAAATATTTTAACCTGCCGTGTCAGTGCAAGTGTCGCTGACAAGTTTTACTTCTTTGTACCCGTTGTGAAAATGCAATAAAGAAAAAAAAGCCATGGCTTAGGCCAGCGACTGGTACCGTCGATTTTTTCTAAGCATATCGGGATTATGCAGCTTACCACAGGTGTAGCCAGAACCCAAGGTGACTTGCAAGGATCACGTGGCAGAGCAAAACTTGATACTGCATGGGTTTGATGGCATCGGAGAGCACTTGTAAAGATGCTGCTGGGATGTAGGGAAGCATTGACAGTAGGCAGACAAGCTGTGGGGTCAAGATACCAAAAAACACTCGAAGTGATACTATGATAAGTAGAACGATATCGGGCAGGCACGAACTTCCCCAGTTGTGCCTTGGGTAAATGCATAGGCTATCCACAGCGCCTGGGCATGACCGCTATGCAACCTGCGCAAGCAGGAAATGCCAATATTAAACAATACTGGGAGGCTGTACCCAATTTTAAGGCTAAAGCCTTTAATGCCTCATACTGTCGTTAGCAGCCGCGTCGGAAGATGTGTCCGCGTTTCCGCGACACTACTTAAAGAGAAGCTGCGTCGAGGGTGGGAATCAAACCAGGGCCTTTGGCGCTTGATGCGGAGACGCTACCACTCCGCCACGAAGGCTCATGAATAAAGGCGCATCTAGTGAATGCATGGGTTTCATAACCAAAATAAAAGGAATAAAAATTAAAGATACGGTTTGGTTTGGTACATTAAGAACGGAAAGAAAAAAGAAAAATAAGAAAAGAAATAAATAGAATGAAATATGAAAAGCAAAAAAGCAATAAAATGAGGAAATAAACAAAAATAAAAAGTAAAATAAAGTAAAAATAAGTTATGAAAATAAAAATAAAAAGCAATAAAAATAGGAGAAGAAAATAAAATAAAAAATAGTACAAGAAAAATAGAAAATAAATAAAAACAAACAGTGCGCCGGGAAAAGCTTTCGCCTTGCAGCACTCTAGAGAGCCAAAGTGCCCGCTGAATTTTATTACTTATGAAAAGAGCCTGTCCGGAAGCAAGTAGGAAAAACTGTCTGCGGCGTAGTGGACAATTACACTAATCGCTCAACATTGTGAGACTAGAACACCTTAAATGTCCAGATAACGTTGCCATATTGGAAAGCATGTCTTGCACTGTGATGATAAAAAACCGGCTAAACGAGCGCGGCGACCATGATGCGCTACTTCTGCAAGCATGTCAACGTCTGCTACTCACGTCAGCCCAGCGACAGAACTCTCCTGACGCATTCAGGTGGCATTATTCTAGGCACAAGACAATGCTGCAAACAGCTTCTTGAAATGCAGTGCGCCATTTTGTTTTAATTAAGGCCGAGCTGGACTTTTTTGCAATGAACGAACTTTGTGCCTTAAAGGGAGACTGAAGCACTTTTTTTGAAAATCAGGCTGGCAGCGGCGTCCTATAGTTTTTCATGCTGCATACTGGAATATCGCATCCAAATAAGGCAAAAACAAGCGCGAATTGCCTTTTTTAGCCGAAATATGCGGCCTGTGCCGCGGGGCACGCCGCGCGGCGCGCCGCCGCCCGTGATTGGTTAAGAGAGGTCGTGACGTCACTGAGGACTGGAGAAGCTGCCGATGCGGATCCGGCGCTGCGTTGAGTGCAGATCGCAGCTTTCCGTGTCGTTGTAAAAGCGAATACGGCGACTATTTTTTTTTACTGACCTCCGAAGAAAAGGATACCACAGTTTGCTCATTCCACGTATCGCCTGAAACCAAAAAAGACACAAGCAAAAAATTCTACGCCTAGCACAAGCATACGCCAGCGTCAAAGACGCAATGCAGACCATACGTAAAAGGTGCCAGCACAACCTCGGCTCGTATTCTCGGAAAGGAAGGGGTGCGAACAATACTCAAGTCAATTACCACCACCGGACGCCTCCTGGCTCGCCCGGAAGAGCGTCCTCCTAAAGAAAAGGCCCAAAGCACTGTGTAGGAAAAATCCTCTTCTCAGTACCCGGCGTTGCAGGTTGGGGCAAGAAAGTATTTCAAGGAAACGATGAAGGAGCACAAAGTTGATGTCAAAATTAGCGAAGCGTAGTGGCCAAGCACTGCGAGGCATGTGACCACAGGATAGTGACGTAATCATTGTGCGCTGGAAACCAAGCCAAATACGCGCACAAGGCTGCTGCTTCACTCGTGGCGCGTTCAGCAGATGCCAGAAAATATTAATCGCTGCCTCGGAAACGTTCGCCCTTCCTAGATTTGCAGTTTAGATTCAGTGAAGTAGTTGCCAACTATACGTGTGTTTAAAAGCCAAACTAGCTGCAACTCGCCCGCTGCCACAACTTGACGAAGAAACCGAGTAAGGTTGCGGTGTTTTTGTGCAAAAACTCGGTTGCCATTCATTTCTCTCATAAATTTGCATCCGAAATCAACGTCGAATGCTTTCATTTTAATCGCTTAGCTACGATTAGACGAGATGCCGCATATGAAGAGCGTCGATGCTTGCTTGCTTTGCTTTATTGTGCTTTGCTCTGCTCGCCTGGTTGCTTGCTTGCTTGGACACGTCGAACCGAGTATAAAATCACTAACCGAGCCTTGCTGAGCACGACTCAGGTGGTCTGGCCGCACCTAAGCTGAGGAGAGCGACACATGCTAAAGCGTCTATAAGGTTTCTTCAGGGGCTAAGTGAGCATGTTTCTACTTTTAAAACAGGCGCTTCTTCGGAATGGTGACACGCCTCTCATGCGCGAGAAAATGGAAGGAACTGTGCCATGGTTCAGCCGCGCCTTTTCGACACAAATCTCCAGAGGTCACATTAGGGACAAGCTCTGCATGTAGCCGCTCTTACGAAAGTGCTTCGCGCAGAGTAGGCTTGCTTTGGTCAGCTTGAATTCTTCGTCACAGCAGCGAGCGCTTGCGCTGCTATCTTATGATCTTGCGAAAAACAGTGGAAGACGACACAGTCTCGGCCGTATTTGTTCATGGACACGAACGCAGAGTAGTACCTCGTGTTGAATCTGATTCTCAAGGTCGGCTGACACGCTTTATACGTCACAACGCAAGCAGCACGAGAAACAACGCGCGCTGAAAGCTCGCTCGGGTGCGCCGAAGTATCCCCGGCTCCTCAACGTGACGTCACGTTAGCCGGCATGGACGAGGTTTCCATCTCCGCTGTTCTCCTCTCCTACGCTCTCGCGGGGCGCGGGAGATTCGAACATCGCGTTTTTAATTGGTGATTGCGCCCCTGTTTTAGCCAAAATCGAAAAAATAATTGCACAGACGTGATCAGCAATGACACTACTTCAAAACCCTAAAACATTAGCTGATTCGAAAACCGCCTCAGTATCCCTTTAATGAAGCAGTCTCTGTTAGTTCGTCCACCCAAAGGACACTATAAGCATAGTCCTTCAATGCTTTTATGGTCTGATATGTTTCGCCGTGCTAGTAGCGTGTCCCACCAGGCATCGGATCCAGGATCACCGCCGCATTGCCGAAGGAGGAAGGAAACGTGGGCCGGAGACGGGGAGTAGGGGAAGTGAAGGAAAAAACTGTATTTACATTGTTACATGATTATTTACATTATTTACATAGAGCGGGACTGAGAATGGCTCTCAGTGGAAGGGGAACGTCTTCGTCAACCGTAGTCGACTGGAGCTAGCAGGCTTCTTTCGGCCACACTCACGGCCGAGTTAAATATCGTTCGGTTTCCCCAGATCCCTGGCTGGGGAATAATGGTCGACGAGCACTGTCCAATCGGATGGACCGAAGGGGACGTTCTTGTTACCACCCACGGCTGGGCAGGTGCGAGCTTTTCCACTCTCTCGCAGCTGGGTCGATGAGAGGGGGAGATGCCGACTCATCCAGCCCTGCGGGAAAGGAATCTCCCGAAGTCTTCCAGCAGGTGAATGAACTTGCTTCCCCGCCGATTGCCCAGAACGCGAGTCGGGGACACAGAATTCTTCAATTATCCGCCAGCGTGACCGGCGCCGGCACGTCGCCTCCACTGTGGTCGCTCGGACAATACCTCCGGCGCGTCCCCGGCCTTCGCCGCTATAGTGGTCACCTCCGCTGTGGTCGCTCGGACAATACCTCCGGCGCGTCCCCGGCCTTTGCCGCTATAGTGGTCACCTCAGCTCAAGGAATTTCGCCGGGGTTACTGCTGACAATGGCCCTCGACATTCCTGCTACACTAATCCGCTGAGGCTAGGAGGGGCATTCCAAGCATCCCACTTCCCATGGTCGTCGCCAGGTTGTCGGCCTTGTTGATTGTTCACGGTAGCTGCTTGATCGGGCACACGTGGTCCGAAGTACGGTCACAACAGCACGTCCGCCGCCCGAAGAGGTCTCGTAGTGGTTGCAGCTAACGCTGCTGCGCGCAGAGACCTGGAGTTGTGTCCGTTCGGCTTTTGGTCACAGCTGGGCCCAAAGGTTCTTCTTGCTTCGTTGACAACTGTAACGGTCTCAACCAGCAAGGTACACAGCCCAACAAGCAGAAAGCGCCAAACCGTCTTTAAGAACTGCCAAGCTGTTTTCGGTCGACAGAGTCTGTTTAGAGAAAATGAGCTGTCGCGTGAAATTTCCGTCCTCCTCCGAAAGTTTCCAAGTTTGACCAAACCAGAATACAGAGAGCTTGTTTAGCCAAAAGGGAAAAATTTCCTAAAATTTGGGGGGGGGGGTGCCATAGCACGGTTTTTGTCACAGAAAGCCACCTCCCGTGAGAGCACAAAGGGAAGGTGGAGCTGCTGAACACACATACAAAACAGACAAAAATGATTCCCGCTAAAGCAAAAAACAAAATACAAATTTGCATAGCGGATTAACGTCCGGGGAGTCAGGAAAGGGCATTACACGGGAAAGCTTCGGCTGAGGCCATCAGCGTTGCCATTACGCGCACCTTTCGGCAACGCATGTGAACTGAGTCCCGCAATGCCAAGCTCCGAAATTTCGCTCTCATTTCGCATAGAAGAGTGTAATGAACAAAAGACAAAAACCAAGCATTAAACTCAATATGAGATTATGCGTCATATCCGCCCCTTGCGCGGCCGTGGTCCGACAGCTGCTTTAGCAGATGAGACATTACATAATGCTAGAAATTTCAGCTTGCATTTCTGTACAGGAGAGTTAAATGAACAAAAAGAAACAAGCAATAAACTGAATAGGATTATTCCTCAAAACCGTCCAGAAACAGCGTTACGATTAGAGGAATTTACTGGTTCCTATTCTTCAGCCGCCCCCTGCGCGGCCGCGGTCGGATTGCTGCTCTAGCAGGTGCAACAGGACACAAGGCTAGGAATTTCAGCTTGGGACCCTTAACTGTTCCTCGTCCAAGTCTCGCGGTTCTGAAGTTTGGCTGACGCTCAGAAAGCAGAATGCGAGAAGGGAACGAACGAGTGCGAATGCCGTGCCAGCGTATCCGTCTCTCTCGGAATGGGTTCGCGCGTGGCGTTCTCTTGGCTTGTGTTCCCACGGGGCGGGTGCGAACTCTTGAGCACCGAGGTGCCAAATTGGGGCGGCTACGTGGTTCGGATTTCAGTCCAGCAGTCAACAAGAGCCGCACTTTCCCCTTAATTAACTCTTCCCGTTTGGCCACCTCTTTACGCTGCCGCTCCGTGGAAACCCTCGCTATTGGTTTGCGGGGCGCGTCACTAGCCATCGCGGAACCGACACAGGTTAAGTCGTCGGCGTTCGCCTCATTTCCAATTTGCGATCCAGCCTGCTCTGGCTCACTACCGTGAGAGTTTATAAGGGTTACAGGGTCACGTTTGCCCTCTTCACCCGCGTGCTCTGCTGGCGCTGCGAATTCTGGAGCCTTCGAACTGGTGAGGACCTGCGCAGCGTTATCTCCAAGACTAAGGCCCTTTTCTTTGGGCAGCCTATCCAAGCGATTTGGGAAAATCGAGGGATGCTGCATAGGCAGGTCTTGGGAGACGGCTGCCTCGGTCAGACGCAGCTCGAGCGGGCTCTCGATCGCGACACGGGCAGTAAGTTGGTCGTGTTCGATACCTTTCCTATCCTTATACTGGCGGTACAGCAGGCCAGAACGGAGCTGGAAAGGTATGTTCTTCCGTGACACACATATGTCACTTTGGTGACTCAAGTTGCGTAGAGATTTGTCTTTCTCTTGCTCAGCGGTGAACGTTTCCCTGTCCACACGAAGGAGTTCGAGAAAGCCATCTGAGTGGGGCAACACTAGATTCGTAATCAGTTCCTCACCTAGCCCCAGCACATCATTTGCGCCTGCTTCGGAAGACTCACTATCGCCTGCACTACTATCGGTACTCTTTACCCCTGTGCTAGTAGTGAGTAAGTCCTGGGCTGGCTCGTCATTAGGTAGCGCGGAGCCGTCACGGCTTAAGTCGCCGGCGTTCGTCTCATCGTCAGTTTGTAACAAAGCCTGCTCTAGCACATCACCGTGAGAATTTACAGGCTTCGGGCTTACAGGTTGAGGTTTGCCCTCTTCAACCACGTGCTCTGCTGGCGCCGCGACCTCACGAGCCTTCGAAATGGTGAGGACCTGCGCAGCGTTATCTCCAAAACAAAGGCCTTTTTCTTTGGGCAGCATATCCAAGCGATTTGAGAAAATCGAGGGATGCTGCTTAGGCAGGTTTTGGGAGACGGCTGCCTCGGTCAGACGCACCCCGAGCGGGCTCTCGATCGCGACGCAGGCATTGGGCAAAGACACACTGTTTTCATTGGAGCATAACTCAATTTCGGGTGTTTGGTCGCGAGCGGCTGTCGTTCCCTCATCGTTGAACTGATCATTGTTCCGAGGCAGCGATGAGGCGCATTCCTCGCATACAGTAGAACCCTCATCTGTCGCTTTCAGCGCGCGACTGTTTTCTGGAGGACTATATCTCGGCGCTGCGCCTACACCTTTCTGAGTTGCAAGGGCAATCTCTGCGGCATCCCGCTTTTCAGCTAACGCTGCGCTCTGTCTTGGAGCGCCACAGTCGCTGTCAGGTGACTGACAACGACGCTCTGTGCCGTAGATTATCGCGTCAACTTCCCGACTGCCACTGTTCTTCTGAGCAACTACATTGTGCGTAGCTGACCAAGCGAGGCTCTTTGGCTGGTCACTGACGCACTGACGGGAGCGCGGCCCGCTGTTATCACTTCGGCTTTTAGACTCGGTCTGTACGCGAATTCCGAAGTATCGGAAGAGGGCACTTTTGGCTTTGTCGTAGTTTCTGGCATCCTCATCGGACAGTCGCGCTAATACGGCGCTGACATCGCAAGGAAGGATGGCCAGCAACATCATTGACCATTCGCCCTGATCTAGTTCCTCCTCCGCACATACCTGTTGAAAATTCGCGAGGAACGTTCTGAAGCTCTCGCCTCTCTGAAAAGTCCGCAACCGATCTCGGGCCCTTCGCTGTCTGAGAAACTGAGTAGTACGTATGAGCTCCTGCTGTTCTCGTTTTCGTAGTTCCTCGAGCTCAGCGAGTCTCTTATGGCATTGCTCCTGCCATTCTTTTTTCAACCCTGTCGGCCTCCTTTTTAGCGGCTTCCTTGCGGTAAAAGCGTTCTTTTTCAACCCTCACGGCCTCCTCCTTGCGTTCTTTTTCAATCCTGTCAGCCTCCTTCTTAGCGGCTTCCTTGCGGTAAAGGCGTTCTTTTTCAATCCTGTCGGCCTCCTCCTTGCGTTCCTTTTCAACCCTGTCGGCCTCCTCCTTAGCGTTCCTGATTCCCTCCTGAATGACTTCCCAGGTCTCCCAAATTTTGTCACCCTCCTCCTTAGCACCACATTCCTTAATAGCCTCAATCAGCTGCGGCTTTCTGTGACTTTTCCTGGCCTCAATACCCAGCTTTTCACAAAGCAACATCAACTCTGGCTTCTTTAGCTTGCTCAAATCCATGGCAACTTCCGAACGAGGACTTTCATAAAATAAGCTGCTACGTGAAATGCTTAAGCGAGCACGTGCAGAAAAACAATCTACAGGTAGTGATAAATTTCCAGAGTTATCAAGCCTGGCAGATTCTCAAAGAAAGTCAAGCGCTCACCACTGCTGCAGCCAGGACCAAGCGTGGAAGATCCCGCCGCTGCCAACCAGTTGATATGTTTTGCCGAGCTCGTAGCGTGTCCCACCAGGCATCGGGTCCAAGAGCACCGCCGCTGTGCCGAAGGAGGAAGGAAACGTGGGCCGGAGACGGGGAGTAGGGGAAGTGAAGGAAAAAACTGTATTTACATTGTTACATGATTATTTACATTATTTACATAGAGCGGGACTGAGAATGGCTCTCAGTGGAAGGGGAACGTCTTCGTCAACCGTAGTCGACTGGAGCTAGCAGGCTTCTTTCGGCCACACTCACGGCCGAGTTAAATATCGTTCGGTTTCCCCAGATCCCTGGCTGGGGAATAATGGTCGACGAGCACTGTCCAATCGGATGGACCGAAGGGGTCGTTCTTGTTACCACCCACGGCTGGGCAGGTGCGAGCTTTTCCACTCTCTCGCAGCTGGGTCGATGAGAGGGGGAAATGCCGACTCATCCAGCCCTGCGGGAAAGGAATCTCCCGAAGTCCTCCAGCAGGTGAATGAACTTGCTTCCCCGCCGATTGCCCAGAACGCGAGTCGGGGACACAGAATTCTTCAATTATCCGCCAGCGTGACCGGCGCCGGCACGTCGCCTCCACTGTGGTCGCTCGGACAATACCTCCGGCGCGTCCCCGGCCTTCGCCGCTATAGTGGTCACCTCCGCTGTGGTCGCTCGGACAATACCTCCGGCGCGTCCCCGGCCTTCGCCGCTATAGTGGTCACCTCCGCTCAAGGAATTTCGCCGGGGTTACTGCTGACAATGGCCCTCGACATTCCTGCTACACTAATCCGCTGAGGCTCGGAGGGGCATTCCAAGCATCCCACTTCCCATGGTCGTCGCCAGGTTGTCGGCCTTGTTGATTGTTCACGGTAGCTGCTTGATCGGGCCCACGTGGTCCGAAGTACGGTCACAGCATGGTCATGAAACCTCCGTAACGCTATGGGAGAGCTTCATATGTTGACCGCGCCTTCCATGAGGCGGCGCTGAGTGTCCTGTGGGGGCAAAGACGCGAGGAAGCGAGCGTCTCTACGGCCGCGAGTCTACGGACGGAGTAGGACGCCGGCGGTGCGGCAGCAACTATTTTCTCCATTGCCTTCGTTTGCAAAAAGTACAGTGCACGGGACGTGCAAGCCTGTGATACCGAATACTTGCTGCGTTACGGGTTGCCGCTCCGTCTACGGAGGTACGACCTCTCCCGTTCAAGTTCACACGTGGGGTAAGGGGAAAAGGTACGAAACAGCGTGAACACAGCGCTCAGTCACGCGAAAAGTAAGGCTTTAAGCGCACTACATGCACGATTTCAGGCCGTTGACGCTGAGGGCCGGAGACCACAGTTCCATGGGGGACAACTTCGTAGTTGACGCTGTTCAGGCGGCGCAGGACTCTGTACGGGCCAAAATACCTATTTAAAAGCTTTTCGCACAATCCCTTGCGGCGCACTGGTGTCCACACCCACACGTGGTCGCCCGGCTCGTAGTGCACGTCCCTGTGCCGAAGGTTATAGTGTCGGGCATCGGCGGATTGCTGGTCCTTGATGTGCAAGCGGGCCAGCTGACGGGCCTGCTCTGCTTGCTCCACGAAGTGGCCAGCTTCAGGGGGAAGCTCTGCGTCGCCGTACGGCAGCATGGCATCTAGCATCATGCGGACCTCTCTGCCATACACGAGACGGAACGGGGTGAACTGGGTGGTTTCCTGCGTCGCGGTATTATATGCGAAGGTGACGTACGGCAAGACCTCATCCCAGGTTTTGTGTTCAACGTCGACGTACATCGAGATCATGTCCGCCAATGTTTTGTTGAGCCGTTCCGTTAGACCATTGGTTTGGGGATGATACGCTGTTGTTGGTCGATGAGCAGTATGGCTAAGCGCTAAGATGTCACGTAGGAGTCGGGCTGTAAACGCCTTGCCTCGGTCAGTAATGATGGCCGATGGGGCGCCTTGTCTAAGCACGATGTCCATGCCTGAAGTTACATGGGTTGACAATAAACCAGTCCTTACCAACCTGTCAAAGCTGTACGTTGATTTCCGCGACCTCATTATTGCAAACGACCTGTATCAGTTTGTTAAGGAGCCAACCAGGTCATGCCATGGTTCCTCGTCTGTTCTAGATTTGCTTTTTTCTAACCGAGATTCACTTGTGCGCGATAGTTATATTATCCCAGGTATCAGTGACCACGACTGTGTCGTTGCACACGTGCCAATGACCCAGCCTTCAGTGCCACACAGGCACCCCAGGAAAATTTTCTTCTATGATAGAGGTGATTACTCATCACTATCTAGCGAGCTTGCCAACTATTTACAAGACTTCATATTCATGAGCCAGCGTTTCGATGCTACTGCGCTGTGGGACATATTTAAGCAGAAGCTTGATGTGCTCATCGACAAATATGTTCCTTTCAAAAACATATCAGCTAAGCGGCGCAAGGACAAGCCGTGGGTAACTCGGGAAACTAAACCATTGATTAAGAAAAAGCGTCGTCTCCTAAACACGTACAAAAAATACCGGGACGCAAAAGTTCTTGAAAAGGTACGTGCTCTTGGAAGAGACATAAAAGTTGAAAATAAAGCTGCGAAAGAAAGATACATGAATGAGTTAGGTGCTAAAATTCAGAGTAATCCAAAAGAACTGTGGAAATTTCTTAAAGTTAATGGCCGTGAATCAGTTGGTATTCCGGCACTGAATAACGGCGCCGCTGAACCTATAACTGATGATTTTGATAAGGCATGCTGTTTCAATGATTATTTTAAGTCTGTTTTCGCAGCAAACTCGCATCATGAAATGCCAGTCATGGATGCCCATGTGCAAGAGACAATGCCTGAGCTAACAGTTACATACAACGGTGTGTTCAAACCTGCTGAATAACATAAAGGTGTCTTCGGCAAGCGGGCCCGAAGATGTTCCCGGTCATGTCTTGAAGGTCTGTGCTGAAAGCATTGCTCATTACTTAGTTATTCTATACTCGAAATCATTAGATACAGGAATAATACCCCAGCAGTGGAAAAACGCTAACGTGGTGCCCATTCATAAGGGTGGTCCTAAAAACATAGTTGCTAACTACAGGCCGATTTCGCTTACAAGTATTAGTTGCAAAACGCTTGAACACATAATATATAGCGCATTGATGAAGCATTTGGAACAAAATGAATTTTTCACTCAAGCTCAGCATGGTTTCAGATCAGGTTACTCGTGTTCGACGCAGCTCTTAGAATTTAGCCATGATATTTTTTCATCATTTGACAAGGGTCTACAAACGGATTGCATTTTTTTAGATTTCAAGAAAGCGTTTGATTTGGTACCTCATGATTTACTACTGTATAAATTATCTTTGATCAAGATTCCAACTTCCCTTCTAAACTGGCTTCAATGTTACCTGCAGGGACGCAAACAACGTGTATTGATTAATGGGTCCCAGTCTGATTATGTTCCTGTATCTTCGGGGGTACCGCAGGGGTCTGTTTTAGGACCTCTGCTGTTTCTAGTTTATATTAATGACATTTCTAAATATATGACCTGTAAAATACGTTTATATGCTGACGATTGTGTTGTCTACCATGTTATTAACAGTTCTTCAGATTCTTGTCATTTGCAGTGCAACTTGGACCGCATACAACAATGGTGTTTGAAGTGGCAGATGTTTCTGAACCCAATAAAATGTCAGTTCATTTCTTTCACGCGCAAGCATCACCCTTTCTTGGCTGAATACAAACTAGATTCTACCCGACTTTCCAGAGTTAGTAACTATAAATACCTCGGCGTTTACTTTTCGTCTAATCTCACCTGGAATGAGCACGTCGAGCACGTTTCTGCTAAAGCTTATGGCATGCTAAATTTTCTAAGAAATTTTAAAATGGCACCACTAAAAGTTAAAGAGCTTCTTTATTTTACCTATATTCGGCCAATATTGGAGTATGCTTGTGTTGTTTGGCACCCCCCTACTTTAAATTTAACAGACATGCTTGAGCGTGTTCAGAACTTTGCCGCTCGGTTTGTTTCAAGTAATTATGATTTTAACAGCAGTGTTACTAACATTAAACTAACGCTGGGATGGGAGCTGTTACGGAAACGCCGTACCAACTCCCGGTTAGAAATGCTGTATAAAATCTTTCACCGAAAAATAAAAATAGATAAAGAAAATTATTTACTTCCACCGCATTTCAGGTCAAACAGACTTGACCATGGGTGGAAGATTAGAGAAATTAAATGCAAAACTAACACTTATCAAAACGCATTTTTCCCATCTACCATTCATGACTGGAATCGCCTGCCCCATGAAATTGTTGAGTGCCGTTCAGAGTCTATGTTCCGCGCGTTGCTGTCGGATGTATGAGTGCGCAGTTGGCTTTCTTTTTTTTTTTTTTCGTCATGTCTTTTTGTTGTTTCATATTTCATTCATTTTGTACTTGCTGTGTCATGCCTTGTTGTATTGCTTTTTTTTTCTTCCTCTTTTTTTTCCGGCCTAATCTCCTGTTATGTATCCTCATCCCCCCTGCAATAATGCCTTCGGGCGCTGCAGGTATTTCCAATAAATAAATGTCGTGCATAAAGAAGTGGGCAACTTCGGCGGCAGTACCTCGCGCAAGGGCCTTCGTTTCAGCGTAGCGGGTCAAGTAGTCTGTGGCGACTACGATCCACTTGTGGCCGGAAGACGAGAGAGGAAATGGCCCCAGAAGATCCATGCCGACTTTGTCGAATGGTATTTGTGGCGGCTCGATGCACTGAAGCAGTCCAGTAGGCTTGAGCGCGGGTTTTTTTCGCCGCTGGCATTGCCGGCATGTCCGGACATAATGCTTGACACTTGAAGTTAGGTTGGGCCAGTAATAGTTCTGCCGGATTCGGGATAAGGTGCGGGTAACTCCAAGGTGGCCGGAAGTCGGTTCATCATGGCAGGCAAGGAGGACTTCATCCCGCAGATCAGACGGTATGACGAGCAGGTAAGTTGTCGGACTTGAAGTAGAGTTTTTTTTATAAAGCACCCCTCTCCGCAGGCAGAACGACGATAGTCCACGAGCTAGGTGTCGTGGTATTTCAGGGCACCCACCTTCGAGATGTTCGATGAGCAGACGGAGCTCGGCGTCGGCACGCTGTCTGGAAACGAGCTCAGATGTGCTGACCGCTCCAAGGAAGCTATCATCGTCGGTGGTGTCTTGCGGAGGAGGTTCGACGGGAGCGCGTGACAAGGTATCAACGTCGGTGTGTTTCCGGCCTGACTTGTAGGTGACGGTGAAATCGAATTCTTGCAGGCGTAATGCCCAACGTGCTAGGCGGCCGCAAGGGTCCTTTAAATTTTTCAGCCAGCACAGCGAGTGGTGGTCGGTGACGATACGAAACGGTCTGCCGTAGAGGTATGGGCGGAACTTGGCGGCGGCCCAGACTACCGCTAAACATTCTTTTTCCGTGGTAGAGTAGTTCAACTCAGCACGCGACAGTGCGCGGCTGGCGTAGGCAATTACTTTGTCGACACCGTTTTGCCGCTGAACTAGAACGGCGCCAAGACCGACGTTGCTCGCATCCGTGTGCACCTCCGTATCGGCATCTTCGTCGAAATGTGCCAGAATGGGCGGTGATTGGAGTAGGCGTCGTAACTCGTCGAAGGCAGTCTGTTGTTCGTTGCCCCAGGAAAATGACGTGTCATCACGGGTTAGGAGCGTCAGAGGGCTGGCGAGCTGGGCGAAGTTTCTAATGAAGCGGCGATAATAGGAGCACAGGCCCAGGAAACGTCGGACTGCTTTTTTGTGGGACGGGACCGGAAAGGCAGCAACGGCAGCAAGCTTCTCTGGGTCAGCGCGGATTCCGTCAGCACTAATGACGTGCCCGAGGAACTTCAATTCGGTGAACCCAAAGTGGCATTTTTCTGGTTTTAGGGAGAGGTTGGCGGATCGAACGGCTTTGAGGACAGTCCTAAGGCGGTGCAGATGTTCCGTGAACGTTGCGGAAAAAATGATGATATCGTCAAGATAAACAAGACAGGTCTGCCACTTCAAACCGGTGAGAACGGTGTCCATCATTCTTTGGAACGTGGCAGGAGCACAGCAGAGCCCGAATGGGAGGACGCGAAATTCATACAGCCCGTCCGGTGTAATGAAGGCGGTTTTCTCATGGTCCCTCTCATCAACTTCTATCTGCCAATAACCACTTCTGAGGTCGACCGAAGAGAAGTACTTCGCTTGACGAAGTCGGTCGAGGGAGTCGTCGATACGCGGGAGCGGGTACACGTCTTTCTTGGTCACACTGTTCAGCTTCCTGTAGTCGACGCAGAACCGTAGTGTCCCGTCTTTCTTTTTCACGAGGACGACAGGAGACGACCACGGACTGCTTGACGGTTGGCTGACGCCGTCTGTGAGCATCTCTTCGACCTGTGTTTGAATAGCATCTCGCTCACGAGGGGACACACGATAGGGCTGCTGATGGATGGGTCGGGCTCCTTCATGCGTGATAATGCGGTGTTTAACTAGGAAGGGCTCACAATAGGAAGGGCCTCGGGGGACAGGCCGCGGATCCTCCGGCTGGCACGATGGACAGGGGTGGTCACAAGAGGCGGACGCGTCGAGTCGTCCTCAGGAGTAGGGAGCATCGGCCGCACCTCCACCAGTGTCACGACCAGAGGAGCCGTGAAGGTAGACGTCGGGAAGAAGCCAAGACCGGGAGCCTTCTTTTAAATATGGAGCCAGCTTCCACGACCCACAACAGAACAGCGCGCCACGAGAGCCCACCGCCGCTTCGTCGTCGTCTTCGACTCAGCGCGGAGGCCGCGCGGCGCGTTAGGCGCGTGGCAATATGCTATAAGATTTGCACTTGCTTGATTGTCTCTCAACACAAGCGACTGGCTTTGCCCATACCATCCTTGAATGCTACCTGGGCAGCCCGCCTTACCTGAGCTGTATCCACCATGATGGCTGAGAGCGTTGCCATTGAGGCGGCCTTATGAAAACTTAGATATTTCTTACCTCGGCCTGTGGTTATTCTGACGGACTCGAAATGGACACTTCAGAGATTACAATATCCCTTCTCTTTCGAAAGGTTACACCTGAGCTCGCCGCTTTTAGTGCAGCACCTGCACAGCAGGGGGCGTTCCAGTCGTTTTCAATGGATTCCCTCACATGCAGGCGCTCGTAGAAACATGGTGGTTGACAGCCTTGCCCGTGAAGCACTGTCTGCTTAGAAATGAAGAAAAAACTTCTGAGATTCAAACATATTTTTTAAATAGATATTATCAGCCATCCTTTAGGGGCAAAAGAAAGGAGGGAAATGGCAGACGTTCACTTGCACTGGCGGACGTCTTCTATATGTCTCCACCTTTCTGTCCCTTGTCTAGTATTCGCGCTAACTTCTTCAAACGAAGCAGCTGACATAGTGCTGGTGGGGGACTTCTTGTGAACAACTTAGCGAGAATACTAAACGAGGGGCAGAAAGAGGGAGAGACATTAGTAGACATTCACCAGCGCTGGTCATCGCCTTTTTTTTTCAGCCACTCGCATAGTATTCGCGCTAACTTCTTCACAAAATGCCACACAAAATATCCGGGCAGCCTTTCTCTCTCACGTCGTTCTTCGTCACGCGCAAAGCACTGCTTCTTGGGTGATTGAGGCCCTTTGAAAGTATTCCTTAGTGTGTGTCCATGTGCACTGAGCATACCGTTTGAATCCCTTAAAGCTCCCGAGCAGTTTCAGCGTCGCGCAGAAAGTGGAAGTGCAAGCGCTTGTTCACAGCAGACTTTTAATAGGTTTGATCACCAGCGTGAAATTCGCTCACTTTTTTTTTCAGGTCAACTCGTAGTTCGAAAACATCAGCCTTCCAAAGAAAGTTCTGCAACCGAGCTCACCCGAAATGAAAAGTCTCTGGACTGTTCATTCAGAGTACACGCATGATTTTGTGATAATTCCGTGGAAAAATGTTAAAAATTACAAAGCACAAAAAAGACGACCGAGCTAAATGCAACAGCGAAACAATAAAGCCGCTCTTGTTCAATACAAGCACCAAGTTTAGAAACAGGAGTAGACGTGATATTTCCAGCCCCTCAGCTTCTGGGTAGACCTTGTCAAAGTGTATACGAAAGACCCTTTGCATACATTGAAGGCGTAATATACTCTATACTCTTATCTTGCGGCAATGCGCACATATGTGCCAAACCAGCCGATGTATGGCATTGATTTTTCAAGGTCATCTCTAAGAAACTTACCAGCTCACTGCAGAAAATGAGGCAGGGGAGAATAATGCTTCGCAACGTTGAAGTGAAGAGTACCGTTTAACAGTACTCTTCATAAGCACATTTCTGAGAAACTCAACCTAGCTATACAAGTTTGTCTAAAGCAGACAAGTCCCCGAAAAACAACCCATAGTTAACTTACACAATGAATTTTTATTTTTGCTTAAAAAAATTACATCGAGCTTTATGCCGAAATGGTCCATACCAGTCTTAGTTTATAGAAAAACCTCTGGTTGCTGCGTTTTAGCACAATATTGTCACGTATGATATGTGATTCACCACACAGTTCGGGATATTTTTCATGAAAATATAGAATTGCATTTGAACAGCCATAACTGAATGGTAATTTCTTGAAAGAAAAGTATTTTTGTTAGGTATCCAGCCAGGCTAGCCTCTAAAACGCATGACCCTTGTGTTGGCTTTACACGTATGGCATTTGTTGTCATAGTTCAGTGCAACACCTGGAAGCTGATGGGTGTCTGAAGCAGACACCATTGCTCGTCCAAGTCAAACCTAATCACGCTACTCCTGAAGGCCGGCGTGCAGCGCATTCGTTCCACTAGGTGAAAGGGCAACTGGTCTCTTTGTAGATTAAGCAGCCTTCAAAATCCAGCACCGGTGCCAGGGAGGCCATGCGGTCATTTGCCTTAGTGAGCGTCCTTATTTAAGTATTCATGGCTTATTCCTGTCCTGCATTATCCAGACATAGTCTCACGCGGATGGTTTGTTTTCTTGGCGCACCGTGTTTTTGCCATGAAAATTTGTTGTTGTTGTTGTTGTCCTCTAAATAATGGCGCGTACCCACTGCGGTGGATTGACCAAGACAGAGGCGGTGACTGACAGGTACTCAACAAATCCAGTTTCTTTTGCATCCCTTTGAATATTTTTTCTGCACTTGATGGCTAGTTTTCTGGCTTTAGTATTTAGCACATCAGGAACAGATAGCTTCATAATTGCTTTCTTCACTTACACATCAAATCTAGCTTCGTCTATCTTCTCTCTCGCGCTTTTTACAACCTCCACCAACAGGAGATCGCCTTCTTCGTCATCCTCACTAAATCAACTAGCGCTGCGCTGCTCCTGACACCACCTGCTAAACGGACATAGCACCTCGCTTTCTATTCATCCTTAAAACCTGCTGTGCCCTATCAGCACTTTAATTAGGAGTCATTGATTAAGAAGTGCACATAACCTTCCGAATGTGTAAAAGAACGTAAAAAGACTCGATTGCACAAAAGTTGTTTTCTGCAGCCGAAATTATGAAATTCCAAACTAAAAAATTTCCCATCATTGTATGCTATGTCAGATATGATACGCTGGTAAATACCAATCTCACAACACACTCTGAAGAATTATCGCGCTGCTCCAGCTGCTGTAAGAGAACGACAAAGTGCTATTTTATGACCTATTAATTTCTTTACAAAAAGCCACCTCCGGTTAGGATGTAGATTGCAAATAATATTTTCTTTACCTGCCGAATTTCCTCAACAAACGCTCGAAACAATTCCACATACTTTTGAAAAGAAAACCACTAACGAAACGCTTCCGAAGGTGATATATTTTGGAAGGCTTGCAGACAGTGCACATTGTATTACTGAATAAATAAGCAGTCCATTGTAAAGTAAAGGCGGCAAAAACCACACACACAGTGAAGACAAGAGAACGGGACAGAGCGACACTCACAACTAGTTTATTTTGCAGAATCCAGATACATATATACACATAGCCAGCTCCGGCGCAAGGAAGAAAATTACGCATCAATGTGATAACGAACGCTCAAAAAACTTTTTTTTTCCGCCTGATACAGGCATAAATAAGTTTTGCTGACGCACGAACTGCTTTTCTTATGATATAGAACGCTTCAATCAGTTCTCTGGCTTTGATATTGCTGCTTCTGGCAAGGATCCGCACGGATGAGAAGCATGGCTCACAAGAGCGTGAAGGGCAGGATCTAATATGTTTCGGCAAATTGGGACCCTCTTTGTTTGGTTCTACGTTTCGTTCATGTTCCGATTCGCTCATTCACGCAGCGCCCTGTTTGTCCTATATAGGAACGACCGCACGAGAGGGGAATTTCATAAACAACCCCTTCGGCACATTCCATGAAAGGCTTATATTTATATTATAAATTAGGTCCGAGGTCAACCATAAAACACGAATAACAGTAATCAGAACAGTTTAAATTCATATTTACCCTCAGTTGCCAACTTTTTGCTCCCTTTTTTTGGGGGGATGTCTAACAATGAACTGAAATGAAATCCTGAAGCACCTCTAAAACTACAAATAATGGAGCAATAGGGATCGTTTTCCCCCACACCATTGCAGAACTAAAGCTCTATGCTCCACAAAGGCCGCTTCAGATGGCGACAGCCACCAGCAATAGAACGAATTCCCATCTTTGATCCTTGATGTAGTTTCGGTGTTTTGAGGGTGCCTTATTTAAAATCCTAGATTATATAATTATGTAAATTATAATTATATTATATAATAATAATCCTAGATTATACAATATAAACATATAGCGTTGTGCATGGTTGAAAAAGCCGCAGTTCGTCCACATTTTCGAGGCATTGCCAATAAATGTGCATAAAACTATCACCTAATTTTCATCCTGCCCACTTCCCTTATAAAAATTTCTATAGACAGTCCATAGACTGTCTATAGACTTTAGTCTATGAAGTCTATAGACTGTCTATAGACAAATCCTTTAGACTGGTCTATAGACAGTCTATAGATTTATGGCCATACACTTTTAGTAGACTTTTGTCTATAGACAGTCTATAGACACATGTCTACTGAAAGTCTATAGGTCTATAGGAAGTCTATAGACACAGGTCTATAGACAGTCTATGGACGATCTATAGACTTATGGTCATACATTTCCTATAGAGTTGTCTATAGACCGTCTATAGACACTTGTCTATAGACCGTCTATAGACACTTGTCTATAGACGGACTATAGACGACCTATAGACTTATGGCCATAGACTTCCTGTAGATTACTGTCTATAGACAGTCTACAGACAAAAGTCTACTGGTCCAGTAGACATATGTCTATAGACTGTCTATAGACATTCCATAGGTGCGTGGCCTGGCAGTGCTACAGACCTTTGTCTATAGACAGTCTATAGACCTGTCTACTAAACTATTAGTAGACCGTTATCTATAGACTGCCTATAGACAGACAGTCTACAACCGTTGAAAAAGGTCACCAGACAGAGTTCACAAATGACACAATCAATATACTTACAAATTTTGTTTATTTCCAAGCTATCCAGGGTGGGAATATGCAATACATGCACCATAAGAATGCACCACAGTAACATAAATGTTGAAAGTAACAGTCCGGCTAGTTTCCTGAGAAGCATTCTTGCGGCCTGTTGTCTGCAGTCAATCATCCGGGCATGTTCACCTGTACAGCACAAAGGAAAAAAATATAATATAAGAGGAACTGAAAAAAAATTCCCATTCCATCTCTAAGCATGTGCTTTACGATGCAAGGCATATCCTGGCTATGCCATTCTAGAAAGGCAATCTTGATCTTTTGGTTTGGTTTTATGGGGTTCAAAGACCCAAGGCGACACAGGCTACGAGACGCTGAAGTGAAAGGCTGGGGAATAATTTCGGTCACCTGTGCAGAGTACACAGGCGTTTAGCATTTTGCCTCTATTAAAATGCGACCGCCTAGGTCGGAATCGAACCTGCATTTTTCAGGTCGCCAGACGAACATGATAGCCACTGAGCTATCGCGCCGGCTTAATCATTTCAGTAAATACACGACAGATAAGTGCCTTCATAAAATATTGTAACAAAGACCCATAATCCTTGGAGCACTCTACTCTGAATCCAGTACTGATACTGATTTCTGTATTGCAATACTGTTACAGCCAATACTGATCTCTGTATGGCAAACCTTTTACATTATTTGTAACGGAATACTTCGAACAATTGTGCCACATATCTGCATTCACTCGCAAGGAGCTGTTAAGAATGTCATCTCCATATAATACAGATTCAGTGCACCTTACACAGGGATCCAAAAATGGAGAATATTGCAGCATTTATTCTTATAACCGCTATAGAAGAAGCGCTTCAAAATACCCTGCGTGAAGAATGGTACACCCGGCTAAATTTTTAACTGACTCGGGTGTTGCATCGCTAAATGCGCCTTGTAAAAAAGGTGCCTTTCGGCTACACTGCTGGCATATTCATGCTGAAATTTGACGAGTGAGATGTCATTTCGTGGGTCCTTTTTGTTCATATAATGTTTAAGTGCAGTAATTGCGTGTTTAGATCAACGTTATCAGAAATATTCGTGTGCCACTACGAAGAGCTGAAACAAGCGGCATACGCAGCAATGGATCTGGTCCATATGGCCTCATCCTCTGGGTAAACTACCACTCCTTTCATGGCGGACGAGTCGTTTACCCAGAGTAAGTGCAAATGCGCCACCAGAACCACTGCTGCTTATTCCGCTTGTTTCGGCTCTTCGTAGTGGCAGATGAATATTTATGATAACTTCGATCTAAACACGCATGTACTCCACTCAAACACTATATTAACAAAAATAAACTATGAAATGCCATCTCACGCGTCAAATTACAACATGAATATGCCAGCAGTCTAGCCAGAAGGCACCTTTTTACAAGGTGCATTTAGCGATGCAACACCAGAGCCAGTTAAAGATTTGGCCGGGTGTACGTAAGCAGATACTCAAACGGGCACAAGCTATACAAACCCAGCAGGCAGAAGGAACTAGTTCACCACAGATTTGCGCCTATAACTTGAAGCACAAAGACGGAACAGCATACTCATACATCTGCGCGCGCTCTTAGAAACAAGCGGGTTGCAGCGCTTGCATGCCGCGCTCATTATTTAGAAAACTCATACAGCACAGAGAGGCTGCAGCTGCGCCGTTTAAAAAGCAGTCGAGAGGTTGAGACAACATATTACTGTCACGACAAAATACCGTCTGAAATTCACTTAGTTTTTCCTTCAAGTGCAGCCACAACAGCGCAGTAAAGAGATGTGTTTCTTGCATGGAGGTAGTCTAACCCAACGCTGCTAGAAAAATCAGCGAAAGCATTGAACGCGCTCAAAGTAGAAAGTATTTCAATGAAACAATTAACGCCTTCAATAGGCGCAGCTATAATAACACGAGAGCTTAATTTAATTTTAGGCGCAAATAAGCGGCGAGTTACATTGGCGCTTTCGTAACGCAGAAGTCTGAAATGAGAAACACATACTTTGCCTCTGGCGCAAATGGTATTCGAGAAATCTGTGCACGCGTGAGCGGGATTCATGAACGAACCACTCGGAACGAAATGTAAGCCACCTCTTGTCGAGCCGACCTTTACCCAGCTTTCAAAATGAAGTGCCTGCAGGCCAGCGGCGGCGGCCAACGGCTCTGATGACAGACATGGACGAATCTGTACGTGTGCAACGAAGGGGTAACGGGATGCAGCTCGTGGGTTCTTCGCGGTGTTTGAGCACACCGGCCATTCGCTCCGGCAGCGAATTTTATTTACCCATCACACTATAAGAATTCCTCCAGCGCCGCTTGACTACAACTTCGACGAACGTCTCGCGCTCCACTCAATAGCGTTACCAGACACCTTTGTTGAAACGTCGGCGTCCACGACGCGCACCGAGCGAGCGTCCATACGTAGCAAGCAATGCACACCTCAAAAAGAACAGCACTCCATGGTCCAGACAGGCTATAACACAAAGATAAGAAAATAAATGTAATCCACCACTGAACGAGACTGTATGTAAGTACGTTTTCGGAGGTGCAAAGTAAATTGAGCTCACACGGCGCTAACTAACACACAGTTCTATTTCGGCCGTCATTCACAGGCTAAACGACATTTCTGGCCGCGCATCTACCTTGAAACACGAAAAATCTAGCAGACAGCTCGCGAGGAGCGGCTTATCATCAAGGGCATCGCACAAACTGCCTTTCCGCGCGTTAGTAAAGACACCGGGACAGAGATAAGCGGCATTAGTCGAGAGCCCGATGGCTTCCGCCTTAGAAACCAAGATAGGACGTTTGTCACTGCGCACAAAATCTGTTCTGCACACACAGCTCTGCTTAGAGTGGTTTAGGAGACCAAATGAATAAAATATAAACGTGTAGACTTACCGTAAGCGGACGATGAAGCTGGATTTTGAAGAAAACGTAACCCGCGAAAAACACGCCAACACCGCCGATGCAGCCACGCACAGGGTTGTTTGCAGCCCAAATGATTTTCTGCCGTCTCGCGGTAAAACGGGTAAAACGTGAAACAGAAACCCACTTCACGGTCGTATCTTTATCGCTCGAACTCTTGCCGTGTGCAGCTTGATCTGATATCCAAGACCACAGAAGGCAATTGGTTTATAAGCTTAAATTCTTTGCTTACCCTCTAAAAATCGTATTGTTTTCGTGAAAACAGAACCGAAATCTAACTGCTTGTCCGTATACGCGCCGCATCTCCCACCGAACAGTATGTGGTACAATCCTCAAATAATAATTATAATGTTGCATAGCATAACGTCTTTTTTGCGTGTGTTCGCGTTTAGAAAACTGATATGCGCGACATCAGCGTGTCATCGGCTCCGAAGCAACAGGTGCAAGGGTAGGAAAGAAAAAATACTGGCTTTGTAATTCGTCGCAGCACTTATTCACGTGAATACAAACTGCAAAGGTATAAATGGGAGATCTTAATCGCACAGAGTACCAGGCTCTTTGAGGCTATTCTAAGGTGTTTCTAAGGGATGGGCGCTTCCTTGAGTTCTCACGCCCGTCTTTCCCCCTTTATTTTCAGGACGTTTTAAAGAGAAATGTAGAACCGTTGATGAAATGTTTCTGATTTCAGCGCGTTGGACAGGAACGATCGAAAGATGGGACAGAGTATTCGTTCGATGTAGTATAACGAAAAGGAGCTTGTCAAGGCTGCTGAAAACAATATACAGGAGGGTGTTGTAATGTCCTCACGCAATAGTTTTTTAATTTCTGTAACAGCGAAGGAGGTGGAGGACTCCCGACATAGTTGCGGTCACCAGATGCAGGTACCCTCAGAATGCAGTGCAAAAAGAAATTGACATTGTACTGGACTTAGTCGAAAGTCGGAGTATCGAGCATTGTTAGATAAAATTAGGATTGTTATAGACTGGTCTATAGACAGTAGACTATCTATAGTTTACAGTCTATAGACGAAAGGAAATTGAGGTAGTTGTAACTGTAGTCTATAGAGAGTCTATAGACCGTCTATAGACGAAAGGAAATTGAAGCAGCTAAAGACCGTAGTCTATAGAGAGTCTATAGACCGTCTATAGACCGTCTATAGACGAAAGCAAATTGAGGCAGCTATAGACCTTAATCAACAGACAGTCTATAGACCATCTATAGACGAAAGAAAATTCAGTCAGCTATAGACTTTAGTCTATAGAACGTCTATAGACGAAAAGAAATTGAGGCAGCTATAGACCTTGGTCTATAGAGAGTCTTTAGACCTTCTATAGACAAAAGGAAATTGTGGCAGCTATAGACCTTAGTCCATAAAGAGTCTATAGACCGTCTATAGACGAAAGGAAATTGATGCAGTTATATACTTTAGTCTATAGAGAGTCTATAGACAAAAGAAAATTGAGGCAGCAATAGACCTTAGTCTATAGCGAGTCTATAGACCGTCTATAGACAAAAGGATATTGAAGCAGTTATAGACTTTAGTCTATAGACCGTCTATAGACGAAAGGAAATTGAGGTAGCTATAGACATCAGTCTATAGAGAGTCTATAGACCGTCTATAGACTACAGGAAATTGAGGCAGCTATAGACTTTAGTCTATAGAGAGTCTATAGACAGTCTATAGACGAAAGTAAATTGAGGCAGCTATAGACCTTAGTCTATAGAGTGTCTATAGACCGTCTATAGACTACAGGAAATCGAGACAGCTATAGGCTTTAGTCTATAGAGAGTCTATAGACAGTCTATAGACGAAAGAATATTGAGGCAGCTATAGACTTTAGTCTATAGAGAATCTATAGACAGTCTATAGACGAAAGGAAACTGAGGCAGCTATAGACATTAGTCTATAGAGTGTCTATAGACCGTCTATAGACCACGGGAAATCGAGACAGTTATAGGCTTTAGTCTATAGAGAGTCTATAGACAGTCTATAGACGAAAGGAAATTGAGGCAGCTATAGACTTTAGTCTATAGATTTTCTATAGACTGTCTATAGACAAAAACAAAAGTCTATAGGATGGCTATAGAGTCTATAAAAAGTCTATAGACAGTCTATAGACCATTTTCATAAGGGTTAAGGGAAGGTTCTTGGAACAATATATATCTCAGTCATGAACTGTGTTATATTCACAAATCAGCGTAATTTTTCGAATGTTAACAAGCTTTTCTTGATAAAAGGGGCAAGGACATTCTATTGGTAGTAACGAGTTACCACTAATTTACTTCATTTGATGATGATGATGATGATGATGAAGTGGTTATTTATTGAACATTTAATATGGAAGGTAAAAGAATGTTTGCTGCCCCGGCATCTGCTATCGCGACTGGAAGCACCTGAGGGGTATTTTGTGCACTTCTTTTTTAAATGTAGCAAAAGCATGTGGTACGGTATGCTGTGTTTTTTTTTCGCGGAGCAGACTTTATAATTTGCTTTCCCGATCCTGTCTTTTGATTGTCGCGGAATTTTCTTACAGTTCGCTCAGAGCTCATCGGCATTCAAAACTCTTGTAGCTCCGCTGTTTTTCTTAAGGCTAATGTCCACAAAGCTCAATATTTCAGAGAAGTTCTTGTTGGGCGAGTTTGTGGCTGTTCGTCATAAATAATTAAAGGCGCCAGAATAAATCAAACAATTGTTAAAAACATAATGGGGAACGACAGAAATTAAAAAATTTTTGCGACAAAAGAACAATAAAGGTGATCTATTATAACGCTAGCTGCCGCGGAAGGGCCCAGTTCGGGGTCGTTGATAGAACTCTTAAGCTTGCATTTTAGTCAGTTAAATAAAAATCAAAATATGCGTTCCACTATATAAAAAGTATGTGGAATAAACTGAAGTGCTCCGAAAATTCCAAATGTACCACGTGTGCCTATTTTATTACACAGTAGTGATGAGGTCAAGATAAATTTTAAAAGCTGTTTACATGGTCTTGATTTAATATTACAGAATAGTTATCAAACGAAAAAGATAGGAAATGTGATGCACAGCATATTGGCCATTACTATTTTAATAACAATAGTTATGGGCAGTAAAAGGTGTACAAAGCATTTAAAGAATTTCAATTGACCTTCGTACAGTAGTTATTTTGGCATGATCAATGACTTAGGCAGACAGAATGGTGGGTGTAAAAATTATTACGCAGAAAACGAAAGTAATGTTCAACAGCCTCGGAAGGAACAGCAGCTTACAATTAGTAGCGAGGTGCTGGAGGCGTTCAGTGGATACGACTACCTAGGGCAGGTAGTTACCGCAGATACGGATCATTAGAATGAGATAACTCAAACAATAAGAATGGGGTGTAGCGATCTGCATATTGTCTCAGATCATAAATGGCATTTTTCTAATGTTCCTTAAGGGAACAGTGCATAACAGCTGGATCTTACCAGTATTTACCTATGGCACAGAAACGTGGTGGCTAACGAAATGGGTTCAACTTAATTTTAGGGCAGCGCAACAAGCAATGGAAAGGAAAATAATAGCTTTAGCGTTAAGCGACAAGACGAGGGAAGAGTTGGTCAGGGAACAAACGAGAGTTATGACATGCTAGTCAAAATCAAGAAGTGGCTTTGGGCAGGGCATGTAATGCAAAGGCAAGATAACCGCAAGTTCTTAAGGGTAACGGGGTGGATTCCAAGAGAAGGCAATCGGAGCAGGGACGGCAGAAAGTTAGGTGGGCGGATAGGATTAAGGAGACCGCGGGAATAGGGTGGCCTCAGCTGGCACCGGACAGTGTTAACTGGAGAGATATGAGCGAGGCCTTTTTCCTGCAATAGAACTCAGGCTGATGATGATGAATTTGTTGTGGGAGTATTTAAGATTATTTTTGTTACTGCAGTGTTCTGACTTGATTTCTTAACCCAATATTTATTGAAAGGATAGCTTGAATATGTCCATAGTTATTTGAAGGTGACAGCTTTCAGATGGTTTGAAGGCCCGTCGGTGTGTTTTCGGTCATCTCGGTTCAATACTGCTTCTCCTGCTTTTAAATGTGCACGTAAAGGACATGAATAATGAGCTGTCCACTTGCAAACTATTTTAATAGATTGTACTCCCCTCATTCATATGAATTTCTAGAAAGAACCTACAACGCTTCGAAATGACTTCACCAAATCTAATATGTAAAGCATGCATTGGTTTAATGCTGTATTCACTATGCTCCCGATGTACCACTCAATTACTGTCTTATTTTGTGTCGTCACTCTGTTCTATAGAAATAGAAATTGTCTCCAATGCCGTGTGACAGAAAATAGCCACCTTTTGTTTTCCCATTGACTGATCTTAGGACGACTGCTTGACCAAACTTTGTTATGCTAGTTTTGTTTTATGTACATTGTGCAAGGGAGCTGGGGCCCTTGTCAGGCGCTCCGTCGCCTTTAGCCTCGGCCCCCTCTTGGACTGTGTCTGAGGAAACTATAAAGAAAGAAAGAAGAGAAAGTAATGAACTAGTTCCACGCGACTTGTCTTTCTAAATCAAAGCTTCTTTTCTTCCGTAGCCCGGCTGAAGAAGGTAGTACTTTCTGACTTTGTTGGCACTCATTTCGTTGTACAAATTCCTCTTGTCCTGGTATCAATTTTTCATACTCGGTAAAGTATTTAGACGTCTGGTTTCGGTTCCGATCTTATTTAGTTCGCCCACTTATCCTATATATGTACTAAAATGAAATTGTTTATTTATTAACCCTATTAAAAAGCTTTTACCTTTGTTAGGAATTTGTTAGTTGTTTTCTTACCACACAGAATTCTCATACAAGAACATTTCTGCATTCTTCTGGCATCTGGCACCACAGTGTTCATCGTTTATTAGAATCTGAGTGTTACTTAAGATGTAGGTACCCCACCAGATGTCAACCTCTAAGTTGCTAAGTATGCCTAACTTTCACAGATTTTGTACTGAAGTGGTACACAAACATTTCGCATTTTCCGCTTATATATATAACACAAGGTTAGGGGCTCTCCGGGCGTTTCTTTCGTCCCTGTTCTAACGGCCCTCGCTGTTGAGATTGCTTCCGCACGGCGCCGGTTTTTTCGAATATCCGCAGAATTTTGTGACAGCCTCATCGTTGAAGTGGCTAAGTATAGGCGCACAATGAAGACGGGACTTGAGTTCCGTTAAGGCACGTCCCTGGTCCTGGCCCCAAATAAACGGTTCGGCGTCTTTTGTCAGGCAAGTCAAGGGGTTCAGTTAGCTTGGAGAAATTGTGAACAAACCGTGGATAGTACGCGCAGAGGACCCGCAAATGACTCAGGCTCCGTTTATCTGTTGGCTTGGGAAATGCAGCAACGGTGGCCGTCTTTCCGGGGTCTGGGCAACGCCTAGAGCACTGACAAACCTGACCAAGAAACTTCGCCTCATTAAAGGCAAAGTACATTTTTCGGACTTGAGAGAGAGAGAGAGAGAGATCTGCGGAACGTTTTGTCTCGAAAACAGCATACAAATGCTTCAGATGCTCATGGAACATGTTGGCGAAGATAACGACGTCGTAGAGATCTGCAACGCACGACTGCTAGTTCTGGCCAGACAACACGGTGTGAATCATTCGTTGTTATGCGGCATGGGCCAAGTGCAGGCCGAAAGGGATCACCTTAAACTGATATAAACCGTCAGAAGTGATAAAGGCGGTCTTCTCTCGGTCTCGTTTGTCGACCGCTATTTGCCAAACCCACTGTGGAGGTCAAGTAACGAAAAGTAGGTGGCATGGCGCAGGCGGTCTAGGGAGTCATGAGTGCGCGGCAGGGCTACACATCCTTTTTCACGACGATGTTTAGGCGCCTGTAATCCAAGCAGAACCTTACGGTGCCAACTTTTTTCGTGACGAAGACAACAGGCGATGCCCAGGGGCTTGTGTATGGCTGTAGATGTCTTGGAGCATTTCTGTTATTTGGCTGCGGATGGCGTCACGTTCGCTTGAACAAACCCGATAAGGGCGCAGACATCGTGGTCTTTGGTCGTCGGCCACTATAATTCGGTGCCTGGTGAACGGCGTCTGTCGTAAATCGGGGAAGGAACAGATAAAGCTTTCCATGTAGCGTTTTAAGGCGGAAGCCTTTAATGTCTCATCGTTGTAAGCAGCAGTTGTCGACAGAAAATGTCACGCTTTTCAGTTGGCGGAAACGGTCGTGACGTCACAGTGCGCGAATTTCAAACGGGGCCAATTGCACTTTGGCTAGTAACCATACAACCAATTGAAGGGATCGTATAGTGATGCTCTAAGTAAGTGGGACTGAGCTTAGTTAATTGCTTAATTACCCGATTAGCCTAATTAGCTTTACTAGTCAGGCCATATAAATAAATAAAAGCGATTAAGAAATTGGTCGAGCTCAGGAATCGAACCCCGGTCTGCGGCGTGAGAGACGAGCACGCTATCCACTCCGCCATGCCAGCTCGATGGTTTGGAATGAACAAAGGCGCGTCTAGTGAATACGGTGTCTTCACATACTGCCATCCTCCTCCCTTCCCTTCCGGCGAGGTTTAGGTGTCCACCGAGATATGAGAGACAGATACATTTTCTTTCCTCAAAAAACAATTTACCGACGAGTGAGGCGTACAACCGAATGGGCGATGGCGTTCTATGGACTCCTTGGCAGCGTTGCAAGACGCTGTCGCGTTCCACTCTTAGGGTCGAAGCTTAACATCTTAACCACACATCAGTGACCACACTTTAGGACAAATATGTGCCCCCCTGAATTTTGACGGGTGTCCACCGAGATATGTGAGACAGTTACTGCGTAATTTCCTTTCCTCAAATACAATTTTCATTTTCTTCATTACGGCTCCTCTTTATCTATCTTCTTTCACTCCCACCTCCCTTTCTCTACGGTGCGGTTCAGGTGTCCACCGAGATGACAGAGAATTACTGCGCCATTTCCTTTCCTCAAAAAGCGTTGCGTTCAAAGGGCAAGGCATCGCGCCGAACGGGTGGTGGCGTTCCGTGGACTCCCTGGCAGCGCTACAACGCGCTGTCGCGTCCCACTCCTAAAGGCGCAGCTTAAGCGACATTAATTAGCAGTTAATTAGCATTCAGGCATTAAGCAGTAATTAACAATTAATTAGTGATTTGCCATCACTTAGTAATTAGTACTGAAATATATGTGACGCCACCAGTGCCACAGAAACAGCGAAGGTGGTGCGAAAAACGCTTCCGCCTCTACCCACTTTAGACAGTCAAAGTGTCCCCTGAATTTTTTACTGGGCGAGATGTGCGGGTTCACGTAGGTGTTAACGGCTGCAGCCGTCGCCTCGTCGAGGTACGATGTGTTGTACAAAGAGCGCCGACTGGTACACTCTTCATGTTCTTCAAAATAAGCGACCACTGCTTTCTTAGTCAAATGTTGCGGTTCACGGGAAAAGTTTACCACTATGATGTCGCTGCGACCGTTGGCAAGTTCTGCAAGGCCTCGAGCTGCACAAACATGCCGAGCGAGTAGCAGCGAAATGTTCGCTTCAGCGATGCCATGAGTGCCGGTTCTGTGATCGCACTCGAGTGTGACGAACTTGCTCGCTCGCGGAGGGATCCTTATGTGGTCGTCACATATGTGCGCCAGCGCTCTGCGGGGCTCAACTTTGGTACCAACGGCCCGCTGGGCGAAAAACGATGTCATAAGTTCTCTAAAGTAGATGACCTCATCACATTCTTGAAAAAAAGTCATGCCGAGAATCAGACCTTTTGAGCATGTCTTATAATACGGCAAAGGTGCCAGTGAAGGTGAGACTGCGGATCTGTATGCGGCAGGTACAGACGCCGATCGCCGCCACCTCATATCCAGTGGTGGTGCGGATCATGGGTCCAGATCAAGGCTTCAGAACCTTACGGAGAGTCGCGGCTAGCTTACGGAGAGTCACGGAGCATACAAGCGAAGGTGTCGCAGTTCTTCGCGGACAATGCTCCGCACAAGATCTCGCAGCGCCTCGTCCCCAGGGGCTGGCACGGGCGCGTAGTAGTGAGTAGCCGCTACATTTGCCTGACGGCCGTATTGTGCACTCCGTTCCCGAAATGAACTTTTCATGCTAGTGGCTTTCTTGGTGAAGACGGCGACGGCTCTCGGATGGTCGCGAATGAGGCCAGCATACAGCTGCTCGTTCACCCCACCCCCAAGCATAAGGTGCAGTACCTTAGTTGCCTCGGGCACGGCTTGGTCGGCCCAATTAAAGATGCGTGCCATGTCCTCTACAAACATGGCCATGCTCTCGTTGGACTGCTGTAAGCTGGAGCGAAGGGCAGTTTCAGCGTTTTCCTTTCGCTCGCTCGAGCTGAATGTGGCGAGCAACTCACCGCGGAAAGCTGCCCAATTGGAGAAGTACGCGACATGGTTCTGAAACCAAGTCTTCGCCGAGTATTGCAGTGCGAAATACAACTTCATGAGCTGCCGCTCATCGTTCCATTTGGTTTAATGGGGCCACACTGTCAAAACTGGCTGACCAATCTTCTACATCCTCGAACATATCGCTGTGGAAGGACGGCGGCAACCGAGGTGCGAGAAGGACGAACGGCTGGGCATTGCCGCAGTACTGACCTGTCTGGCTGTCCATGGTGGACGCCATGCCCCGCACCGACGTTGTCAGTGGCTCAAACTCAGGTTTGAGGCCTCGCAGACGACGGCTCACTTTGTGGGCGGGTGTGGCGTCCGCGCGTCGGGGAGCAGCGCCAAGGCTATCGTCCTGGTCCGCGTGCATGGAATGGTCCCCAACACGGCTCCACCAAATGTCACCGACAAACGTCGCAAGAAGCAGGACAGCAAAGCCGTTTATTGGGACGAGGATCGCCGAACAGCCGCGCTCCTTCCAGACATAGAAGACGCTCAGCTACGCGCTAAGCTATAAGGTTCGGCCACAAGGTGACGCCGCCAGAGTGTTAGCAGTGTGGCAATGTACAGTCAGCGCACACATGCAGCAATTAAAACAAAGTACAAAGAGTCACGCTAAGTCTAACAGCGGCACCGAACTGCGCGAGGACACGCCCTTCTCAGCTCAAAAGCAACATATTAGGAGCCAACAAACAACAAGACCGCAACCATAACCCACTCCTAAGTTGGTGTTCCTAAGAAACGGAGCTATTTTGCCCTCAAAAGCACTGAATATGGGCTAACCCAGTCGTCCATTTTATCCGCGACTTCACACCTCAGCTATTTCTCTGACTGATTTGTTGACATAATTATGAAGTACTGTGGGCCTTCCCAAGAAGGAACCACGTTCTTTGCACTGCTCTACGTCACGGCAGTGTATGCCGAGATGACGAGATACCCCTATGACGTTGTTGTTATGTTCCATGAGCCTCTGGCTGAGGCATCTGTTCTTGAAGTCAGCGCCTTATGGTGTCTCCCCTCCTGTCCGTGTTCGTCGCCGCGCTGTGTGAATGAAAGCATGAAATACCAACTCGCCCAGCAGTCGGTTTTAAGCGAGTTCATTGGAGGCGTAGACACAAATGCCAACGTGACTGAAGGACTGCTGCACACCACCCCGATTAAAGGCATCGCTACAACAGCTTGAAGGACTTGTTGTATGCACCAGCTTGCATTGGTAGTGGATGGTGTGCGAGGCTACCAATGGAGCTCTATTCCACCTCATTAACTGACCTTTATGAGCTACTGCTAGCTATTACAGCGCTCCATAGTCTGGAAAGGCTCAGTCATAAGGAAACGTTAGTTTGCTTTCTAAGACCACAACCAAACATGCAAATCTGCTCAGCGGAAACAAGCGTCAGGTGTTGTCCAAGGATTTAGCGTCCTGAGCCACACAAGTAGCTTGTAAAGCAGCGGTAGACGCAGTTGAATTCACGTTTCTGAGAGCCGACGACACAAGCACACGTCTACACAGAGCCTGCAATACTGAGGCGACGCCGCGATTATTCTATTGCACCACTGGAGACTGCCCTCTGCGCTGCACTCAGGGCCATTTATAAAGTACTGGCAACGTGGACAAAATTACCAACGTCGGGGCTGGCCTTACATTTTCTGTCGATTTAACTGGCCGCGGCGGCCGAATTTTGATGAAGGCAAAATTCTAGAGGTCCGTGTACTGTGCCATGTCAGTGCACGTTAAGGAACCCCAGGTGGTCGAAATTTCCGGAGCTCTTCACTACGGCGTCCCTCATAGCCTCAGTTCCTTTGGGTCGTTAAACCCCAATAAACCAACTATAATACACATTACTGGAAAGCCCACGCCATTTCATAGATTGTGGCAAACGTATAGCAAGACCCGCCAGAATAGCCAATATTTTTTTTTTTAAATCACAGCAATTTTATATTCAGGAGCGTAATCCGTCGTTCCACTGTGGTCCACTGAAATTCACAAGTACTGTTATCGCAGTGCATATGCAGAAACCTCCTTGCTAGCGACACCTGTCTTTAATTACTCGTTTTTTTTCTGCGTTTGTTCTCTCTGAAATAGCTTCCGTGTAATCAAAAAGTGCTAGCCCATCAATAACGGCTAACTTCAATTTGTTTTAAGCAATTCAAGACCCATTTAGGGAAAAATTTATTTGTGTATCTGTGATTGCGCTCCTGTAGGGCAGATGATATACACTACACTCTGAACGTAAAAGTAGTAAAAAGGGAGTAAGCTGTACTCTGCGTAGGTTGCCCAAGACCAGGGCTAGCTTTTCATCACTAAAAATACAGAATACTTACGCTTGGCAACGGAAACCACTTCCTTCTTCAAAACAGGCGAAGTTATAGCAGTTACGACTGATGGTAACCGACGTTTCAACCTCCTCTATTTCCTAACCTCAAGACCTCCGGCGCCGCGTTTAAAAGCCTCTTCCCATAGCTAACTGCATCAAGTTATTGTGCTTTGCGGTGAGAAAATCACTGCGTCACCAAAAGTAAGCTTTCCAATTATTCTGTGATCAAAATATACTCCAGAACTTTGACAGCGTAGCCTGCCCCTAAAAGAGTGTGCGCTACAGGACAGCTTACACCCTCTTTACTCCCATATAGGCTTATTCGTGTTTAGAGCGTATATGCGAAAATAAGTGGCAGATAAACGTCCAATTAAATTACGCTTCTATAGCTCCTGCTAAATCCTATTCCCTTCAAGAGCACTTGATGGTTGTATCAGCTACTTTCGCAACTAAGTGTCCTCCCATGCTAAACCCTAGAGAATTACTGACAACGTGTGCTCCTTGGCCGCCGTTGAGAACTAGCGCTCAGAATAAATTAGAAGTGAGCGCCCTTTCGCGTAATAGCACCAATGACGTAATGCACCAACCAGCTAAGTGCGAACTAGGCTCCGGTACTGTGGCGAAACCACGCGCCCGTTGTCATGCTCGCTAAGAACCACACGTGTTCCTGACTGCCTGCCCATGTGCTCTGCGACGGCGGGGCGCGGCAGGTGAAGGAAAAAAGGCACACGTGTCGGAGCTACTGTTTTGTCAACATTTTGGCGCCAGCGCAAATTACGCAAGAAAAAAAAACGGGCCCGATACAGCTCTTTTTCTCTGTCGACCGTTGTCGAGGGACTCTCCTCTGTTGTGCCCTCCGCCTCACGTGAGCTTGCGACGGAATGCGTCTTCCGCACGTCGCGAGCCATTCGGGTCCCGCAACGCACACGAGCGTGACAGCGAGGAGAGCAGGCCATCTTGGCGAGCCAGATGTGCGCACGTGGCCGTGTCGCGCTGTCACCTCCAGTGCCACGCGTCTTACGTTTTCGGCCGGGTAAAGGCGCCGCCAGCCGAATTTGGCTTGCAAAAACACGGCCTCGCAGCAGCCCTCGAGGATGTTTCCTGCAAGTGGGTCGGTAGCCGCTGCTCCAAGCGTGAAAGCGGGCGCGGAGAGCGCGGCTCTTGCAGCACGTGGAGCGACGCACGTCCGGGCCGGCCGTCCGGCTCGGGGAAGGAAAGCGCGCACCACCGAGCGCAGCTCGTGATGACGTGAGCGAGCCCCGATTACCGCGCTTTGCGCGGACAACCCCCACTGTAGAGTTGCCCTGGACGCAGGAGCTATAAACAGGCCGGGATGAATCAGCGTCCGCTTCTTAGACCGTTTTTTCTCTCGCTCGGTTGCACAGCCATTAGAAAGCTGGCAGAGTGGAGTGTAGTGAAGCAGTCCGCAAAGACGTTACGTTACGTAACCACAGAGACACGCTTACGTAAAACGAGCTTTTGGGCAAGTTGGTTATACTCTTGAGACATAACTTCAGCGCTGAAATCACAGACATAAGGAGGAAACACCTTAAGCAGCGATTGTCCTAAACCTAACCTAAAAGCAGCGATTGTCCGTCCGTGTCTGTAGGTGCTTCTTCCGTACGTGTTTGTGGTTTTCCCGCTGCAGTTAGGCCTCAGGATAGGCTGACGTCGCGCATTCATTGCTCACCTATTGTTACGGTCTCTGTGCGTTTACTGAGTGCTCATCACGTTGACTTAGCAGCTCTGTGTGACACTCTCCTGAAATCCACCGTCACAGAGCTCGCGTGCCTCTTAGTACTGAAAACCCTGACGCTTATTCCCCTCCACTACCTTCTGGCATCAAAAACTGGCACGAAAGTACCTCTGCAAGAAAAACAAATGGAGTGAGGAAATTGAAGCATTTAAGGCAGAAAGCTGGGCTAGTTGTGTTTGGATTGAGAGGACATAGTGGTAGCGCTAAAAAACAGGGACGACAGCGTAGAGAAAGACAACACAGTGGCTAGACGTCAACTAACTTTATTCCCGAAAAATACCACGAATTTATAGATGGCAATAAGGAGCAAAAAAAATCAACAATGAAATCGCATGCGTGAGGGCACTTCCCGATACAGGAACTTCAATTCGTTTGAACAAAGATAAATATTTGGTTTGCTCACACGCGATGCTCACAAAAGTGCAGACCAGAAGGAGCGGTGGGAGTTATTGGAAGCCTTTCTTATTCACATGGAAACGCAGTCGTGTGTGAGCAAACCAAATGTTTATCTTTGTACTAAAAATTTGAGGTTCTTGTATCGGGAAGTGCCGTCACGCATGCGATTCGATTGTTGAATTTTTTTTTCGCTCCTCATTGTCATCTATATATTCGTGATTCTTTTCAAGATTAAAGTCAGTTGATGTCTAGCGCCTGTGTTTTCTTCTTCTACCCTCTCGTCCCTGTTTTTTTAGCGCTACTACTATGTCCTCTCAATCGAAATTGAAGCTCCGCCTTAGGGCACTGCACCATACCGTAATGGGTTAATTCCCGTTTATGCAGAAGGTCGCTCTCTACATTTATAAATCCCTGGGAGTCCTCATAACACTCCTGGCGCAGGGTGCGGCGGTGAAGCGATGCCCCATTACGCCCTGCGATGGCAGGCTCTTCCAATGGTGGGCCTTGTGCGGCCCAGGTTGCTCTCCCCGAGCGACCAATAAAATTAAACTGCTACCTTCCACAGGGGGCAGTTTGCTCACTATCCGGTGGACAGACTTTGAGGACGCCGCAAGGTCACATGACCTAGGTGGCCCCCCTGCCTCCTAGGTTGCTCTCTGGGGGCCACCTGCTGGAGTCATAGCGGTGATTTTTCGTTCACAACGACGGCGCCAACAACGCCTACAACGCCGACACTGGATTTTGTGGGCAGCGGGACCTTAAATGCTATTGCATTAAAAAGAACATCTGAGATTCACGGTTTTCTCTAAGCGGCTAAAGGCGGTTCTGTGCCAGAGGATTCAAGCTCGCGCCGATGAGAAGAATCCCTCGCTACCCATCACAGGGGAACTGGTTGGCACTTCATTATTACCTCCATCAACGCATTTTGAACGTACTGATTAAATTTTCTTCTTTTTCCTCAAAAGGAACATGCATAAACACTTAGCTGGTCTATCGCCTTCTCCCAGAGAATAATTTTATTTATTGATTTATTTACTTATTTTTATACAGTATGCTTACACGCCAGTAAAGCATTATTTTAATGAGGTTCTTAAACACGGGATGGGGGGTTAGACAATGGTAATACACACATGCTAAATCACATGAATGCATCAGTTAATGCAGCAAGGAATAACCACCGCAAGAAACAATACTGGAAAACTAAACAAACAAAGAGGACCGCAACTTGTAGAATAAAAGTAAATACAAGCTAAACAACGCATGCCCTGGCACAAAGTTCGTCAGTGAGTCAACATCGTCGTAAACAAAACAAAAATCTCACGGAATTATAGCCCCTCGACAGATTTTTGTAAAATATCTTTGTGTTCGTGTCTATTCTCGTACTGACGCCACTCAAGCATATATCGGTGTTTTTCCCCCCTTTCTACCCTCTCTGCTCCGACCTGCATGCAGCCCGCGGTACATAATAAGTGAAAACCCTGCAGTCTGCTCCTCTCCATCAGAATCTGTCTGCTGCAAGATACATTAATTTGCGCTGCGATGGAACAGTACACATACTCGCAGATAATGCGTCCATTGCATGGCGCATGCCCATAACACGCCACGAACAACTTAGCGACGTGAGACAAAGACAGCAGGAGCAGGCCACGAGAAGCGAAACGTTACGCGCTCGTAAGAGCAGGTTTTTGCAGAACCGCCGAGAAGGAGGAGGTTGGCAACGAAATTATGACGCCCACTGCAGGGCAAAGGCCACTCCCATATCTCTCCAATTAACTCTGTCTTGCACAAGGTGCGGCCACACTTCTTAATCTCATCCGCCCGCCTAACTTTCTGCCGCCCCCTGCTACGCTTGCTTGTTCTCTGACCCACTCTCCTCTCTTCCTGACTTTTAAAAGGACCCTGAAAGGATTGCGATGGGCATATTCTAGTGCAAAATATGTAGAGGTGGCCTGCGAGTATTCGAGCAGCGATTTAAAAAAAACTTATTTCTAAATTATAAGGTCAACGCAGTGCTTTCAAATTTCAATAAGAGACCACCTCTATAGATCTGTTGCACTACAATAGGCCCATCGAAATCATTTCAGGATCCCTTTAGCGTTATAGCTATGATTTTAATTTCTATAAATCACTGCGTTGTCATTAGCAAGTGTTGTCTGGCTAGTTATTCAGATTCTTCTTTGGCCATGACAGGTTTTTTGCGCAAAAAAAGACTTAACATAGACGAGACGACGAATGCAAACTGACAATGCATTTATTTAGTGGTTTACACCTACAAGTACAAGACAAAATTCTTCGCGTACGCTTCAGATACTCCGAAGGCATGACTGGTAAGCGCGCATCACCACACCCTACAATTAAGATTTAAATAAGGCTAACTCGCTTCTCTACAATGCCAAAGACGTGTTACTGACGCAGTGAAGCGAAGTCTTTATCGGAAAGGCTTCCATTATTTTGCGCCCCTCGACTTCACTGGAATTTTACCTTAATAGCAGGTTCATAATTTAATGGGTACTAATTGCAACGTAGGCAAATGTAAAGGTTCGTGTGTAGCCCCTGTCCTGTGTAACTGTGTAACATTTTCTGTCTTATATTGACCTTACCCTTACGAACTTAATTGACGGCAAAGTTTTCAGAGCGTTTAGGTACGCAGAATATTTTCGAATTATTTTAAAGGAGCAAGTAACATCAAGTACCATGACATAACGAATGAGATTTTAAGTGATTTTAGACAACTTGATAAGGGCCTGACCTTTACACGTAGTTGACCAGCTGCAGAATGTCTACAGTTTTTGGACATCAGATTTTTTTCTCTCATAAAGCATTTGTGTTGTATGTATCATCCCAAGGTTGCGGAGAACCTTCTGCCGTGACCTTCAAAGGCTATGAAAAGGGGCATCACTGAGCTAAGTCTTGAGTCTGCGCTCATGAATACAATTGGCCTCGTTTGAGATTCGCGCACTGTGACGTCACGACCATTTCTACCAATTGAAAAAAGGTCAGCATAGCTACGGCGGTCACCTGAGGTCTCGCTTTGGCTGTCGAAGTGTTGCTTTCGCAACGAAATGCGCAAAATGGCCCCAAATGAAGGTACATAATCTTACATGAATAAGGACGCGCACAACCTGGAAAAAGTTGCCAACATGTACGGAGTACCTATGGTGTTCTCGGCACCTGTGAAGCTAGGCTGGCTCTGCGCTCTTACAGCTAGAAAGAGAACCAGGCAGACTGAAGGCGCCAGAAAATATTGCAAGCCCTGTATTAAATACGCAAAAAGAGTGTTTTATCAAATTCCACTAACATGTGGCAAGGCCTATATTGGCCAAACAGGACTCTGCATAATTGATCACACATGGGAGCATGAGCGCGCGTTGAGAAATGGGGATAAAAACCCGAATTTGCCTGAGCATGGCAGAACATGAGAATGTAGGCGATGACTCTCTGATATAAATATTCTTGGCAGGGGCAGAAATGACGAGGCACGACAAATGACGGAAGCCTTTCTGGTAAATACTTCGCATAACTGCGTCAGTGACACATCTGTGGCTTTTTGCAAAAGCGAGTCAGCCTTATTTAAATCTTTATTCCACGTTTACCAATCATGCCGTGGAAGTATCTGATGTGCATGCAAAGAATTTTAACGCCACAGGGTTAAGGAGCTCGTATCACAGAAAAACTGGTGTCGGCTGTGTCGACGTTGTAACACGATAACCTGCAAGTGAAAAAAAAATCTTATGAAGATACAAGGAATCACACCCAGATCTTTCAGACCGCGAGGCGAGCACGCGCAGAACACGCTACGAATGCTTTTTCTTCTAACGTGGTATTTATACTTCATACTGAAAACTGCGCAAAAAACGAAGACACAGAGCGAGAAGGCACAACACGGGCGCAGACTATCAACTATTTACTACACGAAGTTATGTATGTAGAGAAAGAGGATATATGCAGATTATTTACCAAGCACGCAGCTATCGACTGAACTGAACTGCACTATCTTAATCGAAAACGGCACAGCTAAAAGAGCGGCAAAGATAGGCACCGCCTCACAGCGGAAACCAGTCCGGTAGAAAGTCCATCTCATCATAAATGTCCATCAGTTGGAGCATCATTCGACTGCAATGGCTTCTGACAGAAACAAGAGCCTCAGCGTTGTGGTCCAGCATGCGCGTTCTCCACAGGCTATGAAGTCCAATGAAGATAAACTTGTCATATTGTTCGTAATCTGGATGAGTAGCCGCACGGTAACGAACACTGTAGGAATTTAAAACAAAGCCTTTCTTTAGCGTCCTCTGCAACACTACCCCAAACAAAATCTCATCCTTGCAGGTAATAAAACAGTGTTCAATGGTTTCCGGTATACTGCGCAAACGGCAGTTAATAGAATCCACAAAAAAAGTTTTTTCTATGGAGCCACGTGTTAACAAGTACAGTTTAGGCGTGCAGTTTGTAGCAAAACGTTTTGGTGCGAGGAGGGATCGGTATCTTGCACACTGGCGTTAGCACGTCGTGACCCTTGAGGCCCGTTGGTTCGAAATGAATAAAAGTGGAGCTAGTTGTATGTCAAGAGTTGTAAGTTGTATGTCAAAGAGTTCTATGTCAGCGCCTGTCTCCTTTCCTGTCCTGTCGCTTTGCGCTGTCCCATTGCAAACACATTTACAGGTCTCATTTTATTTGCTATCTCCCAAAACGCTTTGTCTGCTGGAGGATCCTCACTTTGAGTTCAAGAGTGCTTTCAAAATTATTCCCTAGAACAAGCTCCCCAAGTGAATTACCGTAAATAATCAGATGGTCTTGCCAACATTATTCAAAATCACTGGTACTTAACTAAGTGACGCAATTTGTTTGTTCAAGTCTGAAATCTAAGAAACTTGCCTCAGGCATACGCGAGTCAGACTTTGCTTGGATAGACCAATTCTCGCGGGGAACTTTTGTTATTTTAGAGAACTTGCTGAAGTTAATTCAGTGCTCCCTGTTCCGGTATTTTGGTTCACATTTCTATGTATCAAAATAATTAAAAACATAAAGGGAAAAAACAAAGCACGGAGAACCCTTAAGACTACTTAAGTGCTGTTAAAGCAGAAAGAAAAAATGTCTCATCGTGAGTTTATATGTCGTCGGTTGGAATCCCTGTCGCGAGCTAGCCTCCAAGTTGACTAGCAGCTGTATAATATGTGCAACGAGGAATTCTATCACACCTGTATGAGATAATCTTATGACACTCCTGGCACCTTCTGTGCATGCCATCATCACATTCGCCTCTTTGGTGGCTAGATGACGTCTATTGCGACGCCATCTTTTTGGACCATCCCTCGGCCTCAACAAGAGTCGCCGACGGAATTTCACCTGATGAGGCTAGCAAAAATTTCGCCTCATTAAGAGACCATCACGTTTAGCCATCGGCTTATTCCTCGAGGACTGCATTGTTTACCGGAAAAGCAAGTACTAAATCCACACCTTTCGCTGATATTGAATCCGGGAGGATTGTTTTAAGAGAGTCCTCAAGCGTCTATTTTTCTTCCGGGTTTTGTTCTTCAGTGTCCGTGTTGCAGTAGATGGATTTAAAAGCAGCTGGAGTTGAAAACCACATTTACTGAAGAACACGAACAGAAGGAAGTGCGTTGACTTGCTGCAGGCAAGTATGGGATCTTACTGTCGCAGTTCATCTTTTTCTCACTTTCCTCACCTTCCCCTACACTTTTCTATCCTGCTGGCAACAGTGGCAGTTATTTCCCTCCGGCGGACGTAGCAGACAGCGCTTACAAGCCTGGAAATAGTTCGTCCGCCATGTGCGCGTTGCGTGTAACACTAGCATTCATTTTGAACAGAGGAAAACGGGCAAGACATTTATAACTTCCTCCGCTAACTTCGAGTATCCCGTCCTTCGGTATTCTTCGCTGACTTCTAGCGGGGCTTATGTGGTCGGCATGCTGTCTCTTGGGCTGAATTTGATAGTTAAGGCGTTTCTCACCATTTACAGCGGGAACATTCACCGAAAACGCTATTATTATTTTTTTTTCTCGAAACGCGAAGGCTGTGCTTTGACTTTAGGTGCACAAACAGCATGCGACTGGCCCACCTTTTTCTGTTTTGATTTAAATTCGCATATATTGGAGGGGGCTGAAATAAAATATGGTAATATGCAACCTGAGAGGAAAGTAATATACCGCGCAAAAAACGGCGACAGCAGAGAAGACACAAACAACAGGACTGGCATTGAACTGACGACTGAAATTTTATTGAAAACGGCAGAGTTTTAAATACAGACAGGCCATCACATTTCCAAGAAAATAATGACTCGCCATCAGATTGTAATGCCAGCATCAAAACCACTCCAACGGATATCACACAGGCCGATAATTACGGGAAGGCATGTGCCACCTTCCACCGACTAGCCCATACCACAATTTTGAACCTGAGAGGCCCTAGTCCACCTTTATTGGCAGCATCATGGAAAAGCTTTGCATATTAAAAGCAATTCTACCAGCGACGTGCGCGTGAGCGCGCACGCGGTCACACAGCACATTTTAGGTTTCTGTCAAATCATCCTTAATTGCCAGCCGTCGTGGCGCCGAAAGTAATTTTCGCACGCTCAAGTGAGGAAAAAGCGGGCAGCTGGCGGTCGGCTACGCCTGACGTCACCACGGCGCGGCGTGACTCGGATGCGGAAGCGGCCGCCGGCCCGGCCTTGAGTCGCCGACCAAGGCGAGAGGCCGAGGACCCTGGCGGGGCAGACAATGCGCTCGCTGGGCGAATGGACGCAACAGCTGCCTTTAAAGCAAGGGATGACGCCTGAAGAAACCTGACCAAGGTCCACCTGTCATGTTAAGGCTACTGACGTTTGAAGCGCGCTGTAAATGATTTGGTTTATGGGGGCTTAACGTCCCAAAGCTACTCAGGCTATTTGTTTATTTATTTATTTATTTATTTATTTATTTATTTTTCCTCAAAGGTCCCATTCGGGACATTACATGAGGGGTGGGGATAACGCAGCAAAAAATATTATACATTAATAAAAAAATGGACAAAAATTACGTTGATGAATAGGCTTCCCCGATAGTGGTCTTGAACAGTCGATGATTCATGATGGTGGCCACTTCAGCAGAGAGGTCATTCCAGTCACGGGCAGTCTTTAAGAAAAATTACTGCTGGCATGTGGTGGTATGTGCACGTTCAGGGTAAACAGCGTTCGGGTGGTTATGGCGGGAAATGCGATGCACACGTGGAATTAATCGGTTGGCTTCTGGAAAGTTGTGAAAGAACTTGTGAAATAAGCAGAGACGTGCTGCGTTCCGACGGGTGACTAGCGTAGGTAACTGCAATCGTGATTTCAGACCTGAGATGCTGGTACGGTAGGAGTAGTGAGATGAGATTAACCTGGCGGCACGACGCCGTAGTGAAGGGCTCCGGAAATTTCGACCACCAGGAGTTCTTTAACGTGCACTGACATCGCACAGCACACGGGCCTCTACAATTTCGCCTCCATCGAAATTCAGCCGCCGCGGCCGGGTTCGAACCCGCGTCTTTTGGGCCAACAGCCGAGCGCTGTAACCACCGAGTCACCGCGGCGGGTCCAAAGCGCGCTGTAAATATTGTGCACATTAGAGTCAACCATTTCACCAGAAGAGTGCGGTGAGGGGCTAGTTGGTATGACATTATGAGAACAAAAAGTAACTGCGCAAAAGGACGGGACAAGAGAAAGAGCGTTTGTCCCGTGTGGTTCTCTTTCTCTTGTCCCGTCCTTTTGCGCAGTTACTTTTTGTTCTCATCACATTTCACCAGGGTGGTTCGTATGGCCTTTCAGCAAAGCACGTTGCATGAGCAGCCGGTTAGCTTCCATCGCAAAAATAGTCGATAGGCGCCCGTGTGCTGTGCGATGTCAGTGCACGTTAAAGATCCCCAGGTGGTCGAAATTATTCCGGAGACCTCCGCTACGGCACCTCTTTCTCTCTTTCTTCTTTCACTCCCACCTTCCTCCCTTCCCTCACGGCGCGGTTCAGGTGTCCGCCGAGAAATGTGAGACAGATACTGCGCAATTTCCTTTCCTCAAAAACCAATTTATTACCTGCTTGATCGCTGGGCTCTGGGCTTCCTGAGCGCCTTTATTTAATACGATAGTACTAGGAGGTCCATGAAGGGCAAAAATGTACTTCCGGCTCTCAGTGGTTACCGCGCTCGGCTGCTCAGCTAGAAACCGGTTTCGAACCCGGCCATGTTGGCCGCATTTCGGTTACAATGTAGTAGAATGAAATTAAATAAAAGATAAATAAGCCATTTAAATATGCGTTGGGCCTACATAACATGCTCTCTAACACACCTTTACAACAACTTTTGAGAATCCCTTTCTCTTATCAGTGAAAAAAATGGCTGAGGCTTAGCTAAGGTTAAGCCTAGTCAGATGCGAAGCATATTGATGGCTAGGCTTGGTAATACATGGCTTTCCTTGGTTGAATACTTGGTTAATTTAGTACAACCACTAGAAGCCTTCGTCGTGGGGGAAGACAACGGCATGGCTACAGCGGAACGCCGACTAACCCCGAGACCCGCGTTGGGTGAGCGCCTAGATTGCCACGGAAGCCGCGTCCGCCATCCCGGTGGAGCGAGCGTTTCACCTACACCGAGTGTGAACGCGCGTTCGAAGTGCGCGGGAGTGTGACGTCACCATACCACGTGATTCACACGGCGTGCAACCGCAGCGACGGCACAAGTTGGAGCCCCGTCTCTCATCTGTCGTGACGTCACTGTGTCACGTGGTGTGACGTCATGTGTCACGTGATTTAGAGGCGCACAACCACAGCGACGGCGCGAGGTGCGCCCCCGTTTCTCCACTGCCATGACGTCAGCGTGTCACGTGGTGTGGCATCATCGTGTCACGTGATTTGGAGGCGCACAACCACAGCGACGGCGCGAGGTGGGCCCCCGTTTCTCTACTGTCGTGACGTCATCGTGTCACGCGGTGTGACGTCATGTATCACGTGATTTGGAGGCGCATAACCACGGTGAAGGGCTGAAGTGGTAGCTAAAGTAGTATGCTTCGCATAATATGAGTGATTGTAACTCTGACCTTCCCAAAGCAGCTTGGCAAAGGTGAGCATTGCAAACTGGCAACTCATGCTCGTACCACTTGTTATATCTAGAATTTTTGAGTATACTATTATTCGCTGATCATTAACATCGTCAGCAAATTATGCCTTATTTCACTACCAGCGTGGTTTTCGAGGAAAGTAATTAGCTGAGGCATCAGCAGGCACCTGAATTTTTTAAAAGACGAAGTTGAAGTTAGGCTGAAGAACACTGAAGAAAAACAGAAAGGCGGTGATGGCTAGCGTCTTTTCTTTAAATACCTTTGCTGCAACTTGAAGTCGACGGCTTTTAGACTTAAGATAAATCACCAGTCCAGTGAACACTTCCCTAAATATGACCGAATATATAAAAGTCACATGCATAAGCATACACAAGTAACATTCTCACCTAGCCATGTTAGGAAATCTGTCTGTCGCTTAGCTACAGACACGATTAGACACAAGAAATAATGAAAGCCTGACACACGCAGACATATCAATGCATAATCAGCTTTGTAGTGCCACAGTTTACCAAGCAAGAGCTAACTTGTGCACACTGTGCAAGTTAGCCCAAATGAAAATATTGCGCAGATCTGCCCGGATATTGCTGTAAATATTGCTGTAAGGAAAGTTCTCGATTAAGACATTATGCGTATGAGAGCAATGTATTGGTTTTCCGAGGTGAGCGAGTGACTAAGTACCTTATAAATCAATTTATTGTTATAATATACAACTCTTCTAGATGACAATACCTGATAATGATATAGAGCCTGGAAGGAGCTCGAGGAGTTCGCGATTTATTGTCTGAATTTCTACAGTGACCATTTCGAAAGGCAAGAAGTTAGTAAGTGTAGCCTTGTGAGGTGAAAGATGATTCCATTCTTTCGTGAGGCAACCAAATGAACCTTCAAACGCAGTGGCCTGAGCTAACTCAGGCACAACAATGTTAGTGCGGCTAATGCGGATTGAACTACGAGTCGCAAAAGATTAGTTGGTTACATGGTGGTAAAGGATAAAAGAAAACCTGCAGTTTCTGCACGTGATAAACAAATTTCAAGATTCACTTTCAGTATGAAACTGGAGTTTCAAGAATAGCCAAGTAGAATAAAACAAGCAGCTCAGGCTTGAACTTATCCCAGGATTTTAGCAAGGATATATTTGTGCCATACTGCTTTAGAATACCCAAGCTGATGCCACACATGAGTTCTGAACGTAACTTGGATGTATACATCATCATCATCATCATCAGCCTGACTACGCTCACTGCAGGCAAATGCCTCTCCCGTGTCTCACCAATTAACGTTGTCCTTTACCAGGTACGACGACTTTGTGCCCGCAAACTTCTTAATCTCATCCGCCCACCTAACTTTCTGCCGCCTCCTGCTGCGCTTGCTTTCTCTTGGAATTCACTCCGTTACCCTTAGGATCAGCGGTTATCTTGGCTTCGCATTACATGTCCGACCCAAGCCCGATTTTTCCTGTTGATTTCGACTAGGATGTCATTAACCCGCGTTTGTTCTCTCACCCACTCCCCAAGAGAACTCCCCAAACAGCAGTAAACTTGCTATATCCACTAATATTAAATACTTTCATGCATATTTAGAATACTGCTATTGCGACTTGCCTATTTCAATGGTGTTTTTCGACAGAGAGACCAGTTTTTAGGAAGCTAGTCGCCACAACTTAGGGCGTTATTGGTTGATGTCAATGATTACGTTGTCACGTATTGTGCACGGTAGCATCGTAGCTTCTTCGTCGGCAGACGTCGTATATTTGACGAACTCCATTCATAGTTTCAAAGATACTTTAAGCACTAACGCGTGTTAACGTATAACAGTTTAAAATACTTTATACTTTATACTATTGGAACTTTATACTGACGAAAGCTGGGCTAGTCGGTACTTGGTAAGTAGCTGTGAAATGGATAGCTAGGAGAATTTTCTAGAGCTAGTCTTACCGGCTGAATCAACGAAAGCTGTTGATGTTTTCGTTTAGCCATATAGTCGTGCATTCTGCCGTTGAACAGCCCTCACGTTGAGCATTTTTGCGCCCTCGGCATAACTTCCCCAGATACTAGGCCGCCCGTCGCCTCCAATCCTCTCTCTCTCTTCCCTCTCCCTTCTCTTTTCTAAAAGTGGGGAAGAACATTTTCCTCTCTCCACTACGTCACCTGCAACGGTTAGCAGGTGATTGTCGTTGAATTGGAATTTATTTGAGCTAAATTCAACTTTAAATTCAATTTGTTCAATTCCTTAAATAATTAAGGCCTTACGGCTGACGCTGTAGATTCTACACTAGAATGCTGAGCTATATGGTAAAACCACAGCTGCAAAATCTATCGTTTTCAAAACAAAAGTGCCAGCGAAAAGCAACACATGATGATGTCTAACGCGGTGTCCCGTGTGTCCCATTTCGCTGTCTGTGTGAAAGGTCAAGCTTCGCAGTTAAAGAAAAATTCACCTTGATTTTGGATTCGCACCAGGGGCCGTCGCCTGGTTGCCGCAGTCGGTCTACGATCTGAGCTAACAGGAACGGGAGCAGCTGGCAGCGTAAGAGTGAATAAAATACTATAGCCAAAGCATTCCAGCATCCAAAGAACTAGTCTTGAGGAAATTCATGTGTGATATAGAGATGCCACCAGAAGGTTTAGAACAAATATTATTTATTTTTTTTGCGTTATTCCGTGCATGTTTCTCGATCGAAAGGTCTTGTGTTTCTTGGTTGTATAACATCAAATTGAACTACGATACATTTTTTTTCTGAAGTACTAAATAATGCGTATGCTGGCTTTCTAAGAATTGTGAGCATGTGGTCCGTAAGCAAATGGCGCATATGCCATGTTCATGCATTTAAAGACCAAAAAGCTTGAAATAGATGTTAACGAATATATATGCTGGCTCATAATTTATATCAGAGAAAACAGGCTGCTAGCAATTATCACAAAACCTCCAATATGTTGGCGTCACTAGATCCTCTAACACACTCTAAACACACGAAAGAAATCATGTACGTTTCATTTCCCTTCATCCATGGTTTGCATTTGCAAAGTAGATCATCCAATGTCTGTGCTCAGAACTTTGAATGCGCATGCCTTGGCCGAACATAAATACACACTTTCCCTGTTTCCCAAATGAACTTTCAAGAAAATGCAAGGTTTAAGTTTAATGCTGAAATCTGTCGTTTTTAAAGTGATTTCGCAATGAAGCATGCGTCCACTGAAGTCACTGAAATTATTTCAGTTTGTTGTCGTACGGAGGATCACCGCTGATTTATTCCTTCTAAACATATTAGACCTGTTGCAAAAACAGTCAGTGCACTGGAGCATAGCAGGGTAGGGAAATGAGGGGTTGTTATGACACACTTATGAATAAGCCAACAGTCACCGAAACGATTGAAAATAGACGCCGATGTTTATATCCTTATTTTTTATGCAGTTAGTAGTGTATTCGTATTACGGCTGAAAGATTATTTATAAGAAAATAAAAGAAAAAACAACCACATGCTGCCCGTAGGATCTAACTCCACGACCTCCGTATGTCGCGTACGCTTCTTTACCACCTGAGCTACGGCGACTTCTGCATCATAAGCTAATGCGCAGGTCATGGGTTCAGATACCACCGGCGGCATGCAGCTTTTTTTTCTACCACTTTCCAATCGCTGATCTCTCAGCCATAAGATGATTACACATTAATTTTACATCGATCAGCACCACAAATTTAAACAAAAAGGAAAGAAACATTCCTGTAAGCTTTCTTTTGTTTAGGTAAGTGTTTGCTTCCTTCAGTCAGTGCACTTGTGAGATGAGACTTTTGGTCAATGAACAACAATCACGGAATCTCCGAATATCTGCCAGAGCCAGATATGGTATCGCACAACCAAAGCGTAGTTCACAGAAAGCTGCTTAACATCGTAGTGGCGCTATTAGCATTTTTTGCGACCTAGAAGGTGCGCTTCAGCTTATCAATATGCGGGCGCTACTGAGAGCTGCTTCGGGGAGTAGGTTAGATAGAGTCGAGCTTGTTCTAAAATTTCACAACCTCGCGTTTTTAACTCCTGTTAAGATCGGAGAACACGGGCCTGGGAAGAATTAGTACCGGACGTGACTCATCGCAAAAAAAAAAAAAAGATGCGGCGAGTGCTGGCGACGGCGGCAGCAGCGGCGGAAGCAGAGACGACGGCGGCGGTGGTAGTGTGGCCGAGTCCTCCTCCGGTCGCCGGACGGAGTGGTGCTGCACAAGGTCAAGCGGTTGCTGTTGATTGAAAGGCGGCTGTGTCCTCGACAGAGGTCTCGTGCTTCGGTCATCCGGCGGGGGAGTTCGAGGACGTTCATTCACCTGCGGGGAGACTACGGGAGACTCCTTTCCCGCGGAGGCAACGCACAGAAGACTTGCAGCAGTGGTCAAGGTGACGCATCCGTGTTTGATGACTCCGTCTTCTCCTTCCCATCGAGCGAGCTGCGCGAGAGCCAAGCACCGCCCCCTGCCGTGGGTGGTACCACCAGTGTCCACATGTGCCCATCTTATTGGGCATCGAACTTTATTCCTCAGTCAGGTATCTGGGGGATCGTAAGCCTATTTAACGGAATGTTGTCTGGTCACCGGAGCAATCCCATCGCGGCTGTAAATATGTAAAATGAGCCTTCAGTAAAGTTTCCTCCACAGCGAAGTTCGACACCGTCCTTCGAAGCCGGGACCTGCGGGGCTGAACGAGTCAGTCAACACCAGGGCCCCTCCGTCTTCAACACGCTATAACGTTAAGGAAAATCCGGCGTCACCGGCGTCGTCGGCGTGGTGAGCGAAAACCTCCTTAGAAGCAACCAAGTGGGCCACATAGTGGCGTCATCCCGACCTTCCACCGGGTTATGAGCAGACTTACCACAGTGGCAGCTGGCAGTTAAATTAATGACTGGTCAGTCGGGAAGAGGAACCTTGTCGCACAAGTCCCGCCGGTGGCAGCACCTGCCATCGCAAGGCAGTGGCGTATCGCACCAGAGATTTATGAGTGTGAAAGCGGGAATGATAAATGCCGCATACGTGGGCATTAATTAACACATTACGCTATCGCGTCATACCCTTAAGGCTGAGCTTTAATGGTCCCTCCAATTTTTTTTCTATAGTGGCGACCTCGTGCGGGCGTCTTTTGTTCGATGGTGCAAAAGTACTGAACAGAGAAGTACTGAACAAGGAAGAAATCGCTGTCTGGTGTGCGAAAACGGCTGGCATGAATGCGGACAGGTGGACGACCGGTGGACACGCACATTGCAGATTTTAAAATAAAAAAACGTCGACCCTGGATACTCACACAAAGGCTGAATCAGAGAACTACAAGTGCAATTAATGCAAGACTCAGCGATTACAATGCAGCTTGCGCAGAAACCGACTTCGTAACATAATCGCTGCCGCATGTTTCAACTGCTAAAGCTGCGTCCACTTTGCGTTTTCTCGTGCTTTAAGTTTCAATTTCACATGCTACCTTAGATAAGAATGGAGATTTTTAATCATGTGTACAATTTGATAGCAATAACAAAATGAGGTCACCTTCACTTCGCGCTATTCTTTCGCAGCAACCGCCTTATTGCGCTCTCTGTTTGCTCGTAAACAGTGAATGGAGGACGTGTAATCAATTTAATGGCACTATATGTGCTACAACTTTATTTGTCCGATTCTATTCATTTGTTACGATCCGCGTTTCTGAGTGCATATTTCAGTCACTGCGATGGCATGGGGCATTAAAGAAATGAGAAAGTAATTATAATGAAACGGACTCCAGTAATATGCATTGTGGGCCTAGTTGGTTCATTGTCAGCGTTCTTTTCAGCGCTCACAAAGACAACACAAGGGAAGGTAGAACAGGATGCGCTCTGTCCTGTCTTCTTTGTCCTCTGTGCCGTCTTTGCGCTCGCTAAAACGAACACTGATAACAAAATAGAGTTGCAGTAAAACGCATCAACCCCTCCTCTTCGTGGATAACAATTCGGTTTGCACGTACGCAGTAATTACAGGGACATTCACGCACAAGATTCCTCACAATTGCATTAGTCGCGTGTGCTCAGCGATGCTTGTCCACAAATAGCGCCGCGTATTTGCGTACACCTACGCATACCAACTCTTTAGAAATAGATGTCTGATAATAACTGCACATCCGTGGTCTTGCAAGTGCTCATCTACACAGCGTTCAAACTTCCTGCCTTCTCTGTATTGCTGGCAGCAGAAAACTCTAGCGCTGTCACTTACCGGCTCTCCTATCTCGTCAGCATACAAACACCCACGTAATAGGGCTCCGAATATACATATTTTCACAGCAAAACTATGACAACAAGTCTGAATGTGCCGGCGAACCAATCGCGTAGCAGAGCAAACGGGGTGTTTCAGCGTACCAAATCTTCGTAGACTAGCTCGCGGTGCCGCTGCAGCATGGCGTCCATTTCATGAAAATCGCCAACATCTCTTCTGGAAACTGTTTCCCAAAGCGAGGCTTTCAAAATCTGCGCCCTCTGAACCGGCCACCGAAAGCGTGGAGGACAACATCCGGTTCACTTCTGTATTTAAGTTACGCTGAAACGCAACCCGCGAGTCCGTTTCTGTTCCTGTTGTGTAGAACAGACTGGGTACCGCTTCAACTTATTTGCCACGTGTCCTCGCGCTTCGGACACACTTGCCCCGAGTCGCAATTAGTGTCCAGTTAAGCTACGACAAACGGCTCCTTCTCGCCTATCTTTTTTGGCATGAAAGAATGTAAACACCACTCCACCTCATTCTTTGAGGCTTTCCATAATTAACTTCAGGTTAGAAGGACCCTCGTAGCAAGCCGCGAAACAAGCGTGATACTCTAGCGTGTGCGCTTAATAAGACTTCCGCAATTCGCACAGAGGACGCCTCCATTGTCCCTCACTTGGCCCACGTAGCAAGCCGTGCAACAAACGTGATACTCCAGCGTGTACGCTTAATAAGACTTCCGCAATTTTCACAAAGGACGCCTGCATTGTAACTCCAGCGGTGACATTGGCAATGACGTAGTTTGCATCCCTCAATCGACTCGCAATGACGAAAGAGCTGCAATATCTTCACAAAATTTCTGGCACAAGCCTCGCTTGCGCAATAACCTCCACAGCGAAACGAAATCGCCTGGGGCGTATGTAGCGTAACGTTGCTCTCGTCATGGCGGTCTTTCGGGCGGAGTTTAGGAGACGTATCCTGCGCAAGCGGGCCAGTCGTCGGGCTTCTTCAGCGCCACGTAACAAATGATAGAGGGAAAGGTCTTCTTGAAGCGAGAAGGGAAATATAGTGTCCAGAAAAGCACGAGGCAGCCTCTCGTAGAGCAAGCATACAGAAGGGAATACCCGGTAACATCACCCTTCGTGGTGCTGTACACTCTAACAAAAAGGTGTGATCTTAGTCTTTTTGGGGGGCAAAACACTTGTCGCTGAGCTGACACCTTTTTGGGGGGTAAGGTTACGCTGTTTCTTGGAGACTAAGTATTTATGCTCTAGCACATAATGTAATGTAATGCTTCTAATAGCCTAAACTTGCACTGCCATAAGAAGAATAACTTTAAACCAGTTAGGTATAACATTACGCCTTTCTAAGAGGGGTAAGTGTTAGTCTGAGGACAGCATAAACATATCCTAGCATGAACGGTGCAAGTTTGCACCTTTAGCACGCAAATATATGCTATATATAGAAGTACAAAGTTACTTTTCAAGAACTAAATTTATACCGTCATAAACAGAGCAAAGTTCGCACCCCTATGGTGCAAGCTTACACCCTTACATGATGGATAAAGTTACCCTTCCAGTGGTGCAAGGTAATCCCCTACTGCAAAGGGCATGCACTATTCGGTGCTCTATTTATACTTATGTATCAGCAGCGCGAACACAACACGGGAAGAAGAAGGAGAAGAAGGTAAAGAGCGCTGAACTTCCAACTTTTATTTGAGCAAAAACTGAACCCGCACTTTTATACACATACCAGGTAAAATCCCACCAGGGGGGTAATCAAGGCGCGCAATCGAATTGGGACCAACACAATGTCCAGGGCATCAATATGATAACTACTATCGCACTATACAAAGACTTCCATGAAATGAAGCACGAATGACATGTGGAAAAACAAGACAATGTAAAAACAGGGTTGAGTGTGCGCAAATGGAAAAATGGAAAAACAGATTTGAGGGCGCGAATTTTGCTAAACGCAAAAAAAAAACATGAGAAGGCGAGACACGGTAAAAACGTAAGCGATGCGAAGGGATGAGCGCAAACAATTAACACGGCTAGAACGAAAATGCAGTGTGCCCCTAAAAACCAGGTAAAAACCAGACAGAAGCCAACAGCCACATAAACCAAGGGGCACAGGGGATTTTTTTTAAGTTATTTATTTTGTGGTGTTGATCAATTTAGAATATTACTGAATATGTTATCGTTAAAGATAACTGATTAGAAAAGCAGAAGAAAAAACAACCACCTGCCGCCGGTGGCATCCGAACCCACGACCTCCGAATTACGCGTCCGGTGCTCTACCTCTGAGCTACGGCGACGGCTGTCAATTCTTCTGCTTTCGGGGGTATTTATGTTTACAAGTAACCTAACCTTGAGAGTGTTCATCAGCGCCACCCACGTTCATAAGCGGCGGACGTAGAACGTCCTGAGTTACCGCAGGTCTGACGTAGAACGTCATCGAACGGAGAGGGTAGAAGCTGCGTGAGAACCCTCTAATGCTTCCTAAGGCGTCAAGGCTGCCAGAATCGAGGCCCTCGCTAAGCAATTAAGCAAACAAGGGAAGGGGATGAGGGGCTCGTTGTAAATATGACAGAAGCCAACAGCCACATAAACCAAGGGGCACAGGGGATTTTTTTTTAAGTTATTTATTTTGTGGTGTTGATCAATTTAGAATATTACTGTATATGTTATCGTTAAAGATAACTGATTAGAAAAGCAGAAGAAAAAACAACCACCTGCCGCCGGTGGGATCCGAACCCACGACCTCCGAATTACGCGTCCGGTGCTCTACCTCTGAGCTACGGCGACGGCTGTCAATTCTTCTGCTTTCGGGGGTATTTATGTTTACAAGTAACCTAACCTTGAGAGTGTTCATCAGCGCCACCCACGTTCATAAGCGGCGGACGTAGAACGTCCTGAGTTACCGCAGGTCTGACGTAGAACGTCATCGAACGGAGAGGGTAGAAGCTGCGTGAGAACCCTCTAATGCTTCCTAAGGCGTCAAGGCTGCCAGAATCGAGGCCCTCGCTAAGCAATTAAGCAAACAAGGGAAGGGGATGAGGGGCTCGTTGTAGATATGACAGAAGCCAACATCCACATAAACCAAGGGGCACAGGGGATTTTTTTTTAAGTTATTTATTTTGTGGTGTTGATCAATTTAGAATATTACTGAATAAGTTATCGTTAAAGATAACTGATTAGAAAAGCAGAAGAAAAAACAACCACCTGCCGCCGGTGGGATCCGAACCCACGACCTCCGAATTACGCGTCCGGTGCTCTACCTCTGAGCTACGGCGACGGCTGTCAATTCTTCTGCTTTCGGGGGTATTTATGTTTACAAGTAACCTAACATTGAGAGTGTTCATCAGCGCCACCCACGTTCATAAGCGGCGGACGTAGAACGTCCTGAGTTACCGCAGGTCTGACGTAGAACGTCATCGAACGGAGAGGGTAGAAGCTGCGTGAGAACCCTCTAATGCTTCCTAAGGCGTCAAGGCTGCCAGAATCGAGGCCCTCGCTAAGCAATTAAGCAAACAAGGGAAGGGGATGAGGACCTCGTTGTAAATATGACAGAAGCCAACAGCCACATAAACCAAGGGGCACAGGGGATTTTTTTTTAAGTTATTTATTTTGTGGTGTTGATCAATTTAGAATATTACTGAATATGTTATCGTTAAAGATGACTGATTAGAAAAGCAGAAGAAAAAACAACCACCTGCCGCCGGTGGGATCCGAACCCACGACCTCCGAATTACGCGTCCGGTGCTCTACCTCTGAGCTACGGCGACGGCTGTCAATTCTTCTGCTTTCGGGGGTATTTATGTTTACAAGTAAGCTAACCTTGAGAGTGTTCATCAGCGCCACCCACGTTCATAAGCGGCGGACGTAGAACGTCCTGAGTTACCGCAGGTCTGACGTAGAACGTCATCGAACGGAGAGGGTAGAAGCTGCGTGAGAACCCTCTAATGCTTCCTAAGGCGTCAAGGCTGCCAGAATCGAGGCCCTCGCTAAGCAATTAAGCAACAAGGGAAGGGGATGAGGGGCTCGTTGTAAATATGACAGAAGCCAACAGCCACATAAACCAAGGGGCACAGGGGATTTTTTTTTAAGTTATTTATTTTGTGGTGTTGATCAATTTAGAATATTACTGAATATGTTATCGTTAAAGATAACTGATTAGAAAAGCAGAAGAAAAAACAACCACCTGCCGCCGGTGGGATCAGAACCCACGACCTCCGAATTACGCGTCCGGTGCTCTACCTCTGAGCTACGGCGACGGCTATCAATTCTTCTGCTTTCGGGGGTATTTATGTTTACAAGTAACCTAACCTTGAGAGTGTTCATCAGCGCCACCCACGTTCATAAGCGGCGGACGTAGAACGTCCTGAGTTACCGCAGGTCTGACGTAGAACGTCATCGAACGGAGAGGGTAGAAGCTGCGTGAGAACCCTCTAATGCTTCCTAAGGCGTCAAGGCTGCCAGAATCGAGGCCCTCGCTAAGCAATTAAGCAAACAAGGGAAGGGGATGAGGGGCTCGTTGTAAATATGACAGAAGCCAACAGCCACATAAACCAAGGGGCACAGGGGATTTTTTTTTAAGTTATTTATTTTGTGGTGTTGATCAATTTAGAATATTACTGAATATGCTATCGTTAAAGATAACTGATTAGAAAAGCAGAAGAAAAAACAACCACCTGCCGCCGGTGGGATTCGAACCCACGACCTCCGAATTACGCGTCCGGTGCTCTACCTCTGAGCTACGGCGACGGCTGTCAATTCTTCTGCTTTCGGGGGTATTTATGTTTACAAGTAACCTAACCTTGAGAGTGTTCATCAGCGCCACCCACGTTCATAAGCGGCGGACGTAGAACGTCCTGAGTTACCGCAGGTCTGACGTACAACGTCATCGAACGGAGAGGGTAGAAGCTGCGTGAGAACCCTCTAATGCTTCCTAAGGCGTCAAGGCTGCCAGAATCGAGGCCCTCGCTAAGCAATTAAGCATACAAGGGAAGGGGATGAGGGGCTCGTTGTAGATATGACAGAAGCCAACATCCACATAAACCAAGGGGCACAGGGGATTTTTTTTTAAGTTATTTATTTTGTGGTGTTGATCAATTTAGAATATTACTGAATAAGTTATCGTTAAAGATAACTGATTAGAAAAGCAGAAGAAAAAACAACCACCTGCCGCCGGTGGGATCCGAACCCACGACCTCCGAATTACGCGTCCGGTGCTCTACCTCTGAGCTACGGCGACGGCTGTCAATTCTTCTGCTTTCGGGGGTATTTATGTTTACAAGTAACCTAACCTTGAGAGTGTTCATCAGCGCCACCCACGTTCATAAGCGGCGGACGTAGAACGTCCTGAGTTACCGTAGGTCTGACGTAGAACGTCATCGAACGGAGAGGGTAGAAGCTGCGTGAGAACCCTCTAATGCTTCCTAAGGCGTCAAGGCTGCCAGAATCGAGGCCCTCGCTAAGCAATTAAGCAAACAAGGGAAGGGGATGAGGGGCTCGTTGTAAATATGACAGAAGCCAACAGCCACATAAACCAAGGGGCACAGGGGATTTTTTTTTAAGTTATTTATTTTGTGGTGTTGATCAATTTAGAATATTACTGAATATGCTATCGTTAAAGATAACTGATTAGAAAAGCAGAAGAAAAAACAACCACCTGCCGCCGGTGGGATTCGAACCCACGACCTCCGAATTACGCGTCCGGTGCTCTACCTCTGAGCTACGGCGACGGCTGTCAATTCTTCTGCTTTCGGGGGTATTTATGTTTACAAGTAACCTAACCTTGAGAGTGTTCATCAGCGCCACCCACGTTCATAAGCGGCGGACGTAGAACGTCCTGAGTTACCGCAGGTCTGACGTACAACGTCATCGAACGGAGAGGGTAGAAGCTGCGTGAGAACCCTCTAATGCTTCCTAAGGCGTCAAGGCTGCCAGAATCGAGGCCCTCGCTAAGCAATTAAGCAAACAAGGGAAGGGGATGAGGGGCTCGTTGTAAATATGACAGAAGCCAACAGCCACATAAACCAAGGGGCACAGGGGATTTTTTTTAAGTTATTTATTTTGTGGTGTTGATCAATTTAGAATATTACTGAATATGTTATCGTTAAAGATAACTGATTAGAAAAGCAGAAGAAAAAACAACCACCTGCCGCCGGTGGGATCCGAACCCACGACCTCCGAATTACGCGTCCGGTGCTCTACCTCTGAGCTACGGCGACGGCTGTCAATTCTTCTGCTTTCGGGGGTATTTATGTTTACAAGTAACCTAACCTTGAGAGTGTTCATCAGCGCCACCCACGTTCATAAGCGGCGGACGTAGAACGTCCTGAGTTACCGCAGGTCTGACGTAGAACGTCATCGAACGGAGAGGGTAGAAGCTGCGTGAGAACCCTCTAATGCTTCCTAAGGCGTCAAGGCTGCCAGAATCGAGGCCCTCGCTAAGCAATTAAGCAAACAAGGGAAGGGGATGAGGGGCTCGTTGTAAATATGACAGAAGCCAACAGCCACATAAACCAAGGGGCACAGGGGATTTTTTTTTAAGTTATTTATTTTGTGGTGTTGATCAATTTAGAATATTACTGAATATGTTATCGTTAAAGATAACTGATTAGAAAAGCAGAAGAAAAAACAACCACCTGCCGCCGGTGGGATCCGAACCCACGACCTCCGAATTACGCGTCCGGTGCTCTACCTCTGAGCTACGGCGACGGCTGTCAATTCTTCTGCTTTCGGGGGTATTTATGTTTACAAGTAACCTAACCTTGAGAGTGTTCATCAGCGCCACCCACGTTCATAAGCGGCGGACGTAGAACGTCCTGAGTTACCGCAGGTCTGACGTAGAACGTCATCGAACGGAGAGGGTAGAAGCTGCGTGAGAACCCTCTAATGCTTCCTAAGGCGTCAAGGCTGCCAGAATCGAGGCCCTCGCTAAGCAATTAAGCAAACAAGGGAAGGGGATGAGGGGCTCGTTGTAAATATGACAGAAGCCAACAGCCACATAAACCAAGGGGCACAGGGGATTTTTTTTTTAAGTTATTTATTTTGTGGTGTTGATCAATTTAGAATATTACTGAATATGTTATCGTTAAAGATAACTGATTAGAAAAGCAGAAGAAAAAACAACCACCTGCCGCCGGTGGGATCCGAACCCACGACCTCCGAATTACGCGTCCGGTGCTCTACCTCTGAGCTACGGCGACGGCTGTCAATTCTTCTGCTTTCGGGGGTATTTATGTTTACAGGTAACCTAACCTTGAGAGTGTTCATCAGCGCCACCCACGTTCATAAGCGGCGGACGTAGAACGTCCTGAGTTACTGCAGGTCTGACGTAGAACGTCATCGAACGGAGAGGGTAGAAGCTGCGTGAGAACCCTCTAATGCTTCCTAAGGCGTCAAGGCTGCCAGAATCGAGGCCCTCGCTAAGCAATTAAGCAAACAAGGGAAGGGGATGAGGGGCTCGTTGTAAATATGACAGAAGCCGACAGCCACATAAACCAAGGGGCACAGGGGATTTTTTTTTAAAGTTATTTATTTTGTGGTGTTGATCAATTTAGAATATTACTGAATATGTTATCGTTAAAGATAACTGATTAGAAAAGCAGAAGAAAAAACAACCACCTGCCGCCGGTGGGATCCGAACCCACGACTTCCGAATTACGCGTCCGGTGCTCTACCTCTGAGCTACGGCGACGGCTGTCAATTCTTCTGCTTTCGGGGGTATTTATGTTTACAAGTAACCTAACCTTGAGAGTGTTCATCAGCGCCACCCACGTTCATAAGCGGCGGACGTAGAACGTCCTGAGTTACCGTAGGTCTGACGTAGAACGTCATCGAACGGAGAGGGTAGAAGCTGCGTGAGAACCCTCTAATGCTTCCTAAGGCGTCAAGGCTGCCAGAATCGAGGCCCTCGCTAAGCAATTAAGCAAACAAGGGAAGGGGATGAGGGGCTCGTTGTAAATATGACAGAAGCCAACAGCCACATAAACCAAGGGGCACAGGGGATTTTTTTTAAGTTATTTATTTTGTGGTGTTGATCAATTTAGAATATTACTGAATATGTTATCGTTAAAGATAACTGATTAGAAAAGCAGAAGAAAAAAAAACAACCACCTGCCGCCGGTGGGATCCGAACCCACGACCTCCGAATTACGCGTCCGGTGCTCTACCTCTGAGCTACGGCGACGGCTGTCAATTCTTCTGCTTTCGGGGGTATTTATGTTTACAAGTAACCTAACCTTGAGAGTGTTCATCAGCGCCACCCACGTTCATAAGCGGTGGACGTAGAACGTCCTGAGTTACCGCAGGTCTGACGTAGAACGTCATCGAACGGAGAGGGTAGAAGCTGCGTGAGAACCCTCTAATGCTTCCTAAGGCGTCAAGGCTGCCAGAATCGAGGCCCTCGCTAAGCAATTAAGCAAACAAGGGAAGGGGATGAGGGGCTCGTTGTAAATATGACAGAAGCCAACAGCCACATAAACCAAGGGGCACAGGGGATTTTTTTTAAGTTATTTATTTTGTGGTGTTGATCAATTTAGAATATTACTGAATATGTTATCGTTAAAGATAACTGATTAGAAAAGCAGTTATCTTACCGGACGCGTAATTCGGAGGTCGTGGGTTCGGATCCCACCGGCGGCAGGTGGTTGTTTTTTCTTCTGCTTTTCTAATCAGTTATCTTTAACGATAACATATTCAGTAATATTCTAAATTGATCAACACCACAAAATAAATAACTTAAAAAAAAAAATCCCCTGTGCCCCTTGGTTTATGTGGCTGTTGGCTTCTGTCATATTTACAACGAGCCCCTCATCCCCTTCCCTTGTTTGCTTAATTAGGTAAAAACCAGGTAATAGTGCGATAGTAGTTATCATATTGATGCCCTGGACATTGTGTTGGTCCCAATTCGATTGCGCGCCTTGATTACCCCCCCCCCCCCCTGGTGGGATTTTTCCTGGTATGTGTATAAAAGTGCGGGTTCAGTTTTTGCTCAAATAAAAGTTGGAAGTTCAGCGCTCTTTACCTTCTTCTCCTTCTTCTTCCTGTGTGGTGTTCGCGCTGCTGATACATAGGCATCGCAACCAACTAGCCCGACAGATGGTGTTATTCATGTATTTATACTGTCCACGCAAGAGTATTATTAGTATTATTACCCGTCCGTAGCGTAAACCTGCCCACTGAATGCAGGACTAAAGTTGACCCAGATGGTATAAGCTGTAGTCTTTCTGGAAGTGCAGGCAGTGTCAAAATGTTGCGACAAATCTTTCATGTGAGATGGTCTGTGTCATCTTGATGATGATGATGATGATCTTGTGTTCAGGTCCAGGTACTACTGCAGAATGCACACAAAGAATTCATAAAACAATCGGAGAAAGAAAAATACAGTCAGAGTTATATTGCCATGTGCTACACCATATTACAGGAATGACCCCGGCAGTCTTCTTCATACAGGTGGGGGCAGTATGCACCATGTATTTGACCTGCACAGAGAAATCATGCAATGAATTTTGCAACCACAAAGTTCCGAACGACATGGCCATGGGCTTAGTTAATTCAGGTCTAAAAATGTAAACCTCACAAAAGGCAGGGATAGAGGGAGATGCATGAAAACAATGCCACAAGTGCCGGCTTCTGTTTATTAATGAGAACCAATATCAAAAAGATATGCACGAAAAACAAAAGATGTCCTAAATGACAGCCACTTAATCACTCATACATGCTGACATAATCACACGCACACTGGCTTCTCAGGAAAAAATTCATTCTGTGGCTGACAAAACAAAAAAAACAGTAAGGAATTAGAAAAATCCACAATATTGTGCCCAGCTGCACGGTCAAGCTGTAGGCATCCCGGATGCCAGACTAATGAGAGGGTCCATGTCAAGAAAAATAAAAACACGTGCATGAAATGGGAGCTACTAAAGAGTGAGAAAATGAAATGCAGTTTAACAAATACTTCCCTCTAAAGTGGTTAAGGTTTCACGCGGCCCTTGCAACAACATGGCTCTGGTCTCTGATGCCACTATATGTTTTGTTGCCCATACGGTCAATTGTCTTCCTAAAAAGGAAGTGTAGGTGATTATCTGAGCGTTAGTGAGTGATACTTCCAACCGTAATTTTCAATGTGCTCTGCTTTCCCTGCATATATTACCTGTGAATTCATTTCCTATTAGCAAGCAGCAAGAAGCTTGTGCCTGTGGTGGCATTTCTGGGTGCATTCCATTGTCGCAGCCTTTTGACACAGTTTAAATTCCTGGGGAAAAGCCTGGACATCACACAAAGGCTATGCACTATGAATTTTAGTGTACCGCTCCTGAAAAACAAGGAAAACTTCGGGCTAAACATGAAATAATAGCAAGGCCAACTTACACATCTAAAGAGTTGTCTCCACTCATGCGGTAACATCATACAAATAAAATTATATGGACCACATTATAATAAAGGTCCCTTTTATTCACGTTCATAGCCTGTTTCATACTAAACATCTACATTATGCCTGTGCAAAAAGCTTTGGCTATGGACCGGTGCTCACTGACATACTACATTAACTATTCTAGCAGCATAAAACAGTCTCCTTCTAAAGCACTATTTTTGCTTAAGCAAATTAAAAATCTCGAAGAGTGTGCTGCTTCATCCAATGCTTGCAGCATACAGGGTCTGTTCTGAAAGTAGTAGGACTGGTTTTTTCCTGGGCGAACGGGCGGACGAGAGGTGGTTTGCACGTGCAGGATCGTTGAGGGGGGATATTGGAAATGCTGGGGAAAATGGGCAGTCGGCTCTCGGCCGTTGAAGAGAGGAGGTCGCTTGTACTGTGAACCCCTGTCAAAACGTCTCGTCACGCAGAATCATCGTGTGTTTACTGGATCAGCGATACGTGATCAAATTTTGAGTAAATCTTGGTAAAACGGGCGAAGAGACTCACAACATAATTAAGGAGACCTACAGTGACGCTTCCATAGGTAGATCAGGTGTTTTTTGAGTGGCACAAGCTGTTCCGAGAAGGTAAGGAAAGAGTGGAGGAAGACGACCGCTCCAGACGCCCTTGGACCAGGAAGACCAACGAAAATGTGTAGCGAGTGAAACATTTACTTAACAGTGATCGTACAATGAGTATCAGAATGATTGCTGATGACTTGAGCATTCCTCAAACCCAAGTTTTTGAGATCGTGACAGAAAACTATACATAAGGATAGCGTGCGCGAAGTTGGTGCCGGCAGTGTTGTCAGAGGAGGAAAAGGCCAACCGGTAGGATCTTCTTCATGTGAATGAGGACCCCGATTTTTTGCCCAGCACAAGGCGGCAACGATCCCTCAGCCCCCCTACAGCCACGGCTTGGCCCCGCCAGACAGTTTTCTATTCCCGAGAATAAAATCGACGCTCAAGGGGGAACATCACGGATCGGTAGAGGTGGTTCAACAGGCCGTGGCAAGGGAGCTAAACAGCATTCCGGTCCAGGCGTTCCTGGATTCGTACGAAAACTGTAAAACTCATTGACAGCAGCGTGTAGGTGCGGAAGGGTGCTACCTTGAAAAATTGTAATAGTTTGTACTATTCCCTTGAATAAATTTTGTTTTAAAAAATGAGTCCTACTACTTTCAGAACAGACCATGTATGCGGCAGGAGTTGAATTACATTTTGCCAGCAGAATAGAATGTAATTTTTATACATCTTTTCAGATGCTTAGCATAATGAAATTGTAAACACTGACTGGCAGCATGCAAGAATGGCTATTAAAACAGTTGCCTTCCGTATCTGCTGTCACGTGCAGGGCACGTGAACTTCATTAAATTTTAAGTTCTCTCCAATGCGAAGATAAAACTAATAAGGGTTCATGTGATTTATTGGAAATTATTCACATCAGCGAACAGCACCTTCCTACTCAAGAAGGAAATGTGAACAGTGCAAGGAAGGTTAACAGCCTCACGTAGCTGCATATCACATTAAGCTTTACATGCATAAACGGTGCTAGTCATATTAGTTCGGTAGCATGCCATCCTACCAGACATTACCATAACGGTGTGTCATTTTTTTCTGACTTTTCCAGCAACATAAATTGTAGGCAGCGCCCCTCAAACTAATTCAATATGAAATCTTTGCTGAAGTCCAGCCTGCTTTTGCAGAAAAAAAAACTGCATTGATACTTCACGCAATAAAAAGAGGTCACAATTATTCAAACCATTATTCAAAAGTTCTTTCACAACTAAGTCCTCGAAAACATTTAACAGCTCCAAAATCTGCGTAATAGAATGGCTGTAGCTGCACAGCATAGCATACTATGTTCACGGATGGACATCGAGCGATGATGAACTTGCAACAATGCCACAATTACATAAAAACATACCACAAAAATCTAGTCCCGACCATTTGTGTGATTTTGAAGCCAGACTGAACTTCGATGCTAGGAGTAACAATACTTGTGCACCTTTGCATCCCTCCTTGTGACAGCTGCACTGCAATAGAGGCATCATTTATAGCATTAGTGTAACGGTTAGTGATAATTTATATGTTCATTAAACCACATAATGGCAACACACATGCTCAAAAAACAACAGGAATATTTTTAAAATGAGAAACTACAACTTTTTATTCCAAATTTTATTCATTACAGCACTTGCCACGTATTTATAAGATGCCTAATTGACGCAGTGCACTGGCACAATAAGCCTAGACAAACTTCTACAGCACAATGGCCGATTTTAAGTGAATTGTCATTAAGTGCCTAACATAATAAACATATTTTCTAACAGCCACTGCAGAGAGAAGAAAGAACTATACTGTTACTGCTCACGAGATTGAGAGTATTCATAACAAATTTTTTTTCGTCGACAGATTACCACAGTGCAACCAAAATCCTTATTGTGCATAACATAAAAGCTTAAATACTAGCGTATTCTTCTATTCAGTCTCTTAGAGTGACATCAAACCTAAAGTCTCACTCTCTCACAAGAGAATACAAGAGCACAAAAAGAGGTGACATAGACTGCACGCTTTTGCGAGCTAACGTTTGGTCACCAACTAGCCCAGACCTTTTCACTAGCAGAAAGAACTAAACAAGTTCACTTTTCACGATTAGTTCTCAGACTGAGTGAAGAGCCAGTTAAATATCAGCTTAGCAAAATTAGCATGCGCATCTTGCCATTCGAATGCAGTAAAACTGCTGGCATGATAGGTCACTCTCTGGGTTAGGTGTGTGCGAAAATGGACGCATACCAGGAAACACAGAGCACAAATGAGCTGCTAATTTCTTGCCTATTAATAAATAAATTTCACGTTTACTGTTTTATCGTTTGCTTTCTACTCCGTGGTAAAAAAAAAAAATTCACGCCGTCCATTCACCAAAAAGAAAGCGACCTGGCAGGAGGAGTTCCCTTGTAGTGCTAAAATTATAACAGGATTATTGTCCAATAAGAATCAGATACAGTGTTGCGGTAGATGTGAGCACTGTGCGTTTTATGTGCCACAGAAGCGCGAACTCTAATTTACTCGCCCCTTTCTGAACAGAGACTCTGCTTTGAACTTACCTGACTGAATGGTCGTGAGCAGGGACAAATACTTTGCGTTGAAGAGACGACCGGCAATGTTCTTTCGCACAGGAGACGAAGGATCAGAGCGCAAAGAATCCGTACCATGAGCTGCACCGCGACGATCTGGCGTGCGCTGTTTCTTTCAGACGTTCACTCTTTCGCGAAGATTCCGCTCACTGCAGCGTCACACATCGATGAAGCTTGCACGATGAAGTAAGCGCTGAACACAACCGAACACGAAACGCACAAAGGCCCGCACAACACGAAAAGAGGAACACGCGTCGCGACTCGCCCGCACGGCACCCACCAAAAGTACAAGCGTGGTAAACAGCGGCTTCGTCTTCGACTTTAAGAGAGCAAACAGCCAATCCAAATAGACAGGCACGTGACCTGAAGAGAGAAGGGAGAAACTACAAACCGTTGCTTCGCGCCTAACGATCTTCCTAATGCCATATCTCGTATCCGTCTCTTCTCAGACGATTGTGTCCTTTACCGCCGCATATCTACTCCCGATGATCAGACTCTGCTTCAACGCGACTTAAACCTCATGGAAACCTGGTGTGCATCATGGCTTATGCAACTGAACATTTCCAAATGTAAGTTCATGCATGTATCGAGAAAGCAAAATAACCTCAGCTATCCGTTTTCATAAAGTTCCACACCACTCTTCGAAACAGAATCATACAGGTATCTTAGAATCATCATAAACAACAAACTAACCTGGTCTGCGCACATTGCAAAACTTTGTACAGATGCTTCCAAGATGCTTGGGTTTATCAGACGATCCCTTGCTTTTTCACCCCATTCTGTCCGACAACTCGCCTACGTAACATTCATCCGTTCCAAACTCGAATATGCCTCGGCGATCTGGAATTCCCATCAGAAATATGTAATCGATCAGCTTGAAGCCATTCAAAACCGCGCGGCCTGTTTTATCACATCGTAGTACGGCAGAAAACACAGTGTTACTCTTATCAAGGCATCCCTTGATCTGCAACCCCTGGCATTTCGGTGTAAAATTTGACTGCTTTGTTTATTTCACAAATTTTACTACACCTTCCCACAGCTAAGAAACTATGTATTGCACCCGCCGCTTCGCACCTCATATCAACTTTTTAACTCTAAGTTTGCAGCGCATACACGGCTCCACAAACTCATTTAATAAAGCTTTTTTACCTAGTTCCATTACACTGAGGAATGACCTACCGGATTTCATAGTTATTGAAGTAGAACCCAATAAATTCAGGCAGTTATTAGCAGCACGTTTCAAGGGCTGAGTTATTTTGTCGTGTTTTTGAATGTCTACATGTGTGTTTCTTATCTCTCTCCGAGTTGTTCTTGAGCTTCTCTCTTTCTTATTTTAATACTTTTGATAATGTTGATAATGTTAATGTTGACCATGAACCCTGCACTCTGTATTTCTTGTGGATGTTACGGACCACTGTATAATATAACGCTGCCCCCCCCCCCTTATGTAATGCCCTAAGCCAAGGGCCCTTAAGGGTAAATAAATGATGATGATGATAGAGGAATTGCACAGGAAGTTTTCCTTCTTGCATGCTTCGCGCCTTGCTTTTGTTCGGCTGGACCCCGCGTACGGGGCGACAACTTTCGGTCCTTGCAATGTGCTGGTTGCTTACATTCCTTTTTGCATGCGCCTCTCTGCCCATGTGGCAGGTATTTTTCCGCGCTTTCGGCGTGCACACAGCGCTTCCGTTATCGGAGACAACGAGCGCGGCGAGACTTGTCTTGGCCGTCCTTGCAGTACCCGTTTGAAGCTTTTAATGCAGCCAGTTATCACGCAGTTTGAATTACGCAGATAAAGCCGTAAATGTTTGGTGTATGCAACAGAGTAGTTTTCATAGTAGCTGCAGCTTAAAGTTACGAGCATCATTCGGAAGTTCTCGTCAGCTCTCATTTACTACCGCATACAGGAGGCATGGCGAAATAAATATTAATAAACTGCCCTTCCTACACTTCTAAATCATTCATAGAACTGGCTAAAAAAGCGACGAAAATGCTGCAGCATTACTAATCCCATGTCAGATACAATAACAGTTTTAAATACTGATATTGCCGCGTGATAGTGCTGCGACAAATTTCAACTTTCTTTTTTCTTATGGGGCCGCATGTGTCAGGAGAATCCGAAGAAAGCAAAAGCAAAAAACCAGCGAAGTGGGAACACTCCACCTTGGGGGATTCCCCTAAACATTTGAACAGCACTGTTCCCACTTCAAGTTATTGATCAATTCGCTCTCGCCCTACCATATGCTTGCCGTCCCGGCTAGCTCAATTGGTAGAGAGACTGCTCCGGTGAAGCGGTGGTCCCAGGTTCGAACCCCGGACCAGTAGGAATTTCTCTTTAACTGCGAAGTATCCGAGAAAGCTGTATAGCTTTCCTTTGTAGCCGTATGGCTGCCCTTGGGTGGACGTCAATGAGTAATTGCTCCCTTATTACAAATATACTCCACCTTGGGGGATTCCCCTCAACATTTGACCAAATCCTCAGTTTGTTGTGTTGATAGCGTAAAATGCATTATGAGGTTTTCATTTCCTCAAAAACCATATAAAAAACCTCTTTTTTGTAGACAATCTTCATGCACCACTCGCTGCACCACTTTGTTGGGGTCATTTTTCAAAGCAACGCCATCGTGGTTGGCACAGAAAACTGTCTACGAAACAAAGTCATCCACAAATAATATTACCTAGTACTAAATGCTACTGAAGATGTCATTCGTACAAATCAGTACCAAGAGCGGTCTTATGACCGACGCTCTTGGCACGCCAAAGGGCACATAAACTTTTTGATATTGTTTAGCGCTAAGGAAGTTTTTCTGTCGGCTTAAGTTTATAGATTCGTACACCCGCTTTACAATCATTTTACACTTTATTATATAGGCGATGATATCTTCCAGGACACTAGCTTGGGCATGTTGGTTATTCATTTGTGACGGAACAGCGCAAAACACCGGGACAAGAGACAAGCGCTGACTTACAACTGATTTTTATTTCGAAGAAACACTGCTTCTTATACCTTCTTCACCCCCTCAAGAACATATGCGTCACAACCATATCGTTCAAGCGTCGAAAAAATTATAACATACGATAAATAATCACAGATTTATAATCACATTTTTAACATGTCAAATTCTTTCTTTTTCAAAGCAACAGACGGCATGCTGACACAAAGACCAGTTAGTCCGTGAAATAATCGAGGCAGCTTCGATAGCAAGTCTGCGCGACGATTGTGTCAGCACGCCGTCTGTTGCTTTGACAAAGAAAGACTTTGACATGTTAAAAATGTGATTATAAATCTGTGATTATTTATCGTATGTTGTAATTTTTTGGACGCTTGAACGATATGGTTGTGACGCATATGTTTTTGAGGGGGTGAAGAAGGTACAAGAAGCAGTGTTTCTTCGAAATAAAAATCAGTTGTAAGTCAGCGCTTGTCTCTTGTCCCGGTGTTTCGCGCTGTTCCGTCACAAATGATATCTTCATCGGTCGCAGTGGCAGAGCATAAAAAATCACGCCTCCGTTCGCTGCTGCCGGACCCACGCTCTCGGCTCCTTCCCCATCTATTCGTGATGCCGCACGCGTTTATCTTAACTTCTACAATCAATCTCACGAAGAGAGCCATACGGTGACTACAGGAGAGGACAAGCTGGGAGGATCGCCATAGGGCTTCAGGCTCTGAAGTGAGGCGTGAAGTTGGGCTGGTTGGTTCTTGAGTTCATTCATTCTAGAACTGCACTAATAAGACCAGACGACAAGACGAGACACAAACAGACCACACAAAGCGCAGACTTCCAACTAGTTTATTGCGTGAAAACAGGAGTTTTATAAGGGCCTTCAACATAACAAAGAACAAGGTACAGTCGCAGGTGAAGTGTACACGAGGCAGCGACAAACATAATAAGAAGGGATTAACAATGACACGTGTGCATTAAGACCGATAGAGAGCACGAGCGTGCCCATTAAGGAGTTCAATCTCTTGTTCTCGATAATGATAAATATAGGGAGCTGACCCAGTTGTCATCCCTTTTGGCGATGTAGGCGATGTTTGTCTGTCGCTGCCTCTCGTACACTTCATCCACGATTGCACCTTGTTCTTTGTTATGTTGAGGGCCCTTCTCAAGCTCCTGCTTTCAAGCAATAAACTAGTTGGAAGTCTGCGCTTTGTGTGGTCTGTGCCTCGCCTTGTCGTCCCGTCTTGGCGCCGTTTTAAAATGAACCAACTTCAGACTGTGCGTGGACTACGCGCGCCACGCCCGCGACGTCGTGATTGGCTCGACAACTTAGTTCACCGGGAAGATTTGCTCGTTGACACTGTAGAGGCCCTGATACTAGGTGAGCAGCTTTTGGCACAGGTTCGAAGGAGTAGGTGGAGTCCACAACCAAACAAGAAAGCCTTGTTAGAATGGATGGTAGGGTTCACAACGTCGCTGATAGGATGCTGGTGAAATTGGTAGGCCGACGTAAGCAATCAGGCAATGCACTGGCATTCTTCAGCGTGTTTCGCTGCCGGAAAAACAGGGGTGCGCTCTGAGAGAACAGTGCAGTGTGGAAGTATGTTGTCAGATGTCGACAACGGCTCGCGTGTATACTGAAGGAAGAGCGGTGAAAATTCTGTTGTGGTCTACGTGGCACTGTTGTAGGCGAGCGTAAAGAATAGAAGATCCCTGACCCAGATAGGGCGGTCGGACGCAACATATATTGAGGTCATGTCTTCTACAGAGTGCGGTTTAAGAGCTCAGTTAGATCGTTATTTTGAGGATAGTAGCAGTGGCAGTGTGCTGTATAATCCGACATTGACGGAGGAGCGCTTCAACGACTTCCGACAAGAACACCTGCCCTCTGTCGCTCAAACGTTCCCTTGACGCACCGTGAAGCGAGACGAGGAGATGCAGAATGAAAGATGTCACGTCACCCCGGCCGCTGCACAAGACAGTTCAAAGGTTTCGGCACAGAGGGTCAAGCGGTGGACAGCCACAATTATCCAGCGACTGCCAGTGGCGGTGTAGGGGAGGAGCCCACATAGCCCGATGCCGACAAGATCGAAAGGCGCAGCCGGCCAAGGGATTAGCTGCAACGATGAAGAGAGAGAGGAAGAGAATAAACGTTATTTATAGAGTCTTTGAAGAGGAAGGCTCTCTTCTGGCGCAGGTGGGCTACTGTCGCTTGGTGGCCTTGATCTCCTGGATCTCGGCGACCTGGTCAGCTCTCTCTGTGAGCAACTTTTGCTGCCCTAGGTCCGAACTGCACAGCGCGGTCTCCCACTGCTCCTTTGTGGTTATTCCGCTTAAAGGGTTTTTACTGCAGGCCCACATGATGTGGTTGAGGTTAGCATACAGATAACACGACTCTCCAAAATTGCAGCAGGCAGAAATATTCTAGAAAGTTTCAACGTGAAATGCAGGCCGAACTCACCTCAAATCACGGATATCGACGGGAAATTACGAAACGTATCATAATACCACCCCTCCCAAAAAACATGCATCTCTCTCACAACATCAGCAGAAGGAAAGCCCGCGCGGCAAATATCCACAATAAACTTAAAGACGACCGGTCAGCGCTGTACGTCGACGCTGCCGAGTACAGGCACAACGAGGCATATGTTGTGGCTATAGCTGACCACAAAGGAGAACGCATAGCAGCTGCGACCATACCAGCAAAAAGTCCGGAAGAAGCAGAAGAGCCAGCAATAGCATACGCCTTGTACATAGACGTTTCGCAGGAAAAGACCATAATAAGCGACTCGAAAACTGCGATAAATAACTTCATAAAAGGCAGAGTACACCTCCCGGTCGCAAAACTAATTAGCAAATACCGCCAAGAAACTTGAATCAACGGTGGAGAAGAATGGCGCGAAGAGCTTGCGGCGTTGGCGGACAGGACAGAAGCGCACTTACTCTGTACTAAGGTGTATACATGCCACACCAGTAGAGCTGGAGCCAAAGCCTTTCGTACGTTGTAAAAACGCCGGCATTGGCGCATTTAGTTATAGTATAGTAAAAGCATTGACTTCAGATCGTAAGATGCGGTAAGATGCGGAGAACAGCAAGCAACCTTTTTCGCCCGTCGGAAAAGTACTTTCGGCGATTTAGTTCCCAAACTGCAACATGCGAGGCTTCGCGACGGAGATTGCGGAATGCTGGATGTTTAGAAGGTTGACGCAGAAAAGCCATGGTGGAGGCTATATATGAATGTTTCTTTCCGTTGCTCTGAGACTATGCCGCTGAGGGAAAGATTTTACATAACGGTGCCGGATCGGGAACGAGTCGAAGAAGGGGCTGTATTCGGCAAGGGAGAGCTTGACAGAGCGTCGCCGTCGTTTCGTTACTCCTGAGCCTGTAGGTAATGCAGATGTCAAAGTCTTGGAGGCTGAGAGCCCGGCGAGCAGGGCGGTAAGAAGGATCCTATAGTGGGATACAACTTAAGTTCGCAGGGAAGCTCCGCTCACGTTCAGCCTCTGCGCAAAAAATTCCTCCACGACGAAAAAGTAGTCCGCTGCTTTAACGCTTCTTGTTACCTAAACAAGAAGCTTATCACAAGAAAAAACATATGAGCTCAAGAATTTTGATACGTGGATTGTTTGATATAGTCAAACATTAAAGAGTTGATTTCGTTTACTGTTGCGATTGGCCAGCGGAGTAAAACAGGTCGCCGCGGGCAGCGGCCCAATGTTAGCAACAGCTGTTTATTTTTAAGTTGTATCCTACTACAGAAAGAAGATAACCAACACAGCACGTGATGGCCTGTCTGTCAGAACTCTGAATGGCCGAACGTACCAGTCGGGCGCAGTTTGTGAAGTGCAAGGCGATTGCCAGACACTGTTTCACAGCGAAAGCTCTACTTCGGGGCCAAAGCTGCGAAAGCCGTTTCGCTGCTGAAGCCTGACCTTCAGTCGACCTTGTAAGCCTTAATAAATAAAATCAATATTGCCGCAACTGGGCTTCGAACCCGCGGTGGCACGAACATATCAACTTCGCTGCCCTGTCCACGAGATAACTATGCTATAGCTACAGCCGATCAAGCCCCGTGTTAAACTGCAACACACTCCACGCTGTGGATTGCACTTCGTCGCTTTTTTCATCAACTAATATTACTATCGAACTTATACCGTCGCCAGAAGTGCAGACTACCCAGCAAAGTCAAGCCGGCTAAACACGTTTTCGCACGTCTACTGGGTTCATCATCGTCATCAGCCTGACTACGCCCACTGTAGGGCAAAGGCCTCTCCCATGTCTCTCCAATTAACCCTGTCATTTGCCACCTGCATCCACCATATCCCAGAAAACTTCTTAATGTAACCCGCCCACCTGCCTTTCTGCCACCTCCTGCTACGCTTGCCTTCTCTTGGAATCCACTCTGTTACCCTTAAGAACCAGCGATCAGCATTACATTCCTTGCCCAAGACCATTTTTTCATCTTGATTTCGACTAGGATGTCATTAAGCTGCGTTTGTTCCCTCATCCACTCTGCCCGCTTCCGGTCACTTAACGTTGCACCTATCATTTTTCTTTCCATAGTTCGCGGCGTTGTCCTTAACTTAAGCGCAACCCTTTTCGTTAGCCTCCACGTTTCTGCCCCATAGGCGAGTACCGGTGAGTAGCATAGGTGATCGGTTCAACTACGTTTAAACTCTACTACTTTTTTCTGTCACAATGCATATAGTTGGTCTCTGTCTTTCTCTAAAGACCTGCTGGCATACGCCACATCGTATTCGTCAAAGCCGGCTCTGCGTTCAGCGAGCACAGTACCGAGTACGGCATCGGTGTGCACCTCAGTTGAGCGCTGGGGTAAAAATAGCGTAGTACTAAAATGAAATAGACTTCATACCCTGGCATCGTAGAGGATGTGGAGGTCCTCGGAAAAGTCCGTTGTAGCGACCACAGAATGGTAAGCTCTCGTATTAGCTTAGATTTGAAGAGGGAACGAAGGAAACTGGTGAGGCGAAAGGCTATTAACGAGTTAGCACTAAGAGGGAAAGTAGAGGAATTCGGGATTTTGCTGCAGAAAAGATTTTCCGTTTTAACTGAAGATGACGACCGTAATGTTGAAACAATGAACAACTGTCTCACAGATATCATTACGGAGTACGCCGTAGAAGTAGGCGGTAGGGTGTTTCGACAGGACACCGGGAAGCTATTTCAGGAGACATAAGATCTGATTAAGAAACGCCAAAGCATGAGGTCATATAACTCCACAGAAAGAATAGAACTAGCAGAGTTGTTGAAGTTAATAAATAAGCGTAAGGTAGCTGACATAAGAAAGTTTTACACAGAGAAAATCTAGCATGCTATAAAGAGCGGAGGTACCCTAAAAACATTGCAGAAAAAAATAAGCATAGGTAAAAACCAGACGTATGCGAATAGAGACAAAGAGGGCAATGTCATGAGCAATATGGATGAGATAGTTAAAGTAGCCGAAAAGTTTTGCACAGATCTATACAATAGCAATTGCAATCAGAATGTTACTGAGAGAGGCAGTAGAGCACAGCAATGGGACATCCCGCCAGTAAAGAAAGAGCAAGTAAAGAAAGGAGCCACGCAAAAGGGGACACCAGCTGGTGAGGATCAGGTAACAGCAGAATCGTTGAACGATGGAGGAGATATTGTGCTAGAAAAACTAGCCACCCTGTATACGCAATGCCTTGTGACCTCGAGCGTACCAGAAGCTTGGAAGAACGCTAACATTATCTTAATTCATAAGAAAGGAGACGTCAAGGACTTGAAAAATTGCAGACCGATCAGCTTATTGTCAGTAGCCTACAAGGTATTTACTAAGGTAATCGCTAATAGAGTCACGACAACCTTGGACTTCAGTCAACCAAATGATCAGGCAGGCTTTCGTAAAGGATACTCGAAAATAGACCACATTCACACTATCAATCAGGTGATAGATAAATGTGCAGAATATAACCAACCCCTATATATAGCAAACAAGGGAAGGAGAATGAGGGGCTCGTTATAAATATGAGAGAAGCCAACAGCCACAGAAACCAAGGAGCACAGGGGATTTTTTACTTTTTTTTTTGTGGTGTTGATCAAGTAAGAATATTACTGAATATGTTGTCGCTTAAAGCTAATTGATTAGAAAAGCAGAAGAAAAAACAACCACATGCCGCCGGTGGGATCCGAACCCACGACCTCCGAATTACGCGTCCGGGGCTCTACCTCTGAGCTACGGCGACGGCTGTCAAACCTTCTGCTTTCGGGGGTATTTATGTTTACAAATAACCTAACTTTGAGAGTGTTCATCAGCGCCACCCACGTGCGTAAGCGGCGGACGTGGAACGTCCTGAGTTACCGCTGGTGTGACGTAGAACGCCATCGAACGGCGAGGGTGGAAGCTGTGTGAGAACCCTCTTATGCTTCCTATGGCGTCAAGGCTGCCAGAACCGAGGCCCTCGCTAAGCAATTAAGCAAACAAGGGAAGGAGAATGAGGGGCTCGTTATAAATATCAGAGAAGCCAACAGCCACAGAAACCAAGGAGCACAGGGGATTTTTTCATTTTTTTTTCTGGTGTTGATCAAGTAAGAATATTATTGAATATGTTGTCGCTTAAAGGGTCAGTCTACTGAACTTTATCGACCATATTTTCTTTGCGGCAACCGATAGCTCTTTACTCAAATTACCGTTTAGCCAGCTGTGGTGCCAAGGAGTGCGGTAGAACATTTTAAAATAGAATTTATTAATGTGGGAGCACATCTGTATGAGATGGTAGTCTCATCTGGCAACCATCTGGATTTCCGCCGCGCGGCGACAAACATGGCGGCGCCCGTCGAAGCTGGACCTCTCGCTTCGGACTGAATTCTCGTTGTTGCTGCCTTTTTCAGTGCGTTCACTGGCCATAAATGGGGCGCCTGTCTTTCGCTTCGTCTCATCTCGCCTATAAGAAAACATATGAGAGATAAATTTCCTTTATTTTAATAATTAGAGTGACGATTCTGCCGCTCGTAGGCTTAAGTGGAGAGTCGGTTTGTTTACAGCAGTGGTTCCCGTCCTGACGACCAGATGGCGCCACTATAGGCTGTTTATTTTTGTGTCTCTACTAGCATACGCTGAACTAAAAGTGGGAATGTGCCTGCGTTTTGCGTACGTGTAACTATAAATATTCATGTGATTTACAGAAAAAGCGAGCGGTACGCCTTCTACAGTTTACTAGAACAAAACGTGCGTTTCTCTGGCATTGGGGCATACAAATGGTACGTAGTATATGCACTTATGCTTCTGCAAAAAAAAGACTACCACTTTCTTGAACAAGATGAGCGTTTGGGGTCGCCACCATGCTTTTTACGCGACTTTTAACGCCGAAATAAAATATAAATTCCTGCCTAAACCGGGAGCAGACCCCTCGTTATTGATGTTATAGGGTGCCAACTACCAGAATATGCCATTATTTATACACTCATCTCGGTGAGTAGACTGACAAATTAAAGCTAATTGATTAGAAAAGCAGAAGAAAAAACAACCAAATGCCGCCGGTGGGATCCGAACCCACGACCTCCGAATTACGCGTCCGGTGCTTAATTTAAATTAAAAAATCCCCTGTGCTCCTTGGTTTCTGTGGCTGTTGGCTTCTCTCATATTTATAACGAGCCCCTCATTCTCCTTCCCTTGTTTGCTTAATTGCTTAGCGAGGGCCTCGGTTCTGGCAGCCTTGACGCCATAGGAAGCATAAGAGGGTTCTCACACAGCTTCCACCCTCGCCGTTCGATGGCGTTCTACGTCACACCAGCGGTAACTCAGGACGTTCCACGTCCGCCGCTTACGTACGTGGGTGGCGCTGATGAACACTCTCAAAGTTAGGTTATTTGTAAACATAAATACCCCCGAAAGCAGAAGGTTTGACAGCCGTCGCCGTAGCTCAGAGGTAGAGCACCGGACGCGTAATTCGGAGGCCGTGGGTTCGGATCCCACCGGCGGCATGTGGTTGTTTTTTCTTCTGCTTTTCTAATCAATTAGCTTTAAGCGACAACATATTCAGTAATATTCTTACTTGATCAACACCACAAAAAAAAAATAAAATTAAAAAATCCCCTGTGCTCCTTGGTTTCTGTGGCTGTTGGCTTTTCCCCTATATATAGCGTTCATTGATTACGAGAAAGCATTCGACTCAGTAGAAACCTCAGCAGTCATGCAGGCATTGCGGAACCAGGGTGTAGAAGAGTGTTATGTGAAAATATTGGAAGCTATTTATAACGATTGCACAGCTACCATAGTTCTCCATAAAGTAAGCAATAAAATTCCAATAAGGAAAGGCGTCAAGCAGGGAGACACGATCTCGTCTATGCTATTCACTGCCTGTTTACAGGAGGTATTCCGGGGCCTGAAATGGGAATAGTTGGGGATAAGAGATAATCGAGAATACTAAGTAATCTGCGATTCGCTGATGGCATTGCCTTGCTAAGTCACTTAGGACATGAACTGCAAAGCATGATCAATGAATTAGACAGGCAGAGCAGAACGGTGAGGCTAAAGATTAACATGCAGAAAACCAAAGCAATGTTCAACAGTCTAGCAAGAGAGCAGCAGTTCGCAATTGAAGGCGCGGTGCTCGAAGTAGTAAGAGAATATGCCTATTTAGGGCAGGGAGTGACAGCTGATCCGGTTCATGAGAAGGAAATAACTAGAAGAATAAGAACGGGGTGGAGAGCATATGGCAGGTTCTCTCAATCATGAATGGCAGTTTACCAATATGCCTCAAGAGAAAAGTATACAACAGCTGTATCTTACCGGTACTCACCTATGGGACAGGAACGTGGAGGCTAACAAAGGGGGTTCAGCTTAAGTTAAGGATAACGCAGGGAGCTATGGAAAGAAAAATGATAGGTGTAACGTTAAGAGATCGGAAGCGGACGGAGTGGGTGAGAGAACAAACGCGGGTTAAAGGTGCACTGAAGAGGAATCTGAACTTGTCTTTTTGCCGCGGGAACTCGATCTACACGTTCCTAGCATTCTTAGAAACTGCGACTTATTGCCCTGTATGGCCGATTTCCCAAATTAAATCGAATTAACGGCCGGCTCCCGCCCTTTTTTTTTTAATTCTGCCTCGTACGGTGGGCGGAGTCCACCAACGCGTGGAGTGCCTTTCACCCAGTCCCGTGGCGGCTTGCCGCTGTGCCATCGCCGGAGTAATACGTAGTAGTCCGTAGTAGCAAATAGTCCGCGCGTATTTTTATTTCTTCGGGCTTATTTTGCGGCTATATTATCTGCGAATGAAACTATTTATTCATGGAAACCTAAAAAACAAAATAAAGCGAAAGCAAAACCTCCACGGAGCTGGCTGAAAGGAACTTCACGCGTTGGTCGACTCCGCCCATCGTACGAGGCAGAATTCAAAAAAAAGGGCGGGAGCCGGACGTTAATTCGATGCAATTAGGGAAATCGGCCATACAGGGCAATAAGTTGCAGTTTCTAAGAATGCTAGGAACGTGTAGATCGAGTTCCCGCGGCAAAAAGACAAGTTCAGAATCCTCTTCAGTGCACCTTTAATGACATCTTAGTTGAAATCAAGAGGAAGAAGTGGGATTGGGCAGGGCATGTAATGCGAAGGAAAGATTACTGCTGGTCCTTAAGGGTGACGGAGTGGATACCAAGAGAAGGCAAGCGTAGCAGGGGGCCCCAAAAGTTACGTGAGCGAATGAGATTAAGAAGTTTGCGGGGATACGGTAGCTGCAGCTGGCAAAGGACAGGTTTAATTAGAGAGACATGGAAGAGGCCTTTGCCCTGGGGTAAGCGTAGTCAGGCTGATGATGATGGTGATGAGGATGGGGTTTTTTTCACGCATAACGTGTCATGGACTAATGACATTGGTTACACCTATAATAAAGCAATTAAGAAGTTGGGCTTTCTGCGGCGAACATTTACCAACTCCCCAGTAGACATAAAGCTAATAGTGTTTAAATCCCTAATACATCTGGTTTCAGATTATGCTTGTGTAGTCTAGGATTCCTTATGCACAACCACAGATTAACATAGGCCGCCGCGGTGGCTCAGTGGTTATGGTGCTCGGCTGCTGTCCCGAAAGACGCGGGTTCGATCCCGGCCGCGGCGGTTGAATTTCTTTGGAGGAGAAATTCTATAGGCCCGTGTACTGTGCGATGTCAGTGCACGTTATAGAACCCCAGGTGGTCGAAATTTCCGGAGCCTGCCACTACGGCGTCTCTCCATAGCCTGAGTAGCTTTGGGACGTTAAACCCCACTAAACCAAACCAAACCGATTATTATGTTGAAGACTGTCCAAAAAAAGCTGCGTATTTCATTATCCGCCGTCATGACCGCTCTTTCTCACCCTCTTTGGCACTTCCCTCCCTGAAACTAACAAAGCTTTCTGCTCGTCGCCGCATCGAATCATTAGAATTCTCGCAATGCGTAGTCTATCCCTCAGCCACGCTCGCATCCAGTGACGGTACTTATGCTCCAGAAGCATCAACCGGAAGACATCATGAACTTAACCATCACGTACTGACACGTTCAAATTCAGTATTTTTTTTCACGCACCATTGAATCTGCAATGCATTACCTGGCAACCATTGCTCATTTCATTTTTAATGTTTTGTAACAGCCATTGAAGGCGCATAATCATTTGTACTCATGCCTCAACCCTAAGGTAATCATGTACTCCGCTGTTTTGTTCGTACTTTTTTTGTTCCGTGTACGTCATTACTTGTATTCATTTTGCAGATCTAGTTTTTATTTTGTTTGTCTTTTTTTAGCAGTTTCCAGTGCCGAACACCGCTATGTAGTTTTCCACATATGTGTGGTCTTACTCAGCAGCTCCAACTATAGCGCTCCATTGCGCTGAAGTATGTATAAATAAATAAATAAATGGCGCACAACCTTTGTCAGAATTATACAGCCCAAGGCATTGGCTTCTGAGCCATGCTCTATAACTACTTATGAATCGGCAGTGTTCCAAATTTCTTGGAGGAACTTTCAGCCTTACACTTCCTAAAGTTAAGATTCCAGGTATGCTACGAAAGCCTTGCAACAAGGCTTAGAAGCGAACCCTTCGGCTCTTCACTTTTGACTAAGGCTGTACCTTGTCTACCCTCCATATTTTTACTGCGAAAGCATTTCTTGCCTCATGAGGGCGTGTCCAGGACCTGCCAGTAAAGCGTGGTGTCACGAACTGTCAATCATTCATTACAGGGACAATTAATAGGCTAGTTGATTAAATAATTATGTAATTAGCATGAATGGAGAATTTTTGTATTGCGCAAATGTTCGCTTCAGCATACGAGAGAAATGTACATGTGCAGGCCGGTGTCGTCTATGAATGCGAACAAGGCCCGGTATTGGGGCCCGTTGGTCCAGTATCGAGTGTCTGGTGCTCGGTTGGGGTGGCAATGCTGAATGACGATCTTGCGTGTAGCCCGAAGTCCGGGGCAAGTTAGCGTGAAGTGAGTTAACGTTGCCTGTGTATAGCTGAAGCGGGGCAGGAAGGACAGTTCAGAAGCGGGGTCCGCAATGTCCAGGAGACCCTGACCGAAACTGTCAGCACGGCATCCACCTGGATTCTCCCCAGCGCCACCTCCTCACGGCGAATAGTTAAGTCACCAGTATCAATAATTAATCGAGTAATTCTTCAAGTTGATGAAGTAAATAGTTGATTTAGTCATTTACTTCATGAATTAATCCGTAATTTATTCGAAATTTTGCGAATTAAATCATCACTGATCTATTTAAATTTTACTTTCAATTAAGTCCTCAAAATGAATAATTGGGCGAAGTGAATTAGTAAATTAATCAACAAAAATCGGCAATTTAATAAAATTGCTGGATCAGAAAACTGCTGAGTTAACTAAATTAATAAATTAAATTATATGCCATTGAGGTGCAAAAATGATTAATAATTTCTTATTCATTAATTGATAGAACGAATTATTTAGTTCGATTAGTGATGAATGCCTTCTCGCATTCATTGATAATTTAATCGAATTGATGAACTGGTTACCGAATTATGTATTTTCAACGGCGCTTTGTGGTGTGTGTCTTCTTTCAGTCCTTGTTTCATTCTCGTGCGCTCGTTAAAAATTTTTGAGATGTGTAACCAACTAGCCCGCCAGTTCGTCCTGAGCAAATTCAACAAATTAGGTCATACTTAATTCAATAATTAGCACTTTGGTGGGCTAACTATGCGCTCCAGCAATGGAACCCACGCCTTCTGATCTGGTAGAACCGAAGTTGGGGCAGGAACACGACTTAGGAGCGGCACAGCCATAAAAAATGAACACGCAGCAGCATATTCGGCTGCAGTAAGAGAAATGCTGCCGCATTGCTGCACATAAGCTGACTTAAGTGCACCCCTGGAATTTCTTTAAGGCTCGTTTTGTTAGTTCTGCATCTTGCGTTTATTACGAATGCCAGCCTCACTTCTCCTCTCGGAGCTGTAACGTGTAATAAAAAAATAGATGTTTGTGTACGTTACGCTGTCGCGTTCCTCGCTCTGCACGCATTCCTCCCGTTCGGCAAAGGTAAAGTGCCCAGCAGGAGCTCTTAGGCGGATTAGGTGCTGTGTACCTCCCACGAGAGGTGCTGCATTATTCAGTTGCTTCAGAGCCTATTCGGACTAAAAATAAACAGCAGCAAACGCGCGGGATGAATTTCACGCGTCGCCGCCCTCGGGTCGTGTCGAACGGCTCGCTGTAGCAAAAATCGTAGCCAGGTGCGGCCGCCGACGCGTCAGCGCTCCAATGGAGCGAGAGGATGTGCGCATGCTTTCGTCGCATGAGCCCAACACGTCGCAGTGTGACACGTGGCTGCCCGATAGAAGCGGAGGCATTGCCAGCGACGCGCCTTCAGTATGTCCGCACTGTGTGCGATTAGGACAGCGCACACTCCACGACAGCGCAAACACGCATCGCGGGGCCTTTAGATGTTGTGGGGCCCACAATGAGACAAGAACAGGCTGTCCACGGAGCGTTCGTCGAAAGTTTGAAAGTTAGAAAAGTTTATTCGGCCATATTTACAATATGCCCCCGGGGAGAGGCAAAAGGAGGCAGACAAAGCATGCCTCCTGACGAGGCCTACACCCCGGCTAACACATCAGGACACAGGTGACTGAACGGCAAATCACATATGCAATAAAAAAAGACACTTCACAAGAAAAGAACAGCATACTTTAGGGCAGCAAGCCTAATCACAAAGACAAAGAAAGAAAGACACTCCTAAAATCTTAAAAAACAGAAACATGACACCGTTACGCCCGAACTGTCTAACCAGAAAAATACAACACAACTAATACTAGAAAATAGAAAATTTTTTGCAAAATTGACAACAGACACTGCAGTGCAAATATGCAAGAAAGACCAAAATCCATAACACTGATAAAACAACAAAAAACAGTGGCAACCCACTCAAATAAGCACGAAACTACAAAACAGGAAAGGGTACCTTCAATTTCTTTTTAAAGGCAATAGAACTCGTAGCTTCTTGAGCTATTTCCACTAAATATGGGTGCGCATTACATAAAGCTGCAATTTGATTATTCATACCTTGCATTCCATAATTCGTTCTAGATCTAGGGGTAGAGAAACCATGCGCAAATCGTATTTCCTCCATAATTTGATGAAAAATGTGAATCGCTAAACTAAAGTTGTAGGAGTTAAGGGAACTGCGTGCATGAAAAGTTTTGAAGAAATTTGTTTCATCAGTTGTACTTGGACATAAGGCACATAAGGCTCTTTTCTGGAAAGAAAAAAAATTTATGTGAATCAGCTTTATTGCAGGTACCCCATACTAGATTTAAATATACTAGGTGGCAGTGAACCAGAGCAAAATGTAGTTGTTTTTTAACCTGTTGCGGCAGAAAGTGTCTTGAAGTATAAGGCCCGTTTCACATGTTGCGACTTTCGCCGCCCGGCACTGCGAATTCGTTCGATGTGCGGCTCCATGGAGAAGGCCGCCGGTCAACCCGCAGACGGCAACGATGTCCATCCTGTTGGAATTCGTTCGCAGACCGAACGAATTCGCACTGTCGGGCGGCGAAATTCGCAGCATGTGAAACGGGCCTTAGCCGTGCAGCGGGGCTTCTGCGGCAACTGTCCTGCCTTTGAGGGGGTTGCTTTCAGTTTCAAATGGTCTGAAACGGCGGGGATGCATGAAAAGCATCACAGCACGGCCCAGACGACAACCCTTTGGGGTCTGCACTTTTGACAAAAGCTGTGCGTCAGCTTCAGCGTGGTCCAGGCAGCCGGGGGTTTACCCCACTTGGCATGATTTTGCCCAGGGATGACGCCCGCTTCCAATTTCGGCCCAAAATGTACGTTTTCTTTTTTATTGTAAAATGAGGTTTGGCTTTAGGAGTTCAGAGTCCCCAAGTGACTCTGATGCCGCCCGCCGCGGTAGGAACTGAACCCGCGTCTTTCGAAGCAACAGCCGAACATCATAACCGCCGATGCACAGCGGCTGGTTTTTCTGTAAAATGAGGAGTCAGTTGATAGTTGCACTACGCCCACTTGTTGCCTCTTTTTTCATTCGTGCTCCTTCTGTGTACACGCAGCGTATTCAAGGAACCAAGTTTTGCCTTCGCCAGCCTGTTGGAGTATGTGGAAGCCGTTTATTCCTTCTTGCTGATTGGGACTGCATGTAACGCAACAAAGACGACAGATGGACGGGAGAAGCAACTACCGCTCAATGGGTTCGTTGCCTTTTATCATGCATACGAGCAGCGTGAGATCTAATGGAGCATGCAGCAGAAACGCAGCCGTTCGTTGCAACCAAAGCCGCACAGAGCTTTGTTGCAATGCTAAAAGCCGCTTGAGTAATTCGAAATTATCGAATAATCGAGCACGCACTGCTTTGTGATGGCGCGTAGCTTTTACCGACCAGCTACCTAAATAATGCGCATCATGCGTCTTTTAAGAAATTCACATGGCTGGGCAAGCCAATGTATTGCAAGGATGAAACAAGACATTGATAAGAATGGAGGCATGCATGCATGCACTCTGGACAAGGCTTTTCCATACATCATTTTTTTTATTTTTTCCACAGCTTGATTACACAAAGAAAGGAGATGACTCTAGAGAGCCTGCTTAGAGGTCTTCCCTGCGATTCCGTAAAAATTTATTGAAGTGTAATAAATGAGCTCAGTAGCGACGCTGAAAACACCGGGAAAAGTTTCTGCACTTTAATAGGTGAGCAGATCGTTTCAAAAAGTTTTTTCAGCATTTACAAGATTTAGCCTCCTTTCCGCGAACAAAGCTCTGATTACCTTGCAAGTTCCTATTTAAAGCCCTCAAGTCTGGGGCTGGCATCACATTTCACCGTCATACATTTTCAGGGGAGGTTATCAATTCATACATCATTAAAACTCGAAATTGATACCAACCTCAAGAAAAAAAACAGCCAAAAAGACGGGGACAAAGGAGAGAGGAGGCGCACACAACGACTGGACTATCAACTGTGCTTTATTTAAAAACAGCCAGTCTCCCAGGAAACCTAACAGAGCATGCGCAACTGAACGGCAACGCAAAACCAGCACAAAAGACCGCGATCCTCGTGAGATCGTCAGGCTGCAGTGTCAACAGGACAGGTAACCTATTTCCTTCTGCATCAACGTCATAGACGCCGTGCTAATACAGTTATCTCCTTGATTACTTATGTGAAATGCTTCAAGGATTTCGCGCTCAACCTCTACCGAGAAAAGTTGAGCTGCGCATGCTCTGTTAGGTTTCCTGGGAGACTGGCTGTTTTTCAATAAAGCACAGTTGATACCCAGTCGTTGTGTGTGCCTCGTCTCTCCTTTGTCCCCGTCGTTTTGGCTGTTTTTTTTTTAAGTATTTACCAACCAACCCAGATTTCAACTCTCCTGCGTACCAATCTCCCTTTCGCTTTTCTTTCCAGCGATCCGGATATTCGTGGCGGCATTTTTGATTGCACAAGTAGCATGCGGAAGATGCGGGTAGGAACTCAAGAGCGAGACGAGCGCGGTGTTTGCCGGTCAGAAAGTGACCCCGCGGCGTAGTGCAACCACTTCCGTGGCATCCCCGACTAACGGCCACTCACCTGCGTACGCGCCGTCAACAAAGCCGCTTTCGAAGGTCGCCCTAATGACCGGTCAGCCCCCGCACCGCGGAAGCGGGGCCCCACCCCTCCCAGGCGGCAGAAGCAAGAATGCGGGTTGCTTCCGCGAGGGGACGCTGGCGTCTGCACCCTCTCCCCACCGCTTGCCGTGCGTGCCGTGCCGAACGGGCCCCCGAGTGGCACACTTCGGTGCGACCTGCTAGAGCGACGCAACTGCCTGACCTCGGATGCGCGGCGAACGGTGAGTCCTGGCCTGTGCTCCCGCTTCTTCCTTGTGATAGCGACGTCGCTGCCCTTGGTCCGGCACGACTCGGAGGCACTCGTGTTTCCCAAATCACCCGGATTTTTCTGACGTAATTCAGGTTCATGTCCCGTTTATTATTTTGCCGCGACCACGGCTCGTTGTGATGTATTAGGGCTGCGATTTGGACAAGTTCATGCGGATTGACGGTCGAACAGTTCAGGAAGGTACGAAGAAGACACTGTCAACAAAGTTGCGCTTTTGTGTCTTCGCGTCTTCCGGGCTGATGAACCATGGAAATTGTAACGTATTAGAGCAGAGTGTTCTTACTTCTAACACGAGCCGGATTCGATATAGAACAACGACCTTGGCAGAGTGGCAGTATAAAACGCGCATATTGTCTGAAAGGCACGAGAAGTTGCGCCCACAGAGTGGCGTTTCAAAACCAGTGGGACCACACAGGGAACGGCATCCTACATTCAGCTCGTCCTGCGTATGCAAGTGTCGCTTGCTGGCATCATCACTTCGGAGCTTCCTTGTGCACCGACTTCTGAAGAATTTCTTCAAGGTGCAACAGTGGATTTTCAACCAGAAGAAATGGCGTGTTGGACAGAATTCTGCTGTCGTGCGCCGCAATGGTCCTGTGGCAAACGTATTTCACCACTGTGCCTCCTGCATGAGGGATACCCTAGAGGCTTTTAAAACCTCTTCCAGCCTCACCCAGCTGCATTTCCCCATTCACAGGTTAACTTGCTGCCGCAGCAAACTTCTGTACATAAGGACTGCGCGCGTGGCGAACGGGCGACACTCTCGGCACCTCTTCCTGGTTTCAAACGACCTGACGTCCTGAGGCGTGCAAGACCGTTCCGCGTCGGGCAAAAGCAAATATTTGAGGCGGCGACCACCGGGCTCTTGGGCGAACTGCCTTGCCCCCGGGGCGGCGGCAGCGACGCGTGAGGAGGGGGAGTTTTCCTCGTCCCGCGGCCGCGAATTCGGTCACGGGGCCACGCACTGCCGTGGCCCGCAATCCAGCCGAATGACGCAACCGGCCGGACCCCCCGACCGGCGGCGTTCGGACTGGGCCGCCGGTACCGCAGACAGCGGCGGCCTCTTATCTGCGGCACGGATCGGACGAAGGCGGTATCGGGCCGCCATATTTCGTTGCGTCACTGCTCTGGTAGGCAGGCTCAATGGGGTCGACGATTGCGCTCAGCTGGAAACTTAATCTCGGCGTGTTCTGCGGAGGGCGCGAGCATGGATTAAAGGAACTGCGACCACAGCTCCAGACAGTGACGGCCTCGACCGAGAGACACCTGGCCTGCAGAGCCGCACTGCGCTAGCCTTGTGACGGAACCAAATACCTTGTCCACCGTTGGCAAGTGCCAGCCATCGCACAGTACGTTACCTGTCTTTAACTGTTCTCAAGTCCATTTAACATCAGCAAGCACTGCACGCTTTCTTTTGCGTCATTCGGGTTTTACTGCGCTGTCTGCAAGCGACGGAAGTCTGCCGTTCACGCTTTTCTGTTCACTGAATAGTGTTGGGCCCATGACAGTGCTGCGTCAGTGTCCGTGGAAATACTCGCGGTCCAGCAGCGAACCAAGTGCACGGTGGCGTGGCGCCGAGACCTTCCGACACAACCGAAAATGCGCAGGCAATGTGGCACTTCGCCTGCAGAGGATGACCGTAGGTGTCGACGCATCGTAGCTCTTGCACGGGTTAAGGATATCTTATTCAGCACTGAGCGCCATAGTTACGAACAGAGCTAACGGTGTCGCTGATACATTGCAAAATTCGTACAACGTGCGCCTTTCGGCACGAAGCTTTCGGACCGGCCAGTGATCGTATGAGGCTGTTCTTGAGCAGCAGGTCGATTCAGCACCTTTGGTAGGAACGTGGGATGGCAGAGTGAACTTGTTGCTGGCAGCAAGGACACATCGCAAGGCCGATCGTTCCTGTATATTTGTGCGTTCGAAAAAGACACAAACGAAGCTCTATAAACAGCAGCAAAGGGGGCGAAAAGCGCCAGCGCGTTAAATGCGTTGGTCTTGCTTTTGTCTCGAGATAGCACTTTAGACATCGGTGAGCTGTTATGTAGCTTTCATCGTATACCGTGCACAAACAACGCACGCGACAGTACGCAGTGAAATCATCTCTCGAGACCGTCTGCACGTCAGATAGTTAACTTTATATCGCTTCACCGGCTCCACGACGCAGCTTGACCGCATGTGGGTTTGGCGTGAGCACAGACGTGGTACTTCAGTCCGAAACGGGGTCATGTTTCGGTAACACGCAGTAGTGCATCCGTGTCGAGTACCAGAGCGTCTCCGGTGCTCCTTCAAAATCTGAGCGCAACGCCAGCAATACGCAAAAAATATCACTGATAGAGGATGTTGCTACCTGCGTCGCCAAAGCCGGTCCGCTAATACCCCTGTCAAGCGCGCGAGTTAAGCGCACTTACCGGGAGTGCGCTTCGGCATCTCGAGTGACACTTAAGGCCACGCGGTGCTAAACGGGAAAGCAAAGTGCTCTGGTAGTAAAAAGAAACGACAGGAAATGAGCGGAATTTATGAAGAGGTCGATGGGAAAGAAAAAGGACTCAGAATAAATTATTGCTTAACGTGATAGCGCAAATAAAACGAGGTTCAATAGTTTTTAACGATGAAAAATAAATTGAAATACGAAAGCCAAGACTCTCCATAATTTTGACAACAAACAAGATAACGGCGGGCAGCGATGTTGCATCTGATCTCGTTCCCTTTATTTTGTTGCTTTTCTTGCAGCTATAACGAACGAATTTTTTCTGAGTGCTATAGCGTGTAAAATAAACTTGTAAGCACTTTTTGCTCACTATACATATTGCGCCTTTGAAGTCGCTGCTGGCGAGGCTATGCACTCAGCCCTCAAAATGCGTTCTGTGAACGCACTCTGACATGAGTGCGCACTTGCTGTGCTAGAGTGCACTTTCAGAAAGCAACACACTTCCTAAGTGCACTTTATTTTGCGCGCTTGACAGGGTTATGAAAAGCCTGGAGCTTGCCATGAGTGTCCGCAGCGCTGCGACACGAATCCTGCCATTAAAGTTAACTCTCGCCTGCACTTCAGCATGTCGTCGGTCGCCGCGTGAAACATTCCGCATCGTTTCCTTCCAGCTTCTCCTTAACGCGCATGCAGCGAACATGATGAACTAGAACGGAATGCCTTGAACGCTCCCGCCTGATCCCAGTACAAAAACCCAATGCGCTGTTTCAACAGCTCTGGGTGGTCTGAATGAAGCCGTAACCCTTCACTACGGCGTACCTCATAGCCCAGGTGTGGCATCGGTACGGAGCACACCACAATTTAATGTTTTCTTTACCGCTCTTGAGCGTATTATGAATTTCTGCCTTTTCTCGTAACAAACTCTTTGGCAACTTTTTCGAGCTTTTCAGTTATCAATCTAGCTCCGTAATTGCTCCTATTTTCAGAAATCGGAAGCAGAGTTACGACGCGTACATACATACACGTGCACTCTTTCTAAGAAAATTGCGAAAACACATGATCACAAGAAAAGAAGTGATAAATAAGCGGCTCTCTATGACCTTTTTTTTCAGTGTGTTCTCGTGTATACAGTGGTAGAACGCAGAACTAGGTTTTTGTATTGTTACGCTGGGCGCCGGCAGTGTAACCTTGTTGGCTTGTTTAACTGTAACCGAAATCAGGTGCGCGATAACAGGAAATCCTTGACGTAACCCCGCAAGTCGTGCGCCGTTGTCGAGTGATGCGGGACGCGTAAGGCTGTTTGCGTGTTTAAGCGGAGCCCAAGGCCGCCGTTGCCAATCCCCGTGTACGCGCTAGAGCGGGGCTGCCGGGATAGCGATACTACATGCGCAACTGGATAAATGAACTGCTTTTGTTTGTCTGCGTGCTCGCTTCTCGCCACATGCAGCTGTATGGCTGCATACCGAGCTTCTTGCCGTGGTGGTTCAGTGCGCGTGGCCTTCTGCTAGTGATAGCGGGCAGAAAAGCCCGCGAAATCAGTCCCTGCGCGACTGCCGCATCTCGGTCGTTCTTGACGCAACTGGAGTGAGGTATGTACGTCCGGGCTCCTTAATTACGGTGTTCACTTGCAGCGACCGAAAGCCCTTTCCTTACTTACTTGTCCTCTTCCTGCTTGCCCTCTCCTGTGAGGGCACGTTCTTTAAAGGCACGTTGTCGCAGAATGACCTTACACGCGACAGTAACGGCAGAAATTGGGAATCTATACATGTTTGAAAGTACTGAAAATCTTGAGCGGCTATTTAGATAATTCTTTCCAAGTTTCGGCTACCCGCATATAACATATTGAAGCCCTGACAAGACTATATCTTCATCCAAATAAAACGCGTCCTAAAAGCTCGTCATTCCATTCTTTGCGTGGTTGCAACAATAACGGAATTGAATGCTCGCTAAGCTAAAAGAAATCCTCATCCCTTTTTTTCGCGAATATTACCTCAGATTTGGCATTTTAGTGTTGCTGATCGTTTACTCGAGTTTTTGAAGGCAGAGCGGGACGCTAGTGGAGCTCACTTTCACGTTCTATCGACCATTTTTTTAGCGCTTCAAATCACCTCGCATTGTATTGGCATTTTGTCAACATCCGAGCAGCTCTGAGCAGATGCGTAGCGCTGTAGTTAGCGGAGATGCGGCATTTTGCCATTCACGACCATCGCTAGCTCCGAGGTGTCACGCTACTCGTATAGAGACGAAAAGCGCCCCGCCGCGGTGGCGCAGTGGTTACGGCGCTCGGCTGCTGACCCGAAAGACGCGGGTTCGATCCCGTTCATGGCGGATGAATTTCGATGAAGGCGAAATTCCAGAGGCCCGTCTACTGTGCGATGTCAGTGCACTTTAAAGAACCCCAGGTGGTCGAAATTCCCGGAGCCCTTCACTACGGCGTCCCTCATAGCCTGAGTTGCTTTGGGACGTTAAACCCCCATAAACAAACAATGACGAAAAGCGCTGCTGCATTTACCGTCACGATGAAATGTTAACTTTCTTCTTACGCTGTGCTTGCCCGCTGCCAATGTGTGCAGAAGCAGCAAGTGAAAACTTGCGCAAAAACTGTGCCCTCAATGTGCGGTGGATCTGACACAGAGTAATATTGAAACCCTTGTTTGGAAGCAAGTCCTTCGTTGCGAGGGTGCCGAAGAGCCGCTGGTCAATTCAAAGCGCACACAAGAAGGCTGAGCCTGAGACGAGAACGGATCATGAGTGAGCAGCAGCAGCACGGCGAAGCACGGCGCGCCTTTGTTCATCTGCCGTCCCGGGCATTGTTATCCCGAGCGGCATCATGTCGGCTAACTAGACCGAAGGCGGCCCACGTGTTCGCCATTGCGTCACCGTGGCCCGCATCGGGCGGCGTGCCACTTTTTCCGCTGGCCGAGAAACCCGCCGGGAACAGGGCCGCGCCGGACGCAATCTTCGCTGGGGGCAGACGGCGACCGGCCTTGGGCGCACAGCTGCGCTGCAGCCCGTAAAGGACACGCGTAGCTCGCGAAGTGTGTTTGCATCTCTTTGCTGTTCCTTCTGCGTAACCCGTTATACACGGGCAGGGAAAAAATTATCCTTAAGCCATTTGGGGGCGTCCCTACATAGTTTCCGGTCCATGCAGTGCGGTTCCGGGGAGATTGCAAAAAAAAAGAAACCGCTGTGGTCTTCGCGGATTTGTTTTTCTCAGTATCATTCTGCATGAATGTGTTCACTGCACGGTTCCAGCTTAGACTCGTGCCGAGAAACAATCGTCATGCTGTGCACCGGACTGTCTTGATCCCTCTGGAGATCGAAATCGTTCGACGATGGCCACAGCAGTGGCCGCATCTGAAGGCGTTTCCTGAGGGCGTCGTGACGGTTTTAACTGGGCTGGTCTTTCGACGGTAGCTGGATTGCGCTGAGTGCGCTTACATGGACGAAACGAGACAGCGACTGTATACGTACAGCGCAATACGAACTGATATTTTATTTCAAAAGAAGGGTGCATTAAAGGATATGCGTGCCAGCACTGAGAATACGTATTACTTTTGCGATTATTAGCTGTTCGAGCTGTTTACCTACGAGTGCCATCTCATCTGGCGTTAGCGCTATTGAATGCGTGCTGATATAACCTTCACCGGTGTTGGCGATAATGAACGCCCTTATGATCTCCCCGCCAACTCTTTTACACGTTGCCAGAACACGAGCAATTTTCGCAGTGATCTGCAAGCATACCTGGCGCGCTAATGCATCTCAGGTTTCATGGATGCTCCTGGCACATAACATTTAAGCAACGGCCAGCTTTTCTAACATAACTGGCGCCGCAAAACAGAGGAATGCCCATTTGACAACGCACAAACGGCTCCTTATGCTGTCGGCCACCAGAACCGCGACCGCCTTGCATTTGGATGCGGTTTACCATCTAGCAGAACGGCTTCAATTTTCTTTCTTCGAGCAGAGAAGACCAGCTCGACCTTGTGCGTGCTGGCTATCTTTACGTACGTGCTGTAACAAGCGCGTTGCATGGATTTAAAATAAGCGGCAGGTAGCTGGGCTCCAACAGCTCCAGGGACCTCTCTGCTGGGAGAGTTCGCCCTTTACGCCACGGCCGGTTTGTTTTCAGTTTATTCTTGACTTCGGAGGCTAACGAAAAAGAAAGTGGTTAAATTCCTGCGGAATTGATTTGGAGTCGCTCTAAAAGTAATACCAAACTTGAAATCGGCAGTTACCTAAACAAAGAGTTCCTTTGCTTGTCATTTCGGCTTGCTCAAGACTTCATCGTGGTCCTAGTTGGTTCACAGTCGCAGTTTCGAGACTTACTCTCATCCGAAACTCGCTTTCTCTTAAAGGAGTAGAAAACTGAGCTAGTTGGTTCATATACTTCTGGGTGGGTACAGCAGGGACTACAAAATGCGGACGCAGAAAGAAACACGCAGAACGTGGACGAAGCTGAACTGTCAACTAAAAATTTTATTGGAAAACCCGCGCTTTTTGTTTCCTTGTCAAAATTATCTTGCTTTCATCTTCCGTGTGGTTCATTCAAGAAATAAATTTCTTTTCTTGATAGAGCTACTTGCACGAAGTGCAAGTCATGACTGGCTGTGAGAAAGGTGGCCTCCAAGTTTATCCACTGGCAGAAAGCCGCTCGACGGCATTTCAGCGCCGCGAACTCCCTCGTTGGCTGCAGTACAACTTCGCCGAGGGAGCCACTGGCGACGTCGGAAAGTGGCGCTGGAGGAACTGTCCGCGTTCGACCGGCGATTGTGTGGCCAGCGGAAAGCCGCGCGTAGCGGTGCCTGTCGAAAGCGGAACGATGAACGCCAGTGCGCGGACCTCGGCCGAGGCCTATCGCAAGCCGTTCACCGAGCGCAAAGGCTATAAGGAATACACTGACTGGTCGAAATACTGTCAGCGTGGATGAACCACCAGCGCATAAGCAAGAAATATGGCACCACTTCATAGAATACAGACATGTGGGGTTCCAGAAGAGGCTAAGTACGGGCTGGTTGGTACATGTTTGAAGAATTGGATAAAACAGCGCAACGGAAGACGAGACAAGAGAGGGAAAAACACCAGCGCTGACTAACAACCGAATGGTTTATTGCTACAGGTGAGGCAGCATATAAATGGAATGGCATGAGTAAAAACACAAGAAAAGCACGAGAAAAAGATACCGCACGACCACATAACCGAACTGAAAATAGGCACGTGGCTGATTAAGATACGCATGTTCCTTAGGTAGATTTATCGATGGGCTGCTGATACAGGTGTTACCTACCTTTTTAATATGGCAGGCCTCCGAAATGAACCTCGTGGTCCCATCTTTATAACGGGCGATGATCGTGGTCCGATTGAGATGCGCCTCACAATCTTCACACTTTGCACAAAGCAATGCAAGATGGTTTCTGCGTGACGTGTTCTTTATATCTTTTGTGTGTTCACGTAGTCGATCGTTTATGCAGCGTCCCCTCTCACCGATGTAGAAACTGCCACAAGAGGTCGGGATCTTGTAAACGGCACTAACACGACCGTGGAAAAACTTCCGCTTATGCTTCTTCTGGCAGCCTTTTTTGCTTCCATCCTCATTTACACGTTTGCACAATCCACTAAGTTTATTCCTGGCTGAAGTTTATTCCTGGGTTCCTCTCACACATTCAGCTCCAGTTTTTGAAAAGAATCGTTTTCGGCGCTTGCGGAACAAGTCAAAGCTGCTGATCTTTGACCCACTGCCAGGCAGTGGGCTCAGTTTGCTGGATCGCAGCTACTCCCAAAGTTTTGCCCTCATTCAGTATTCTGCATGCAAGGAGTCTCCTATGTTAGCACATTTATACCCCGCATGCCTGCATTCAGGAGGTACGTGGGCGCTGTGCGTCGCAGGCAAGGAACGTGGTCACGTCAGAAGTTATACGCGTCTCAGCACTCATTCACGACAGGTCACACCTTTCGGTTGAAATTGCAAAGCGAGCGATGGTAGCTCTAAGATGTGCCGAGTGGAAACGATGGGCGCACTTTATGTAATAGCAGGATACAGGCGTCCAGATCATGAAGAGGGAGAAGTGGGCCCAATGCTACCTGGCTGATGCTCACGCGGCCAGGGCAAGGCACGTAGGCGCCCTTAGAGATGGTGCCCTGCATGGTATGGCTTGAAGTGGCCCTTCGTCCTTTATTTTTTCGTCAGGTAATCTGCGGGCAGATTGCAGTTAGCGAAACATTGAAAGCTCTTATTCATCGGCCATTGGTCCCTGTGCCGCGCTATCACTACGTTTGTACCACTCTTATCACATGATGGAACTTTCCGTAATAGTGGAGATGGCCAGATATCAAGAGTAGCTCAGAAGCCGTGTTGAAAAAGAGTTTACAGTTGATGAGAACGGGAAAGAAGAAAAAAAATGGACGCAGTCGACTCGGTAACGCGTTAGCTTTGATATCCCCAGTCGACATTCCACTCTTCATCTTAATCCCAAGCTCATTCCCGACACATGGTGTTTACTGCTGGCGATGCATGGGCTGTGAAAATGAATTCGTTCTAAAATTTTGCTTGATTACGTAAAGTTCTCTCCAGTCAAGCGCCCCATTCTGTAAGTCCGTTGCCCTCAGTGCCCCCCCTCCCCCCCCCCCCCCGTTGCTTCATTCGGCCATCCTGGCTACGTGGCGAACACCCCGTTCGGTGAGGCGGCATCCGTGGCGTAGATTTCGCAATAAGCAGCCTCGCTTCAGCACATAGGCCGCATTCATGGTGTCCAAGTGCTGGGGGGAAATCCGACTGGGCGGCCTGCTCATGCCCTCCCACGTTCGCTTTGGTATGGAAGTGCGCTTGGAGGCGGAGGGCCGCACTATCGGTGGAAATTTGAGTGCTCGGCCTCTACGGAGTCCCGAAAAAGGATCAAAATTCTGAAAAATCTTGCGGTCCCCAATCCAACATATTTCCCATAACTACAACCACATTTCCCACATCCTATTCCCATATTCCATCCCAGCCCTCTACTTCCCATGGGAGAGCAGGGAAGTCTGCCCGACCCCCCTCCTCAGGCCATGGATCGCTTGAGTAGAGTTCCCACACGTATTTTTTTCAACCTTCCGGGTGGCAAAATCTAAATTGCCTACGGGCCAAATCTTTTATATTACCATTGGCTTTATACCCGCGATACTTCTGTGGTGCGGGAGAGGCTCATTTTCTTATCCATTTTTGTGCCTCAATCTAATGTTTGTCCATGTGCTCAATGTACTGTTAGTGACGAGGTTGCCTCCCTCCTATCGTTGCTCCATTGCCTACACCGAGGCGCGAATTTAGTCAAATCTTATTACGGGTGCAGAACAAAACCCGGATCGCGTCGTCGTGACGGGTGTACGTGCATCCTTTGACGCCCTGCATCGCCGGTTTCATCACGGCGCGCGGCGGTGGCCTTGATGCAACTACGGCGCGAAGGTGGAAACCCGCCCTCATCTTTATTCCTGCTCAAGGGCAGGGGAGAAAGTGACGCTGGAAACAAAGACTATGGCTTCCCGTTGCTCAACAATCGTCCGTCTTTTGTCCACTGCCTTGTATTGTCGTCGGCGACACGAGCGTCTGGCCGCCGGTGACTGTGATCAGGTAGCACGCTTGCCGATTTTGTGATATGCGCGGCTGGCTGTGGCAAATAGGGAGCACCGTACGTCGTTCCGCACTGACTCAGTCTTCGAGGCGGGGTTCCCCGCTCGCCTGCTGGGAGCCGTATTGCTGACGACTGAAACGGTCTAGTGCGGGAGCCTTCCTACAGTGCCGATGCCAGCTTTAGCTCGCTCCTCTTCAAGTGCACCGTTTGGGTGTTTGTATTTAAAGCGCATTTAAAGAGAGAAGACAGAGGGGCACACAGGGCGAATGCTGAATCTAACAGAACATTTCCTCACAAGACCAACGCGCCTCAGTTTTGCCGGGGTTTCAAGAGAGCGGTTCTGATGATGTCTATAGAAGCAAACATCCTATGGATGCATTCTAAACGTTTAAAACGTGCTTAGCAAGCGACGCGGTAACTTGATCGCTACTGGCTGAACAGAAGAAATCTGACGAGTCTTGGCATTTCTCCAGTTCCACTTCCCCTCCCAATTATGTAGCTCTCTTCATGAAGTCCAAATTTTGGGGGACAGTGAAGGGCGTGAGTCGAGACGACTGCAAGGAGACAATGTTGAGGACAATGCCGCCCTCATACTTTCCTCAGTGCTGCCTACATCATCCCACCTTCATCACCGAAGGGTCTACTTTATGGCGATTCTGGCAGTCGGGATGCCATGGGTAGCATAAGAGGGCTATCGCACAGCTTCCGCCCTCATCTTTTCCATCACGTTTCACGTGGAACTCGCGGTAATACAGGACGCGCTACTTCCGCCGCTATGAACGAGGGTGGCGCTGTTGAGCACTCTCAAGGTTCCGTTACACCAGACGTAAGCATCCGCGAAAGCGGTTCGGACAACCGTCGCCGTGGTTTAGTTGCTAGAGCACCGGACACGAAATTCAGAGGACATGGCTTTGTATCCCAGCGGCGGTATGTGGTTGTTGTTCGTCTGTTTTCTAATCAGTTATATTTATAATCACTACCTCGTAATCTCGCATTGTTGAACAGTAAATATTAAAGAAAAAAATCATCCACTTGGTTTCGGCGACTGTTGTCTTCCGTCATGCATGGCGGTTTCAGATATTGCGGGCGTGAGCGGCATTTTATTTCTTTTTTTCGAACAGGCCAGAAGATGCCATGTTCGCAAGTTCACACTGACAGCAGGTACTCGCAATTTTGTTGGGGGCTGTTCTTGACTGTCAGACTGAAAGTGAGCTACATGAACGCAGATGATTCCACAATAATCAACCGATACCCCATGCCAGCCGCAATGCTAGCCGCAATGGCAGCCGCCCACCAATGAATACGTGCTTGACCCGAGTGATCGTTGAATAACTTGTGAAGATGCATATTGCGTTCGACAGTGAGCAAAAACAATCGGTGAGATCATTGGCGACAAAATCTGTCTGCATAAAAATGGGGGACGACGTGCCAGCTCACTGTTCTGTGCAATTTTATTTACTGCGTTTGCTATATGGCGCAAAAAAAAACGAAATTTTTGCCACAAGAATTTCAACTTAAGAAATTCATCTTAAATCGTAAAATCACCGCTAGGTGCAACGCACTGTCAGGAAAAGCATTGAGTCTGGGGTTGGCACAACTGTGTACAAAGTGCCTGAAAGAGTTCAGCTCTTCTCGCTTCATAAAATTGGTTTGTGGGGAAAGGAAAAAGGCGCAGTATCTGTCTCATATATATCGGTGGACACCTGAACCGCGCCGTAAAGGAAGGGGAGGAAGGTGGTAGTGAAAGAAAGGGAGAAAGAGGTGCCGCAGTGGAGGTCTCTGGGGATCTTGAACGTGCACTGACATAGCACTGCACACGGGCGCCTTTTGCGTTCCGCCTCCATCGAAACGGAGCCGCCGCGGTCGGGTTCGAACCCGGGTACTCCGGGTTGGTAGACGAGCGCCTTAACCACTGAATCACCGCGGCGGGTTCTCGCTTCATCTGCATCACTTCTCACTTGTGAACCGGGCTGAGAAAAAAAATTAAAAAGAAAAGGGACGTCTCCCTTTATCATCTGCATCGCTTTTCATTGTTTTTTTTTTTTGCTCAGCCCCGATTACAAGTATATCTTCTATGCGCGTGCGCATATCAGTATGCACTCCAGTTCGAGCGCGGCACTCGGGCAAGAACCTGCTCACACGACGGCCCCGTTTCGCCGTGCGCGCCAGTTTTCAAGTCTCGAGTGTGTGCCGCGACTGAGCGCGCGGAAGTCGCCGCCGGCTGACGAATCCCGACCGTGCGGGCAAAGAGGAGCGGGCGCGAGTTTTCCGCCACGGTCGTACACTTTGGCTCCACCGCGTTTGCTGTGCGCAAAGAAAGGCAGCCGCTGCTGACACGGAAAAAGAGCACACCGAGCATACGCCGGGACGAGCGGTGGTCGTAAATCAGCGGAGAGCGAGCGAGTCGAAGGGGACGGCGACGGCACGGGCTATGGTTGCTGCGCACGCCATTCCTGGGCAGCGAACACGAAGATGGTTTCAAATCTGCGGCCGTCCTACAGGAAGGGAGCCGTAACGAAATATAGACGTCACTCGCTTGCAGTGAGCCAAGGAACAGCAGCTACAGATGATGAAACAGAGTTCAGGCCTAAGATAAATGAGAACCTTAATAAAAACGATAGCCGTGTTTATTGCCGCTAAATTCCTAGTGCAATCGGTGCCGCACCTAATCATGCAGTGCTTATGCGTAGGTGCCAGATAAATGTGGTTCGATCCCGGCCGTGGCGGTCGAATTTCGACGGAGGCGAAATTCTAGAGGCCCGTGTACTGTGCGATGTCAGTGCACGTCCAAGAACCCCATGAGGTCGAAATTTCCGGAGCGCTTCACAACGGCGTCCCTCATAGCCTGCGTCGCTTTGGGACGTTAAACCCCAATAAACCAAACCGAATGTAGTCGGACTGAGCTAAACGTTTCCACTTCAAAGCATAAGCAAAAGGTTACTACCAATGTAACTAAAGCGTGACGTAAGCACGAAATGACAGGCAATGAGCACGTAAAGAAATAATTTCCCATAATATTTGTTTTGCCTCTCAGCGTGTGACTGATGAGCAAGAGAAGTAAACAAATGGTACGCGGGTATCAGCCTGCGAAAACTTAACAAACACAGGTTAGCAACGAATGCAACCTGTATGGACAGGTCAAAACGTTTAACGGACATTCGGACAAGGGAATTCGAAATGAGGGGCTCGTTTGACATACATGTGAAGGAAGCCAGCAGCCACCGAAACCAAGAAGCATTTAAATTTGTGGTGTTGATCAATGGCAGAATAATACTGTGATTAATTTTTCGCTTAAAGAAATGCATTATACAGCAGAAGAAAAACAACGATGCGGCCGGTGGGATCCGAAGCCAAGACCTCGAATTTCGTGTCCGGAGATTATATATATTGCGGGAGCATGAAGTGCTTGACTGCTTAAGAGTAAAAGCAAACATTTTTTTGACTCGACGATCCTTTTTACGAGATCTTGAAAAAGATCGGTCCTTCGATCGAAACGTCGAGTCAAATAAATATATTTCCTTTAACGAAGCGTGTAATTCGCTATGCATGTATATAATCTTTATGGAAGTGCATGCGTCTCTAATATATCCAACTTTTATCGCCATCTTTTTTTTTTTTCGTTACAAACTTACCGTGAAAATGAGTCTTCATTGCCTGGCGTTGGGTAGTTGCTACTTCTGATGCCGTGCGAAAGGATGCGGCAGCTTTCGGAAGAGCAATGGTCACGATTCGTAGGTGAACACACTTGTTGCCCGACGGGTAACGACCCCCATTGCCTCCGAAGAAACGCCTGTTTTTGGTGAGGTTTACCTTGTGCCAGAGCAGTAGGAGAGAAAAATGAAGAATGTAGACTTTTTAAGCAGATCTATCTAGTGAAGCAGCGCTACGGCACACAGTCAAAGGGGAGAAAGGGACGAACACGGCGCTGAACTGACAACAAATGTTTATTCCGGATGCTAACAGCATATATCTACTCTTTTGCACCTTAGAAAAAACAAAGAAACAGAGAACAGCAGAAAGTATCAATCCCAGTCACTTTGAGTATGCAGCTGTATCGCGTGTACATCGATCATTTGAAATCAGGAAGTTGTGCTCTTTCATCGAGATGGCAACGGAAGGAGTGCTGATACAATCCGCACCCGGCTTCATGATCTCAGCTTATCCTTGTGTTTGGTAACTACTTGGCTGTTTTTGAATTCTGGGTAACATGAACAGTCACGACAGTGAATACCTATGTGGCGGGCCGCGTTCTTAACATTGTTTGCATGCTCTTTAAGTCTTTCATTTAGACACCGGCTAGTTTGGCCGATGTATGAACCACCACACGTCAACGGGACTGAAAGACTTAAAGAGCATGCAAACAATGTTAAGAACGCGGTGTCATTTAGACACCGGCCAGTTTGGCCGATGTATGAACCACCACACGTCAACGGGACTGAAAGACTTAAAGCGCATGCAAACAATGTTAAGAACGCGCTGTCATTTAGACACCGGCCAGTTTGGCCGATGTATGAACCACCACACGTCAACGGGACTGAAAGACTTAAAGAGCATGCAAACAATGTCAAGAACGCGGCCCGCCACATAGGTATTCACTGTCGTAACTGTTCATGTTACCCAGAATTCAAAAACAGCCAAGTAGTTACCAACACAAGGATAAGCTTACACGAGAGATTATTGAGGCATCTGAGATCATGAAGCTGGGTGCGTATTGTATCAGCACTCCTTCCGTTGTCATCTCGATGAAAGAGCACAACTTCCTGATTTCAAATGATCGATGTACACGCGATACAGCTGCATACTCAAAGTGACTGGGATTGATACTTTCTGCTGTTCTCTGTTTCTTTGTTTTTTCTAAGGTGCAAAAGAGTATATACATGCTGTTAGCATCCGGAATAAACATTTGTTGTCAGTTCAGCGCTGTGTTCGTCCCTTTCTCCCCTTTGGCTCTGTGCCGTAGTGCTGCTTCACTAGATATGTCAGACCAACTCGCCCACCAGTTCATGTTGTACAATTTTTAAGCAGGTCGTTCACACTAAACTGGCGGAGCACTGCGTATAAATGCTCTTTCCTTTGAATGAGCAGTTCAGTTGCGTTAACAAAGGCTACCTCCCACTGGACTGCGTTGCGTGCGTGAGCGGCAATCTTTTCCGCGCGCAGACAGCACAAGACGTCACCATGCACGTACCGAGTGACGTAACCTGTTGGTGCCAGAAATTCTCGCCCATCTCGTCAGGTACAAAGCTTTTCACAAATGACTGCAAGGAGAGCCATTAATTCGAATGGCCCGTGTACAGCTGGTAACTACCGAGAGAAGATGAATAAAGGCTTTGGAAGCCAAGTGGGACAATGCTTAATCAAGGGCAAAGTCTTCTGGCGAAACATTACGGGGCAGAGACAGCATGATGGCCTCCACCAGCTGACCTCTTGCGTCGGGGGACCCTCCTATGCGCGTCGAAAGAATTCTAGGAGCGAGATATCACAATGGGCGGCTTCCAGGAAAGGTGCCCGCTATGTCGCACAAGGCCAGGAATTCCCCACTTTTCCGCCAAGACCGACATTTCTTTAACTCGCCCGTCAGGTCAGGCGCCGTACCAGAGCAGGAGTGGTCGCCGCACGGAGCGCGACTTGTGCCTGCGTTCGAAGGAGACGAGCCAGTGTGGTGTGGTGTGGTGCCTGTAGTTGACGTGCCTCTGAAAGCGTGTCGGATTTCGCTACCGGGACTAGCATCGAAGGGTATCTTAGCCGCCGCCTGTTGCACTGCCCGCTCCTTTCCCATTTGTTCGGCACCACTGACCACGTTGCCTTTCGAGACTTTGTCTGCAAAGTTCGTTTTTCATCATTCAGGGTCCTCTAAAAAGCTACTCTACTGGTAAGTGAATATGCAGCTAGGAACGGAGTACTAGCGCACAACTCAGTAGTCATGTTCACAAGGAGTGGACGAGGACGGAGCCTCAAGTCGTTCGACGTTTAAGCGATGGCTTGGCGTTAGCCGTTGCGGTTTCTGAATGTAGCGCTTTGAGTGCGGTTTGCTATCTAAAGTTGTTTATCTGTCCCCCTTCGCGATCGATGCCGCGTTTTGTTCTTAGTGTTGGCATCAATAAGATTAGCGGCTGACCCACACTGCACGTGATGCCTTCAGAAATGGAGAGTCGCCTACGCATTTTGCATTCGAGATTTGGAGCTTAATAAGCACACCCCGTATCGCCTTTTGTTCCACGCATTGCGGTGAGAGTTGGTGCGAGCCCCCAGCTGCTGCTACTACTGCGTATACAGAGACGCTGTATTGTCATAAACGCCAGGGACGATATCTACGCGTACACCGGCAGCGTAGAAGTAGACGACACGGCAGACTCGTGTGTTCCCTCACGCAGGTGCACAGCGGCGAAACACACTACCTTAAAGGCCAAGGTAGTAAAGACCGCACTTGTGTGCGGTCTTTACTTCAATATGCTTGTCGTGTGGGACCCGTACACGAAAAGGGACATAATGGTATTGAAAACGTCAATAGGAAAGCGGTTAGGTTTATATACGGAAAATACAAAAGAGAAGACTCTCCCTCGCAGTTAATGATGTCAAATAACATTCCTACACTAGAAATCCGCCGAAAGATTAATGGATTGGTATTCTTGTTTAATAGTTTAACAGGTAAAAATAAACTGAAGCTTCCGGAGTGCATTAAGCGTCCTCTAGTGAGGACTCGGAACGTTCATGAACATTCACTTACTCCCCTTTTCGCCAAAACTAACAGTTTTAAATAGTTTTTTCCCTAGAACAGTGCAAGATTGGAATTCGTTACCGGAATCTGTTTTGTCCTCGCAAAATTTTTCTGATGCGTTAAATCGTCTACTTACCTGCTAATATTGCTTATATGAATGTTTTGTATCCGTGTGCTGCTAATATTGTATAAGTTTATTCTTTGGTATCCCTGTGCTGCTAATATTGAATAGTTTTATTTTTTTGTTCTGTAACAATGTAAGTTCACTCCTGCTTGGGCCAAGCAGTGGCCTGCAGTATTATGAAATAAATAAATAAATCAATCAATAAAGTTCATTGTGCGCAGGCACAATGATTGCCTTACGCGTCAATTCCCGCGCTGTCCTTCTCTGGAAAGAAACTATACACTCCCTTGAATAAGACCGCAGAGGCTGAGTCAGGTGGGCGCAAGACATGCACGGCCAATCGGAGATCATTCAGAAGATGAGTGGACGCGCCCTGCATGATGATGTGCCCACGTATTATTCCTCTCTTTTGATTGTAACGATGGTATAAGGGTTTGTAACGACGGTGTAGGATGTGTAACGACGGTCCAACGCAACAAACTTCACACCTGCTTACAAGTATGGGTATCTGGAAGTTCAACGTGGTGCGTTGTCCGGTTCTTAAAGCCTCCCATTCTTGTCCCTTGTTGAAACCGCACCATCAGAGTCGTTCACCGAGCCCGCGGATTCAGGCATCCCACATATCTAGCGAACCAGAACCGTCACACACACCGCATACAATCCCAAAGCGAATCGTCTCTGAACTCAGGACGAAACCCGCCGGAAGCCGCCCTTTGACGAGTATGTCGGGATTCTTTCGCCGCTTTCTGTGACTCTGCATGCGCAAACTAAAGTCTTCCTCCTTCGCCTCTCGGGACACTGGTGCCTCGCCTTTCCGGCAGAGTGCCGCCGCTTTGCATTTCAGACCAGCTGTCGGCGCTATACATTAGCCTTCCAAGCGAGACTCCGTTGTTGATGTTCACCGGCATCTTCGCTACTTGGCCAGCACGCCGCGCTAGTTCTTTGTGCCGCCCGTCTGCTGCTCGGCGGCCTCACCTCGTCCTACGTAGCTACAAATTACGCTTCTCGTGCCGTCGCACTTGTCTGCTATACGTCGGCACGTTGCTCACAGTGTTGTAGTTCGTCTTGTCCTGAGGAGGCACCTCCGGTTCGTGACAGGCATGCGTTTGCATCGCGCCGGTACGTACAAGTAGCAGCAGCATGAAAGCGCAAACACTGCATGCGCATTACACCCATATTTTCTCCATAAGTATGAGTGTTCGCGCGCACAATTCTTCCCCTCTGTAAATGGTTTTCCTCGGAGCTAATACTGCCCATAAGACATTCGCAGCTCTAATGCAGAAATAGCAGAATCCCCTGTTTACTGTAAACTAACGGTACCCGTTCATATCGCAGCTACGCATCTAGCGTTTGCTAAAACTTTCCACAAAAAGTGGACACTCGTCAACGCAGCATTTCACGCGGTGCACCCGCCACGCACAGATTATCGGCATCGTCACTGCAGCCACTTCTCAGCGTATTGCGCGTTCGAGACACTGTAGATAGAGGCTGATAGAAGGCAGCCGCACATGCACCGCGGGTAGCGCGTTCGCCAGTGCGGTTTTGTGTATACGCTTACTAAAGAGGCACTCTTTTGTGTTGTCTCGATTGGAGGGTGTTGCCACGTACTTATTTTTTTTCGCCTTCAAAGCCTGTTGATTTAAGGTTTGCGCTGGCTTGTACTTAATGGCAACCGGTTGAGGAAGTTTATTTCTTTGTTTGGGGACAGCATGACCATTTTTGTGCAATATCAGCTGCGCTACGCTTTGATTTCTTGTTACCGAAAGCTCCCCCATGGTAGACGGAGAAGTGAGGCGTGGAGTAGTATACTGTGCAAAAGAATACATATATTATTTTGTAAGATTAGCGGCCAACCTGGCAGAATGCGCAGCGAACATTCGTCAGTTCGCAATGTGTCGAGGTGAAGCTACTAAGCCCTTTGCCAACTCTTTTCCAACGCTATCGGCGCGCCGGTCAAGCCCGAGGTATTGCGCGACACAATTGCCGACAGCCTGCGGGCACTTGGGGCTGGCCTCGAGGCGCGCACACGCCAGACTGCGTGGCGCCAAAGCCGCCGTCTGAGCCGATGCCAAGTTCAGATATAGGAGCTGTCTGCCGCGAATTGTAAACTGGCGTCGCTTAGAATGCTTGACCGTGTCTCTCCAGAGGAGTTCATTCACTGGGTTGAAGTGTCAGATACAAGCACTGTAATCGATAATGTTTCCAGTACACGAAATAAGTTTGCCTGAGCTTCACGTGTGGGCAGAGTAGGTTTCTGACAAACTTTGTTCACAAGAGCGCACGGTTTAAAAACCTCCTGAGCTTTTCCGCCAGCCTTGAGTGCTCTTGACGTCTTTGCGCTAGGTGGGTAACCTGTGTAAGCTTTCCTGCGACCGCAAACACCGTGGTTTGAAGGAAAAGCAGGTGCAACCTCCGGCTTGCTCAGTTTTCCTCTCACCTCGTCTTTCTGCTCGTTGTTTAAGTTTTTGTATTTGTTTTCCATGCCGTATTCATTGTTCACTCCTTCACTACTGGCAATTGGGACAAGTCCTCTCGTGACGTTGACTATGCTGGCACTGCGATACCTGCCGAAGCGATTATCTACTCCTTTTGAGAGCCGATGATGCGCTTAGTGGCCTGATAGGTTGCGACGAGTCTGTGCACAAGCTGGTTGCGGCACAGGTCGCAGAGGCGAGAATTGTCGCCTTTGTGTCTTCTTCCGGAGCGCACTTTTCCTACCGCCGCCGCGGTGGCTCAATGGTTATGGTGCTCGACTGCTGACCCGAAAGACGCGGGTTCGATCCTGGCCGCGGCGGCTGGATTTCTTTGGAGGAGAAATTCTAGATGCCCATGTACTGTGCGATGTCAGTGCACGTTAAAGAACCCCAGGTGGTCGAAATTTCCGGAGCCCTACACTACGGCGTCTCTCATAGCCTTAGTCGCTTTGGGACGTTAGACCCCATGAACCAACCAACCAACTTTTCCTACAAGTCCAGAGTGTTTTCCTATGCAACAAAGTGATTATCGCCACCCTGTTACTTGGGCAAGGAATGCAGAGAAGTTTAGACTCGCAGGTACTTTTCATCTACCATCTCAAATGCGAAGACTAGAGCAAATTTTCAACATAAATAATTTCCGATTGAAAACTGGAATGCCTGCTGCTAAGACGCTGTGATTGCCGTTTGGCAAATGGCCTTTATGAATATAAATCGAGTGGTCCTTCGTTTCTTTTTTTTTTTGTCGCACACAGTCCTATAGATCATTCGTAACCTTTTTTGAGGGCCTCGTCTCTTGCAAGTTTCGTTCGCAAGTATAGACAACTAGGCTTCATATTCTATGGGTGGCAGCTTGGGCAATCTGATAAATGATCGAGTTCTATCGCATAAATTTCTCGGAGTTTATTTCCACGAAAATTTTGATTGGTCTGTTCATACAAACCATGTGCGCACTAAAATATTGCGTTCTATTGGCTTACTTTGCAAGTTAAGGCCACTAATTCCAATCTGGCTTTTAATACAACTTTACTACTCATTAATTCAATCACATATTCATTACTTCTTGCTCGTATGGGGAACTACAACCAAAACCAACTTGGACAGCATCCATGTGCTACAGAAAAGGGCTTTAAGGCTCATAGAGCGAACATCCGGGCTCTGTCATTCAGCACCGCTATTCAGGAAACATAAGCTCCTAACCGTTCGAAATATACTGCATCAAAAACTAGCCCTCACAATATATAGTAGCATGAAGACCAACCCTGCCACCTTCTCCAAGCAATACCTCGAGAAAAATCACTCCCACAACTTACGAAATAATGCGTGCAGAAAAACAAAGCTGCGAACAAATTACGGTACCCAAATACTATCTTATTGATATGAAAGAAGCCAACAGCCACAGAAACCAAGGGGCACAGGGGATTTTTTTTTTAAATCATTTATTTATTTTGTGGTGTTGATCAATTTAGAATATTACTGAACATGTCATCGCTTAAAGCTAATTGATTAGAAAAGCAGAAGAAAAAAAAATACTATCTTATTGTATACCAGAGTTCTTAAACAAACATCCTTTTATCAGACAAATGTTAGACGAGAATACTGCAACCATTGCTTTTAAGAACACTCTCCTTGATTATTTACTGTCACTGCAAACTTAGACTGATAGCGTTTTTTTTTGTTTTTTTTGTGATGAAAACTCTGTTTGTGCATATTTGCTTGCCTTTTAACTTTTTAGACTTGTGCTTTCTGCCGTTTTAAGAAACATGTTAAAGAAGTTTTCCTTTTTTTTTCAGAATGCCTTTTCACATGTATAATGTGCTCTTTAAATAAGATGTTATAGTTCTCTTTGAATCTTCCTCTGTGTGCTGTGCCGGTGCTCGCACTGCATTGTCTGAACAAGTGTCAACTTCTGGGAGGGGGGGGATGGCGCTTTGTCAGGCATCTCACTGCCTTTTCGCCATTCTCCCAGACATTTGTACCTGTCTGAATAAACTTCTTATCTTATCTTATCTTAATGTTCTACACCTCACGCTTAACAAGCACTTATTTTTTGCTCAACATGGCGTGCCGCTGCAGTCGTTTCAGCATTGAATTTCGCATGTACCATACGTAAAGAACATGTGCTTGAGGTTTTTACTCTGCCTTATGCCCCCTACCAAGTTGAGGTAAGTGTTCGGTGCAGTATTCGGAATCACTGCGCTTAATAAAAGCAAGGTTTCAGTGTCACTACTATCGTTTTGTTGGGTTCCTGTAGCAGTCAAAAAAGATTTCAGCTTTGAATATGTCTTCATCACCAAATATCTATGTGAACGAAACGTTATGGGCCGCCGCGGTGGCTCAGCGGTTATGGTGCTCGGCTGCTGACCCGAAAGACGCGGGTTCGATCCCGGCCGAGGCGGCTGGAATTTCTTTGGAGGAGAAATTCTAGAGGCCCGTGTGCTGTGCGATGTCAGTGCACGTTAAAGAACCCCAGGTGGTCGAAATTTCCGGAGCCCTCCACTACGGCGTCTCTCATAGCCTTAGTCGCTTTGGGACGTTAAACCCCATAAACCAAACCAAACGTTATGGTGCGGGTAAACGAATTCGATAATGGCTACAAATGGCACGTACGTAATTCGTAACGCATAAACGCACCTGTCCAATCTCCAGAGTTGCAGGTCGTGGCGCTCGTGGACTAATGTTCCCTTTGTGTTTCATGGTAAATGCGATAGTCTCCTTGCAGGGGCACAGACCTTAAACAAGCTGTGTCGCACAGTTCCCGAGGGAAGGGTCCTTTTTTGTGTTCAGCGCGTTTCAGTATAGTTAGCTTCATTACCTACGACAGTTTAAAGGGGCGCTGAGCACAGCCGTATCCTATTTTTGTACACTAAAGATCAAATCTGTGTGTTGTTTCTTTTTCTGGCTATGTTGACGTTTCTTCAGCAGCATAAAACGCATTTTATGGTTAAAAAAAATTCGATTCAAAGATGGAACATTCGTTTCCCGCCAAATCATGACGAGTCATCAAGACTGAAAAGGACTCCGTGGTCACCGTGGAAGGCAGCAAGTGAATGGTTGTGTAGCCTTGCCTGAGATGATGCGCACGCAAAAGGCTGCCTTGACGTCGCGACAATTGGCTTCTGAAAATGACCGATGGGGAGTGATGCCAATATTTTGTATCCTCACCATTTCTCAGCTAATACATTTTTTTCTTGTAAAAGTATTTTATTGATTCGGGCCAACTTCAGTTTGTCCTCAATGGCCACCATAATGCAGGAATGCATTTAACGCTTTAGTCCATCCGTCGAAGCGCTTTCGCGGTGACCGGCGCACAAGATAAAGCACGGCGCAGCGTAGTACATGCATACCTGGAGCATAGGGCATAGGCAGTGAAGGGATTGGTCTGTAATTTTTTTTTGTTTTACCTATCTCATAGCAAGCTACAGCTGCATATCTGTTTCTGCCGGTCAGTTGCGCACACCCAGCAGACAGGTGTTGCTCATCGAATCGGTCGTGCATGGTTTCTGTGCCGCGGTGGCTCAGTGGTAAGGCGCTCGTCTACCGAGCCGGAGTACCCGGGTTCGAACCCGACCGCGGCGGCCCCGTTTGGATGGAAGCGAAACGCAAGAGGCGCCCGTGTGCTGTGTGATGTCAGTGCACGTTAAAGATCCCCATGCGGTCAAAATTATTCCCGAGACCTCCACTACAGCACCTCTTTCTCGCTTTCTTCTTTCACTCCCACCTTCCTCCCTTCCCTTACGGCGCGGTTCAGGTGTCCGCCGAGATATTCGAGACAGATACTGCGCCATTTCCTTTCCCCAAAAACCAATTTACCAATTTAACCAATTTTATCAACCGCTGCCGCAGCGAGTTTCCGCCGAAGCGGCGGAGCCAACGAGTTGAAGACAGCGGGTAGACGGTGTCTCTTTCCGCGCCCTCGCAGGTCCGAGGAGCCCTGATGAACGGTGTGACGAGCAATCGGGGGGCCGGCCACTCGCCCATCGAGCACTTCTTCCGCGACAGGGCTGTCTTCATCACCGGCGGCACTGGCTTCCTGGGCAAGGTGAGTCGCCGGTGCTCTGTGTTGGGTGCGCACCGTTTGCAGAACGGTCAGCGTATTGTGCTCCAAGAGGGCCTTTTGGCAGGCTAGTTGGGGCATGAAGTTAGGTGAAGGAGACAGCACGAAAGACATGACTTACCACCATCATACCGCATTGCGATAGTGGGGAAAAGTGCATTAAACATTGCGCTTTATTAGCCACCCTTAGCATACCGTGCTGTCGTTACTGCTACCAGAGTACCGGGCGTCCGCGTGTCGTCAGTGCGCATGCGTAGGTCGCCTTGAAGGCACCAGAGGAAAATACGCTTCTTTTGTGCATCACTTCATCGGAGCTGCAGTGAACAAGCCTGGCTGGATTACTCACAGAAGTAGGTCGCACCGGTCGGCACTTCTGAGAACCAGCATTGCCTGCGTGACAGATTTGTGACTTTAAAACTGGAGCTTTCCCATCCGCACTTCAACCCGTCCGCCCTCTCGCAAGCGCGTTCAACATAAGCTCTGAAAAGCGCCCTGTTAGGTGTAGCTCCTCCTGTCTATTGTGGCGCTTCCACCGAATAGTGAACGGGTTGTGTCAATTCATTGGAGTGGCGTCACCCAAAGCACTGTGCTCCTGCTCAGCTGGTTCTCTTAGCGTCTCGAAAGTGGTCTCTATGAACGCGTCACACGCGCAAGGGGCCTTAACGTCGTCTTTGTACGCCTGCCGTGGCTGCTCGGATAAGCCATCGCCTCGGGGGCAGTATGCTCGTCAGAGATGGGTGATGCGGTTATGCTTGCGATATTTCTTACTCAGCTGTGCTTGTACCCTTTCTTGTGCTGCATGAAACTTCACGAACCGGTAGCAGGCAGGGCAGGACTCGTATCTGGGGCATCACGCTGGTGCCACAATTGCATTTAATGCACGTGTTTATGTGTTTAGCACTGCCACGCTCCATGCCAGTACCAAAACCGAAAGATGCTCTCCCATTACTATTGTATTAAAACCAGTGTTGTACCAGAAGTTACGGTGTCACGGGGTTTCTCGTTGCTGTTTATGTATGCAGTTAGAAACTACCTCTATCTTGAAACAACGATATCCGATGCGTTTTATGCGATATACTAGCACACTGTTTACCTCACCGAGAGCTTCTTTAGTAAGAAAGTGCAACTTTCAAATTTCATGCTCATTTCTCGTTAATTCGAAGCTTGGAGACTGAGGTCAGAATTCTCACGATCGTTCTGGCATCCAGTCGTTCACAAAACTGCCAACCGTACCGCTTATGATAAAGGTGTACATTTGTAACCAGCCATATTACTGAAAACCACTCATGCGCCGTATCAGGCTGAAGAGAGCCGCAAGAAATCAGTCATCAGCCAGCCTGGACCCCCGTAGGACATGCTGTTGTACAAGTTAGCGCTGAACGATAAAGTTAGTTTTGCGCATTGATATTCTTTCAGTTTGGTATGCGACCTTAACAAAGTACTTCCTCTCTATCTGCGCTTATACAGATCCTGATCGAGAAGTTGCTCCGGTCGTGCGTTGGCCTCAAGAATGTATATGTCCTTATGCGCGCCAAAGATGGCGTTCAACCTAACCAGCGACTCAGGGAGATGCTGGACTGTCCGGTAAGCCACATGCCAAGCTTCTTCTCTAGTGCGGCACTCCATAGCTACCGAGGCTAAAACTGTCGCCAATAGACGTGTCCAACTCAAACGCTTGCTTTAGTTGTGGGTTTGCATGCATTGTGCACGCGAATGGATTGACATGCTTCAACAAAGTTGTGGCTGGGGCTTCGTGGTGCGCCAATCGTGCCGCAGAATATCGCAGCATTGATTTTTGTGTACTTTCGACGTATATTTCATCGATTTAGGTGCTACTAGAGCTTCTGCCGACTGAAAAAGTTCATGTGTAGTTATGGGTGTTCTACGGCCCTGCGTCCTCATAAGGGCAAATTTCTTAGACGTAAATAAACTAGCCCATTTGCTGCACTGAAAAAAAAATAAAGGGGGGGGGGGAAATAATTTTGAAATGTCCTCTCGTTGTCTTGTTTTCTTGGGGAACTCTCAGATGGTTTCAAGACCAGTCCTGCCGCGTTACCGTGATAAATGTTGCTTTGAATAGCATTGTATAGCACAATAATAAATGTGGCGATGACTTCGCATGGCATGCTACTTTATGTAAAGCGCAGGTACAACTAAACGTCGAATGGAGAGAAAAAAACGCCCCACTGGAACTATCACTCTGATCGCATGCCACATTGACCGGCGACATTCTCACCACGTGTTTGTAGGTCTTCAGCAAGGTTAAAGAGGAGAACCCTTCGGCTCTCAGTAAGGTGGTTCCAGTGATCGGAGACATCTTGGAACCGGGGCTGGGACTCAGTGAGGAAGACCTCGGCACTCTTGTAGAGAACGTCACCATCGTCTACCACTCAGCAGCAACAGTTCGTTTCGACGAGCCATTGAGGTGAACATTTCTCGATCAGTATGCTTGATGCCGTCCTTGACTGCGCAGGTTAGGGCATGCACGACTGTATCTTTGTTAATCCACAGACAGTTATCGTGAACCGGAAAATTTGAATATATTTTGACTGCCTCTACAATTCGTATACATAAAACAAACACAAGACAAGGGTGACAATTGTACTTGAACGGCAATAACCCCATTCAGTTGTCTGCGCAGCCACTTTATGTTCATGTTCACTGTATTGTGTATAGGTATTGACTGTTGCGTCAGCTTTCGCATTAATGCTCTGGTAGCGCCATCATGCGCCCTCCAAACGAACGAGCACTCTGACCGTGCAGGGGGGCTGTGGAGAAACTCATGGGAGAAGCGCAAGGTGCGGGAAGGGGTGCAGCTGCGTGCAAAAGCGTTTTCTGCGCCCAGTTTTGATAAAATAGTCGAGAAATAGTCGCCGCACACTGCAGATATTTTCGATTAATTCTGACCGAATCAGGCAAGTACCCCACCGCAGACGAAGCGCAGAACGAAACTGACCGCCAAATTCTCTTTTGTGCGGAATTTCAGTCCGAACAAGCAAGCGGTTAGGCGAAGAGAATTTTTTTTTTTTCGATTTTCTCTGATCGACGCAACAGTCAGTATTAGCGCCACTTTGAGGACGCCATAGTTATGTTGAAACTGAGTAACTTTGACAATCTCCACGATATTACCCAATCGTCATTCATGCCTTGTCGTCCATGACTAACGCAAGGAAGCAAGGAACAATGGAAAAGAAGAAATCTGATGCTGCAGTATTTGCACTTCAAAAATAAAAGTACAAAATGCACTCCGGCAAACGACCACAAATTTAGCACATAAATCCTCAGCTGAAGTGTGTACAGCGTAAGATGTCCAGCAAATTCGGGCATTTCGATTCACAAAAAAGTTTGCTCTTGAAACCGAGAGCCAGCGATAATTCTAGCTGTTGTTTCCAGCACTAGTGTTCCTATAACTTTTCTAAGCAGCTTGTTAGGTGCCGTTGGTTGCCTTCTTTTCAACTGAAGGGTGACGTCTTTTTTCACGTCTCCACGTTTCTCTTGCAGGAAAGCCATAGACATAAATGTCCTGGGCACAAGAAGAGTCGTGGAACTGTGCCATAAGCTCAAGAACATAGCCGTGAGTACTGGACGCATGGCTTTACGTTCCCCAAGCTGAAGTGCTGCGTTTAACGCCAGCTGACGACATCCCTCTCATTTTTTTAATCAAATAGCTCTGACATCTATTATGAAAAAATGCATGTCCGTCGGAGGTGGGAGTGTTTCTATACTCCGTTTCATACATAGCAGACAACGCTGCGGAGGTTGCCTAAGTAGTGCGTCCGCGAAATCATATTACTCCGCCACGTATCATTCGTTCTTCTCGAAACTCCGGTCATTGTTTGGACGAATACGAAGAGTGGTATGAAGCGATCTGGTAGCATTGAAAACCACGGTCGAAGCGGTGAGGCGCTCAGTGTTCGGGCCCGCCGGCCATAATTTTCACGGAGTGTGAACTACTTTTTGAGCGCGGATTGAGAAGAAGCGATTCGCTCTACCAACCGCGTATCATACCGCCACGTGTACTTGTTGCTTTTCGAAATCTCGACGAGTCGCAGGACGGAATTGTGGCAAGAGGTAAAACGATGTTCAGGAGGTGCCAGTCACGACACTTATGATTTGTCGCAACGAAATATGCGTGTGTTCGCTTTGGTTGTATGGCGAACTACTTTTTGCACGCGGACTTAACCTGCGCGAACAGGCGCGCTAGCTTTGGCAGCGTTGCCTGCTGTGTATGAAACGGAGTATAGTGTGAAATTAAAAGGGCAGAAATGAGTATTATGCCATAGTGTGACCTGCTCAAAAATGCGTTACTAGCTTAGGCCCCTCCAGCGCATTCAGAGCCCCTAGTGCGCTGGTTAATTCTCACTAAGTAATAGCTTGGCGTCGTACAGAACACGTTCAAGACTGGATTCCTCTGCCCCCTCCACCCCCCCCCCCCCAAACGCACACACGCAAGCGCACGCGTGATCTCACTTTTTTTTTTCTTTCAGAGCAGCATTCATTTTCTGCACTCCCGAACCACAAAAACTATCTTCTGTCTGTATTTCCTATTTATTTCAAAGCGGTGTACGGTTGTACAAGACTAATCGGCGCACACGGCTCTTTGCTGAAGTTGTAGAAATGCAGAATGAAGTTCTGCAAATAGCTTGTCCGACGCTGCCTGCACAGCGTGCTTAGCGTCGTAGGCACCGAGATGCGAATCTGACAACTTCATTTCGTTCTTTTGGTTTAGTTGACTCAAAGCGTGCTTAGGCCTTTAAGGGAAAACATTTTAAGGGCAGAATTCGCGCCTAGATTTGCGCTCTTCCTTCGAGAGGTCTTCAAAAGAGAGCGGAGCGCCTGTGGTCTCGGCACATATAATTTCGAGCTAATCCTTTATACTGGCAGTGTGTAGCTTAGCGTCGCCTTTGTTGACTGCTTTCTGGGTTTCAATATCTACGCCAAAGGTTTTTCCCCCGGCCCACCTCAAGCGCCACCCCTTTCTCCCGGCAGGCTTTCGTCCACGTGTCCACAGCCTACTGCTTCTGCAACAGAAACCACGTCGACGAGATCGTTTATCCCGAAGAAGTGCCCTACCAGAAGGTCATCGACGTTTCCGAGTAAGCATTCTTGCGTCAAACACGTCTGCTTGCGGGCTTTTTGAATTACTGTTATCTCCATTTTGACTGGCATCCACATGCATACCTTTTTGGCTGGCAGTGTAGTTACATGATGATAGCTCCCACAAAAGTTTTGTACCGCTATTTTTCAGTTGATATCCTTCGATAATTCTCATTGCGTTTATCTGCATAAAGTTGCCTGTGCTTTGAGCGACAAAAACTAAACACCTCCAGGAGTTACATGGCAGTGCAACTTCGCTATAAATTCTTTATTGATACCTTTGTGACACTGCGAGAACCTCCACTGATTAATTTTCTAGGCTTGTCATTGTAAAAGTAATGCATCTCTTGTAATGCTGTGCTCACAAGCTGAAGTATCGCCTAAGCAATTTGAGACAATAGCAGCAGACAATAGCGCTAGGAGTGCTTCTTGTGAATTTATTTTTATACAAAATGTTCATGTCCCCTTTTGACTTCCCTAGTGTGGTAAATGGACTCGGTATCCTCCTACTAACTGTAAGAAGGTGCAGATAGAAATTTTTTTTACCTGGTGAGTATGGCATTGCACGATTTTCTAAGGACGGCCACGCTGTGATCATAAAGTGTCATTTAAAAGAGTCCCTTTAATCTCTTCTTCACCCGCTCTTGCGTTTCTTTCGATCTTTCGCCGCATTTTCCGCTTCTATCGGGACGGCTGATCCTTTAAATTTTAGGCAAAACGGGAATACAAAGAGTTCATAGTATGTGAACACTTCCTGCGGCTTGAGGGGGTTACGGGCGTGTCAGTGTATAACGCTTGTCCGAGAGGTTCGCTCATTGCTATTTTACCGCTAGGTGAACTGAGAACGCCCACGACAGGTATGTCCCATGGTCGCTGCGGGCGCTCCATGATGATGCCGTCCATGTTGACGAGGGGGCGCCCAATACTGTTAGGCAACCGTACTCAGAGCAACTATGGCCTCCTGTCGAGGCATGACCCCCTTAGAAGGTTGAGCAACATGCCAAGAGGCATCTCAACCCATTAGAGAAACCAATGGGTTACCGGCGGCAGCGGTGATCGAACCCAGCACCTCTCGAATGTTAGGCGGATTCTCTACCACGAGGCCACCTCTTCGGTTGACTGCCTCAAGTCTATCTTCTTATGTACAGTCTTTGTCAAAAGTAACCAGAATCCATGGTTTGCTTCTCATTCGCATAACAGAGCCCTCACGGCTTCCCTAAAGATCAAAAAGTTCTTTGAAGGTGACGGCAGGGGTTCTTCTTACCATACAGAGATTTAGAGCTTGAGGGCTGGCATAATAGCTTTAATATATGACTAAGAAGAAAAACGTGCAGCCTGGTTACTTTTGACAAAGACTGTACATGCAGAGAGAGAGCAAGAGGATGGGTTTCTTGACAACACAAATTGAACATGGGCGAGTTCTTTTTAGACTATCAGGCAACACTTTCATATGTGAGAAAGTATACAAGAGACTCGGCACTGTAACGAATCAGTGGCCATGAACGGCGGGTCTGCTCTTACCCCTTTCAGCACGCAGTGCCGACAGGGAAATCTTTAGAGACAGAGGGCAGTGCCAACAGAGGGTGATGCTGGTCTCTGTATAGCATGTACCATGCCTACAACATTGCAGACGCTTCAGAAGTGAAGCGATGACTGCTCCTCCCCGGCACATACACCATACGAAACAGAAGAGTTGGCAGAACAGCCACACGGCTGACGCGTTCCTTCGAAAAGACTCCTATTGATCGCATGAGGACCGAGCATTACTTTTACAATTTGGCCCTGCTTTAGAACTGTCACTGGAGGCGAAAATGTGTCACGTACAATTTTCGGCCGAAAGCAATATTTCAGAGTGGGACCCATCACAGTTTAAGAAATGCCTTGAGGAGCCGTTCTAAAACAGGGGCGAGTTGGTTCTGCATCTTGGTTACTGCGCGCTCTTGCACAACGATACTGACTATACGAGAAACAGGCATGAACAAACGAAGTGCGAACTGACGGCTGTTCATTAGGCACGCAATTCTTACTTTTTATACATTTTTGCGTGTGATCTGTCTGGTGTTGTTCATGATGATGCACGTGTGACCATACCTCTATATATAACTTCATTCTATTTTTGATTAGTTCTATCTCAGTTTATGTCAGGACAATAGAATGGTCGCTAACGCTGTTTTCCGGGCTCGCTTCGAAAACTGCGTTAGTGACCCTTCTCCCCCCCCCCTGAAAAACTAAAATAGAACTAATCAAAAACTAAAAAAACTGATTCAGGTATGGCCACACGTGCATCCTCATTATCAAAATAAGGCATAACATGTGCTAGAAAATGCATAAAAAGCAAGAAATATATGTCTAATAAGCCTCTGTGTGTTCGCGCTTCGTTTGTGCGTGTCTGTTTGTATCGTCAGTAGTGTTGTGTACTAGAGCGCGGTAACCAAGAAGATTCAGTAGCCTACATGTAATCTTCGTTGCGTCGACAAGTTCCTATGTGCCCGTGCACAACATGTAGAAACGCGTGATTGCGTAAAACTGTGTCACGAGCTTCGGAACCGCCGCTCAAGAAGCTAACCGCCAACTAACGGGGCAGGCAGCACAATGGATGACCTCGGTGGCTCTCATTTAAACGGCGCATGTGGAGCGAATGGTCCGCTGTGAAGCACACAATGGGCCATCCGTGCCCTATGTAGTACACGTGCAACGCTTTTACTTATTTCGCGTGAAAGATAGCGCATCGGCTTGCCGCTGGAAAACGTCCTCTAGTCAATCTCTGCCATAACTGCATTTTAGCCAAAAGCATTGGTCTGCTTGTGTGGTAGCGTTAATGACCAATTTGAGGGGAATAACGCGCTACACGCGGACAAAGAACAACTGAAACGATGGACACAGGACAAGCGCGTATGCATGCAAACGTACAACCAAGTAGCACACACTGCTGCCTTGCTTAATGACCAAATCACATGTGGTAAGCATGTACACAAATGAGGTCGTCCGCTGCTTTTTAATTGTTTCGTGCGGCCTTTATAAGTGGCCTGCGCCGCCCTAATGGCGGCTCTATTGTAAAATCAAGAACAAAGAACTGCGCATAGCTGCGCGTTCATCTGGTTCGACTATCATCACTAGCGCCTTAGGACCAAATAGCTATAGGTAAATTGCGTATTCCGTGACGCCACTTACAGCAGATCTGACTGAGGCAACGGATTCCCTCATGGAAGCAGAGCAGACACTTGGGCTAGTTGATGTGAATTCATGGTGGTACAACAGCGCAAACTAGACAGAGAACACAGAACAAGAGGGGAGACACTACAAGCGCTGACTCGCAACTAAGGTTTATTAGAAAAATGGAACAGTCGTATACAGTGACCACCTCAGAATGCTTACGTCATAACCACGGGAAAATAGATTACGTGCACGGCGTATATACTGTATATACTCTGTTCCGTTTTTCTAATAAACCTTAGTTGCGAGTCAGCGCTTGTAGTGTCTCCCCTCTTGTTCTGTGTTCTCTGTCTAGTTTGCGCTGTTGTTCCACCTTCATGGAAGGGCGTCTCCATGTTTCCACGGAGGATATAGCTATTCCGCGCCACAAGTGAACGTGTGCAATGTCTTTGCTGCCCATGCTCTTGTTCTCCCAGTAGTGTCTGACGCCAGTCACCCTATTGAATTCTGTTCGTGGCGGCCGAGACAGGGTTCCTCCTCACATGTCGTCGTCGGCGCAGGTGGCTGGAGGACGAGCTGCAGGAGAAGATCCTTGGCCAGGTGATGGGCGGCCGACCCACCACCTACCACTACACCAAGGCGCTGGCCGAAAGCATGCTCGTGCAGGAGGCCGCCGACCTGCCCGTCGTCATTCTGCGCCCCTCCATCGTCACGTGCGCCGTCAGGGAGCCCTTCCCGGTGAGTGCTGGTGGGCGCGGCCTACAGGAAGCCACTGGTATGAATGAGCTTCAGCTGTTCGCTACTCTGGGAAAGTTCTAAAAGCTTGAAATGCTGGGTCTGCGTGTGCTTAAATCCAATCAGATTTATCACTTTCGTTTGTTACAGTATATCCATAAGCAGAAATTACATGTGGAAATTCCTGATAACAACTCAGTAGGACACGACCTTCGAATCCACAGAAAGTTTATTCCTAAAGTTCTAACGAAGTATGGCGAACAAACACTAATTTACCAAGTTCCCTCTCTTCTCAATAGGTTCAAACAGGACATTGACTTTTCTGTCAGCAATGCTACATTTAAAAGAAACATTAAACAATACCCAATTGCCAACAATGTTGAATTTTGAATAATGGAATTGAGTAGGTGAGTTGGTTTTCCATCTTGACAGTGAAAGCGCTCAAAAGGACAAGGACGACAGAAAAGGAAAGACATACAAAGCACATATCTTGCCTGTATATATAATTGCGGTTATGTTGGTAATTTGACTCTCGCTGTATAGTTTATGTTCCGGCAGCTCTTGCGTGTGTACATTTCTGCACATATATGCGCTTTGTATGTCTTTCCTTTTCTGTCGTCCTTGTCCTTTTGAGCGCTTTCACTGTCAAAATGTTGAATTTTGTTCCCTCTAAAACTTCCTTCGGATGATTTTGTTCGTGAGTGACAGTAGGACCCCGATCCACCCACGTCTGCAGTTTATTATTGCATGCATTGATCTTGCCTGTATATATAATTGCGGTTATGTTGGTAATTTGACTCTCGCTGTATAGTTTATGTTCCGGCAGCTCTTTCGTGTGTACATTTCGGCACATATATGTACTAATTGTGCTGTGATGTATGTTTCGCTTCTATTATTTTACCCCTCTTCTCTGTCAAACTTTTAGGCTGCCGAGGCCTCGTCCGGCTTTTCGGAAGCCTTTTGTCTCGGCTGCCTCTTTCTGTAGAAAGAAAAACAAAAAAAAAGGTTAGGCTCGAGCAGGGAAGTCGAAAAAAAATGACATGCGTAAAAAATAATTCAGCTATCCAAAGTGTGCAAGTGCCCACAGTGCTAACGCAAAACCACCTTAAGCATTAACACATCACTTGTACACTTGCGGCATGCACTCCTTATATGAACCTTCTGAAAGTGAAGCTCTTTACATCGCTTTATCTCGCGTACCTGTGCTCAATTCCGATGGCTCCCTCTTTTGCCTCAAACGATGAAAACAAGAAGTTCGACCTGCTACGGCTTTAAACGTACGTGCTGCCCATTGTACCGTTCTGTTCGTTTTTCCTAAATAGCACCCTCATGTTCTTCGTAGGGTTGGGTTGACAACTTCAACGGACCAGCTGGTTTTATCATCGCTGTAAGTACTTTCCTCGTTTCTGTGTCAATAAATGCAGCAATCAGTGGGCGTAGTCAAGCTGACGGTGATTAAAAGACGCAACAAGTTGTTTATGACAAAAAAAAACAGTAATGTCAATAACACATCAAGAAATCCTAAAATTCAGTACGGTTGACCTCTTCACATTTCTAGGCCGGAGTCACTAATCAGGCGTAACATGTAGTGCACTGAACAATGTCAAAAAAAAAAATCTCTAGCGGTCATCGCGAAGACGAATGGTTTCTTGACGCTGCCTTCACCAGCAAACAATCATACCAACTACCAATGCATTTTTCCTTGCACCACTTCGATCGTTAGCTTCCCGCCAGGCCTTCTACCAGCATTGGCTCGAAATCCAGGGGAATGTGTTCACTACGCACCTGTGAACCACCTCGGAGCTGCGCTGAGAAGTGTTTAAAGGAAGAAACAGCGCGAAGAAACGCGGAGACACGAACAAACGACCCACACACGAGCGCTGACTCACAACTGAAATTTTATTCTGGTGGAATAGAAAACATGAGAGGGTGGGTAACGGGGCTGCTGCAGCGGTAACCGGCAATCAGTGTGGTCGCGTCACAAGATGGCAAAAAACACAACAGGGAACCAAAGAAAGTTATGATCGATAAAAAGGTGGTGCAAAGGGCCTCGAAACGGTGGTCGGTAGGTAACATTCACAAAAACAAAAGAACAATGAAAAAGTACCGAGAAGCGCGGGGAATGGTAAAAACTATGAAGGACACAAATAAAATACAGGTGAAAACATAAGAATATAAAAAGGTCTGTGTGCCTCATAGTTTTTACCATTCCCCGCCCTTTTGGGTATTTTTTCATTATTTTTTTTTTGTTAATGTTACCCACCTGACCACCGTTTCGCGGCCCTTTACACCGCCTTTTTATCGATAATAACTTTCTTTTCTTCCCTGCTGTGCTTTTTGTCATCTTGTGACGCGACCACACTGATTGCCGGCTATCGCTGCAGCAGACCTGTTACCCACCCCCTCATGTTTGCTACTTAAGCGTCTTTCCACCAGAATAAAATTTCAGTTGTGAGTCAGCGCTCGTGTGTGTGTCGTTTCTTCGTGTGTCCGTGTTTCGTCGCGCTGTTTCTTCCTTTAAATGCATTACCAACAAGCCCGGAACCTTGCTCTTCTGAAAAGTGCGCTTATTCCGTCCCCGTTTCCGCGCAGACGGGCAAGGGTGTTCTGCGCACCATGTACCTGCGGCCGAACAACTCGGCTGACATCTACCCCGTCGACATGGTGGCCAACATGATGCTCACCGCCACGTGGCACATGTACAAGGAGAAGCCGCCCACCCCGTTCGTCATCAACTGCACCTCGGGGGCCATGCGCCGCCTGACGTGGCAGCAGATCTTCGACTACTCCAAGCCGCTGGTGCTCAAGTACCCGAGCGGCGAGATATTCCGCTACCCCGGCGGCAGCTTCAAGACCACACGCTTCTGGCACTCCATCGCCGTCCAGCTGGACCACAACCTGCCCGCCTTCATCGCCGACACAGTGGCCCGCCTGGGCGGATACAAGCCCATGTAAGCTCCGCCGCTGTTGTGCTCACTGCCTGCTATGAACAGACTTTTTTTGTATGGTACGTCTGCTATGCGCGAGTCTGCTAGCAACAGCCTAAAGCACGTCATTAACACTTATCTCGCTATGTTCAAATGAAGCCTATTTCCCTCGCCTGCACGCACTTATATCGAAAAACTTTTTTGTCATTTGGCTTTTTGAGCCTTTGACGATGCGTGGTTGCGACGGGCACAATTTGTTAATGTAACTGCAGCTGTTCTCATTACGTCTCGAGGACCGCTAGGATACACTTCTTTGAGTGGGCTTAGTATATTTTTTTTTAAATGGTAGGCTTTTAAAGTATTTAAACGAAGTGGGCGTGCGAAAGCATGTGTTTAGCCTGGTTGGCTCTTAGTTTTCTTTGTTGTGCCGTTGGCCAATACTGCCAACGATAATACACCCAGGTTAAGGTCTGATCGAGGTTAAGCTTATGTGAATTGTTCGTGCCGCAGATGGAAGCTGATGAACAAGAAGATGAGCTGTGCACAGCGCGACAGTGTGCTGCACTTTAACACGAGGCGTGATCGGCTGCGGCGGTATCATAGTGCTCTCGAGCATCGTCCAGCGAAGCTGATCTCTTAGCGCTGCCGCGGGTTCGAAACCCGGCCGCGGCAGTATATGTTTTCTTTTTATTTATGTCAGACTTCAGCTATGAAACGGCTTAGAGGGTTCGAGAAAGAGACGGAGGACGAATGAGAAAATAGAAAGGACAGGTACCACAAGAGCTCACTTGCAACTGAGCGTTTAATCACAGCACGCAGAATATGTACATCATGTACAGTGGGTGTACCCTCAACGGGAAAGTATACAGTAGCTGTATTTTACCAGTTCTCGCCTGTGGGGCAGAAAAGTGGGCAGGAAAAGGTTCAGCTCAAGTTGAGCACAACGCAGCGAGGTATGGAAACAAAAATGGTAGGTGCAACATTAAGACACCAGAAGTGGGCAGAGCGGGTGAGGGAACAAACGCGGGTTAGACATCCTCGTCGAAATCAGTTGGAAGAAATAGGCTTGGGCAGGGCATCGCTGGTCCTTAAGGGTAACGGAGTGGGTTTTAAGAGGGTAAGCGTAGCAGGGGCGGCAGAAAGTTAGGTGGCCGGATGATATGAAGAAGTTCGCGGGGTTACGGCGGCCGCAGCTGGCTAAAGACAGGGTTGATTGGAGAGACATGGGAGAGACCTTTGCCCTGCAGTGGGCGTAGGCAGGCTGATGATGATGATCCACTTTTAAGGTGAACACGTGAGTGTGTGGCCACGCTGTTCGGAGCGCCAGTGCGTCCGTCCCGGCCGCACATCAGAGCGAAGTGGCGGACGACTTAACGCACCGCTTCCAGTACCTTCTGCGCATGGCCCACTTTGTTTCGATGAGCGGCCGTGTCGAACCCAAGGGCGCTCCGCAAAGCACGACCACACACTTCCGTGTTCACTGGATCACCCTGTGCAAAAGTCCGGAAAAAATGCGGGCCATAGTTGTGGTATCAAAGTGCTAGTTTCGGCCCCGGAAAAAGTTGGCAGAATCTTTGCTGTGGTTCTATGACTGAGAAACACTCCAATAGCATCGTGCGCGATAAAGCGAAGGGTTGTTTTATGAACAATGAAATTCATTACGTCACATGTGAACAAGCGGTCCTTTACGCAATTCCGCTCTGCTGTGTACATCGAACTCCCAGCGCTTAATGTGCTCTTACAGGAGCGTAATCGATCGTTGTGCAAATCGCCTTCTTAAAATCTAGCAAAGTACAATAATGAATTCCTCGGATACGAGCTTTTTCTTGATGAGATAACTTCGTTCCGGCATCCTTATCAGTTTAATTGGCAGATGTCGCAGGCCCACCGTATAGGTATGTAAAAACAAGCACACGTGCGTTACTGACCCATCATTTGCATGACGGAAGCCAACAGTCGCCGAAAGCAAGGTGCATAGGGCATGTTTTTATTTTTATTTATTTTATTTATTTATTTACAAACTACTGCGGACACTAAGTCCAAGCAGGGTGGGCGAACAAGTCAATCAAGCTACAAAAAAAAAACGCAAGACTTCAAAAAACAACAGCACAATATAGCAATAATTGTTTAAAACTCATGGTAGAATGGCTTAACTAGCTGATTCCAATCTGTTATTGTGCGTGGAAAGAACGAAAACTTGTGTCTGTTCTAGCGAATATAGGGGGTTAGAGCACTGGGATGGTGTTGACGAGTTTGTCTGGTTGGTGCCGGCGTTAAGTATGATGAGGGATCCAAATCAAGTCTGTTATGCAATAAGAGAAATAAATTCTAACCTAAGCTTTCTTCTCCAATGCTCAAGTAGATCGATTTTATTAATCTCCATTAAAGTGGTTGGGGAGTCAGTCCTTGCATATTTATTAAAAATAAACCTGACGGCTCTTCTCTGTATTCTTTTCAGATTTTTTACGTTAGATTTAGTACACGGGTCGCACACTGTGCATGCATATTCCAGTTTAGGTCTAATTAGTGAAGAATAACAAAGTAGCTTAATCTTAGAAGGAGCATTTCTTTAGTTCATGTCTTAATTTGTTTTGTTTAATTTAATTTATTTTGGTCATCAATGGGAGATTAATGGGGTAGTTATTTTTAAGATAATTTATTAAGAAAAAAAACCACGACATGCCGCCGCTGGGGTCCGAACCCACGACCAGTCCTCTACCAACTGAGTTACGGCGGCGGCTGTCCAATCTTCTGCTTTCGGGGGTATTTATGTGTCGTCTAACCGAAGATTGAGCGTTCACCAGCTCCACCCTCGTCCATAGGGACTTACCTAGTACGTCCAGTATTACTGCGAGTGCAACGTAGGAACGTCATCGAACGGCGAGGGCGGAAGCTGTGTGAGAACCCTCTTATGCTTCCTATGGCGTCAAGGCTGCCAGAATCGAGGCCCTCCTTAGCTACTGAGCAGACAAGGAAAGAGTAAAGAGAGCTCATTATGATATACCTGAGGGAAGCCAACAACCACTGAAAGCAAGGTGCATAGGGGATTTTTTTTTTATTTGTACTGTTGAACAATGGGAAATTAATAGGGTAATTATGTTAACGATAATTCATTAGCCATCAGCTATCGGAGGTAACTGGACAGGGTTAATTGGAGAGATACAGGAGAGGCCTGTGCCCTCCAGTGGGCGTAGTCAGACTGATGGTGATGATTGCTCCTCAGTTGTTCAGCATGAGTTGATATTCTGGACACGTACGCCTGACTGATTTCTTCTGTTTTGTTGTTAATTTGAGCACTCTTTTCTGGAGATATGCACAGTCATCGACAAAAGCTTCCAGGGTGCGGTTTCACGAAAAAAAAAATCTTTCAATCAAAAGCATTTAAGCACACGGGGGAGTGCTGGCTCCATGCTCTGGACAAATACCAGCAGATTGACTAGTGAGACAACGCAGAAATATGTTTTCCTCAAACTCGCATCCTGCAAACTTTCGTCCACGACTGCACATATTCTGCGTTTTGGCATTAAACTAGAAATATTATAGCGCAAACAAAGACACGGACAAAAAAGAGAGGAAACACACACACATAGCGCTTGTGTGTGTGTTTCCTCTCTTTTTTGTCCGTGTCTTTGTTTGCGCTATAATATTTCTAATTCAATATGAACTACCAACTCGCCCAACAGGAACTTTTAATGGCATTAAACGCTCCGTTGCTAGTCAGCGCTTGTGGTGTCTGTTCTTCCTCCGTCTCTTTCGTGTTTTTTTTTGTTCTAGTGCACAGTGGCAATTAGCTGGATTGTATGTACATGTATTTCACGTGAAATTTGTGAACGAAATGACTGAGACGGACGCTAACTGCCTGCTTACGGCGGCTGTGTTCCCTATCAGCTTGTGCGACATCTACAAGAGGATCCACCGCGCCATGGGCATCCTGGAGTTCTTCGTCACCCACGAGTGGACCTTCGGCGTGGACAACCTCCGTCTCCTCATGTCGCGGCTGGAAGGGCCTGACCGCGAGGTACGCAGAGCGTTTCCGCCACGTTTCTGCATGTAAAACTCTAGTTCGGATGAGTTGGTTCATGTTGAAAGAAAAACACTGGTAATGGCGCAAGAAACGAGGACACGGAAGGCACACAAAAGACAGGACTGACGTCAACTTGCAACTGGGGTTTGCACCAAGCCTGCCTTCTGTACTACAATTAAGCCGTATCATCAAATGCATCAACGTTGTACGTACCAATCGGCAATTCATACGAACACTGGCAACGCAGTATCGCTGATCACTACAGAATCTACCCTAAACGTAACTTGGGGTGCCAACTTCTTTTCTGGCCAGCAGAAACAATAACATCAACCAAAGCAAAAAAAACAAGGCACTGGGGCATGACAAGTCTACACTAACAAATTATCAAACGCGTGATTCGATGCTTGCTCTTTTTCACTTTCACCACGCGTTTCATAATTTGTTAGTGTAGACTTGTCATGCCCCAGTGCCTTGTTTTTTGCTTTGGTTGATGTTGTTATCGTTTCTGCTGGCCAGAAAAGAAGTTGGCATCCCAAGCTCTGTTTAGGGTAGATTCTGTAGTGATCAGCGATACTGTGTTGCCAGCGTTCGTATGAATTTCCGATTTATATGTACAACGTTGATGCATTTGTTGATACGGCTTGGTTGTGGTACAAAAGGTAGGCTTGGTGCAATAAACCCCAGTTGGAAGTTGGCATCAGTCCTGTCTTTTGTATGCCTTCCGTGTCTTCGTTTCTTGCGCCATTACCAGTTTTTTCTTTCAACATATTTCTGCATGGGACCGCGTTTTGGTACTTTAGAGAAATCGTCGCCGTCATTATTCTCGGCGCACGTTTTGTTCAGTCATCACAGTCACAACTCGACGTCATTTGCCAGCACCAGAACTTTTTCAATTCTATAAACGATTTTGTCCGAGGGAGTTTTCAGGGCTTTCACACACGTTGAAGAAAGCGGCTGCAGCATTAAGGAGACGTATGCGCATGTTGGTGTAAGCCTGCAATTGGCTACCTGCGAGCCTGCAGGTGCCCTCCAGCGCTCTATCAAATTTCAGCTTCTTTATTGGCAAATACCGGAACAAATGCGCGAGTTCTAAGAGGCTTAACATTTCTTACGGCGTTAAGGGTCAACATTGAGTCTGACACTTGGAAGAAGTTTGGTGGCCGTGCCTACTATAAGGTGGCATTGACCCTTTTCCTTGACGTCACAAATTCGCTTGTGCTCTTGTTTATGCGATGTGTCTGAGACTAACAAAACTGGTAGCTTTTGCTTGTTTTTTTTTAACCACATAATTCATCTCCTTCCCGTTGTACGCTGGACCCTCTCGCCACAAAGCTATATTGAACAATTTCACTGGAGCGAAACTGCGATTTCTTTTGGTGCGCTCTTGAGACCAGCGCGAGGATTCGTTTGCAGAAAAATATTTTAAAAGTCTTGCTTCCCTGACAACTTTAGCGCGCCTTGATAAAACAGCCAGTGTAAATACAGCGATGCAGGGAAAAAAAATCTTCGGAGAGCGGGTGCAGCTGTCAGGCTGTGCGAGGGCGGGAGGCGTCGGACTCAAATGAGGGAAGTCGGTACTGGCGCTGACACGACGTGCTTTTTCGGACAATCTGAGAGGCGAACTTCTAGTGCCAAACTTCTTTCAGAAACTAAATATAGGATTACAAAATTTTCTCGTTTCTTTTTTTCTCATTTCAGACATTCGATTTCGACATCCGCTCCATCGACTGGGTGGATTACATGGAACAGTACATACTGGGCGTGCGAAGGTACGTGTTGAAGGAGGACCCTTCAACGATCCCAGCCGCCCGAAGAAACCTCAACAGGTACGCAGCGCTTTGCATTTGCACTGAGCACATGCTGGGAAAACTCTTTTTTTCTCTTATTTCTTTCTGCAAGGTGAAGCTGCACGCCCTGCACACTCCGCACAGGTTTTGAAAGCTTTTGCATGCACGTAGGACGGTAAACAACTTGAAGGGTTTTAAATGCCGTCGATAGGTATCGGCATAAGTACCTTAGGAATGACAAGAGAGTGAATTCATTTTTCTCCTTTTTGGCCTACTTACAACCATTCGTTCGAAACGGCACTCGTTTGGGTACGCACTCTATGCCGCATTGCACGCACACAGCATCACTTTCTCTGATCGGGGGCTTCGCGGCCAAGCGCAAACGGTCAGGGGTGCAGGCTAAGCTGGCTAGGACATTTTCTCGCAAGCCTAAACATGGCATGTCTAACCCCCCCTCTCCCTAACAGCCACAATGATGGAATCTCTCAGACAAAACCAACCTCGTGGACCTCCTTGTGTAACAGCGCCTCTGAGCCGGCCCAAAGGTGAGCTTGCCAAGAAACTGTGCCGGCCACCCGAGCTGCAGTAACACTGGGCCGGCCAGCTTGCATGCCACGCGCTTCTGACCCGCACCCAGCTTCATAGCACGCTGCGTCACGTACACTGCTTGCGCTGCGGCTTGGCGCTGCTCGCTCCTCTGTGGGCCTTCGCAGCTCGTCCTGACTCCGTGGCCTCCCCTGTTGCAGGATCTACTACATCACAATGCTCGCCCAGCTCCTCTTCGTGGCCGGCCTCATCAGGCTGTTGGTGAAGCACACGCGGACATTCAATGACCTCTGGTGGAACCTCGTCTCGAACGCCCTTCAGCTGGCAGTGCGAATCTCCCTGGCGCTGCAGTCGCTCTCATCGCGTCACTGAGGGCGGACTCCACCACCACGTCGACGGCTGTACATTTCGCGCTGGCTATAAATGCGGCTTTCTTATTTTTTTATTAAAACTTGCTAATAAACCGCTGACTCGCTCTTTTATTCGCCGTGCCTGAGAGCTGGGCGTGTGCGTGCGGAAAGAGAACAAGCGTCGTTGCTGAATGAACTGAGCGCAAGAGACACGCCGAGACAGCAGTGAAGGCATAAAAAAAATAATTCATGGCGCAAACGTGACTAAGAGGACAGCCTGCCTTAACCGGATTACAGACTTCTGTCTATAAAGTCTATACACTGTCTATAGACTAATCCTAGACAACTGTTTATAAGTACCACAAGTGCCATAGACAGTCTATAGACAGTCTATAGATTTATGGCCATACACTTTTAGTAGACTTTTGTCTATAGACTATGAATAGACAAAAAGCGATATATAGTCTACAGACCATTTTTATAAGGGCGAGCCCTCTCGTATATATTTTCTTGCTCTAACAATATCCTGTCCAGACTTAAGTATGAAACCTAACGTCATGAACTTCCTGAAGTTCGCACCTTTTACTACATATTGTCACCGACTCTTGAAGACGAAGGCTCCAGCGTGCAAGCCGCCCCGAAGGATCTTTCTGGTTCGCTAGCCAACACAGCGAATGGTGATCACTGACAACTCGAAACGGGCGGCCGTATAAATATGGACGAAATTTCGTCACTGCCCACACAATTGCCAGGCATTCTTTTTCAGTAGTGGAATAGTTCGCCTCCGAGCGTGACAAGGTGCGGCTTGCGTATGCGATTACGCGTTCGAGACCATCCTGCCACTGCACAAGGACCGCACCGAGGCCGATGTTGCTGGCGTCTGTGTGCAGTTCAGTATCGGCTGACTCGTCGAAGTGGCCAAGGATGGGCGTACTTTGCAGACGAGTCCGGAGGTCTTCGAAGGCCTGTTGCTCCTGGCCCCAGAAAAACGGTTCGGCATCTTTCGTGAGGCGGATGAGGGGCTCAGCAATCTGGGAGAAGTTCCGCACAAAACGCCGATAATAGGCGCAGAGGCCCAGAAAGCGGCGCACACTTCGCTTATCGGTTGGCATGGGAAAAGCAGCGACGGCGGCTGTCTTATCGGGATCAGGGCTTACTCCCTTAGCGCTCACGATGTGGCCCAGAAACTTCAACTCCTGGAAAGCGAAGTGACACTTTTCGGGCTTGAGGGAAAGACCGGCCGAACGAATTGCGGCGAACACGACGCGCAGGCGCCTCAGGTGCTCTTCGAACGTAGCGGAGAAGATGACAACGTCATCCAGGTAGACGAGGCAGGACTGCCATTTTAGGTCGGCAAGCACGGTGTCCATCATTCTCTGGAAGGTGGCAGGAGCCGAGCACAGTCCGAAAGGGAGCACCCGGAATTCGTACAGGCCATCCGGTGTAATAAAGGCGGTGTTTTCCCGGTCGCGTTCGTCCACCTCGATCTGCCAATAGCCACTACGTAAATCTAGTGACGAGAAATACGTGGCGTGGCGTAGCCTGTCCAGGGAGTCATCAATCCGCGGCAGAGGATAAACGTCCTTTTTGGTGACTTTGTTGAGACGGCTGTAATCAACACAGAACCGTAGGGTGCCATCCTTTTTCGCCACAAGAACAACAGGCGATGCCCACGGGCTCGTCGACGGCTGTATCACGTCGTCCTGGAGCATTTCTTGAACTTGTCGGCGAATAGCGTCACGTTCCTTCGAAGAGACCCGATAAGGCGGCTGGTATAACGGTCGCTGGTTTGCGTCAACAATAATGCGATGCTTTGTGAGCGGAGTCTGCCTAACTTTAGAGTTCGAGGCAAAACAGTCGCGGAAAGAGTCGATAATACTCTCCAGGCAGCGTTTCTGATGAGACGGGAGATTCGGGTTGACGTCGGTCTTTATGGGAGTGGTCGGTGCCTCTACTGATGCCGGGATTTGGGACAACGCGTGCTGTCCCGCGAATTCACAAAGTTCTTCGAAATACGCAATAGCTGTTTTGCCAGGCAAACACTGAGGTTCAGAACCAAAATTGGTCACCAGAAGTTCGGTTCGCCCACTGTTCAATTCAATAATTCCGCGAGCAACACAGACTTGCCGACCAAGGAGCAGCGAGATGTTGGTTTCAGCGATGCCACGAGTGCTGGGGCTGTTATCGCACTCTACGGTAACAAACATGCTGGCTCTTGACGGGATTACTACCTGGTCGGCACAGACGCATAGCTTAGCCCTGCGTGGCTCGGTATCGTCGTCGACAGGGCCTTGGGTGGAAAACGACACGATGAGCTCCTGTATATTGATAACGGCACCGTACTCTTGAAGAAAATCCAAACCGAGTATGAGGTCCTTAGAGCAATCGGGTAACACAGCAAAGCAACCAGGGAAAGTTACTCCGCGAATCTGGATTCGCGAAGTGCAGACACCGATCGGAGTTACGACGTGGCCACCAGCTGTCCGGACCTGCGGCCCAGACCAAGGGGTCAGTACCTTCCTCAGGGCCGTGGCTAACCGACTGCTCATTACAGAAAAATCGGCGCCGGTATCCACCAGTGCAGTAACGTCGTGGTTGTCAGCGGATACAGGAATTTCGGCAGAAACCAGTCGGTCGCAGCGCGTCGTTGAGGTCGTCGGGTCAGGTCGTCGTCGGTCGGAGCGTCGCGGCGAATCTTCGAATGGAGGCTCTTGACACGGTCCAGTAGCGGCGGCCCTACCCCCGGAGGACGCCGTCTTCAGTTTTCCCGACGAGGGGACGCACCTCTGAACTGGCCAGAGGTCGATGGGCGGCCGGGCGAAGAGAACCGCCTTGGGGATGGCGATCTGGACTGGCGCCGCTGCGGGGTCGAGGACTGCACGTTATCAGCCAGGTACAGCTCGATATCCCGTGGTCTTTCACCGTAGCGCTGTCGAGGTGGTCAGGTGAAAACCCTCTTAAACCCATTCTGCGGTAGGGGCAGTGGCGGAGGATGTGGCCGGGCTCCCCGCAGTGGTAACAGAGCGGCCGATTGTTTGGCGTACGCCACACGTGCGCTTTGCTCATGCGGGGCCTGTACTCCTGCGGCACAGATGGTACTGCTGCGCTCGGGTACTGCAGTGATGGCACTGGCATGGGAACGACGGGGGAAAAGGCTTGCATCGCTGGCCCAGGACTTCGTAGTGCCTCGCTGTACGTCATAACAGAGGGCGCCGGGTGTGGAGCTGGGGGCGGCTGCACAGCTCGCCGGATTTCGTCACGGACTACGTCCGTTACGGCAGCGACACTGGCCTGTGGAGCTTCCAAGCGAAGTTTCGCCAATTCCTCGCGCACAACGCTTCTTACAAGCTCCCGAAGCTCCTCGGCGGGCAGCGACGTAGGCGTGTACTGGGAAGCGGCTGCTACAGTAGCCTCACGTCCGTAGTGCGCGCCCCGTTCCTGCAGAGAGCGCTCGATACTCGTTGCCTCCCTTGTGAAGTCGGCCACTGTTCTTGGCGGGTCACGGACAAGTCCGGCAAATAGCTGTTCTTTTACGCCGCGCATTAAGTGGCGCACCTTCTTCGCTTCTGGCATAGCAGGGTCGGCCCGATTGAACAGACGCGTCATGTCCTCGACGAACATCGCGACGCTCTCGTTGGACTGCTGGGACCTCGAGTGCAGAGCGATTTCAGCCTTTTCTTTTCTTTCGTTGGTGGTAAACGTCGCTAGGAGTTCTCGACGAAACACTTCCCAGGTGGTAAAGGAGGCTTCGTGATTTTCAAACCATGTTTTGGCTGACTCCTGCAGCGCAAAGTAGACATTGCGCAATTTGCGCTCGCCGTCCCATTCGTTGAAGCCCGCCACTCGGTCAAAGCTGACCAACCAGTCTTCTACGTCCTCGAACCTGTCCCCGTGGAACGGCGGCGGCGACCGAGGTGCGTGAAGGACGAATGGCGGGGCATTCCCGGAATGCTGAGTCGTCTGGCTAGCCACAGTTGAGGTCATTGCTCTTACCGCCCTTACCGGCGCTGTCAGTTGGCTGAACTCCGGTTGTAGGCCTCGCAGACGGCGGCTCGCTTTGTGGACGGGTGTTGTGTCCACGCGTGGAGAACAGGTGTCGAGAGTGTCCTCGCAATCCGAGTACATGGGACGTTACCCAGCGGCTCCACCAAATATGTCACCGACAAACGGGTGAAGAAATAGCCCAGGTCTAATTAGACGAGGTGGGCGTGCCAGCCAGCAGGCAGCTCGAGCGAGGAAGAAGACGATCTTCGATCACCTCGAATGCCCAAGACTTGGCAAGTCCCTGCTTAAACAGTTCGGCCGCGGTACGGCGCCACTGATTGGTCGGGCGGTGGCAATATCATCCATTTCATTTCATTTTATTGCCTTAAAGACCAGGTGACTGGTGTTACATAACGGGTGGAAACAAACGTTGGCATAACCAAGTGTCAGTACAACGAAAGGTGGCTTGCAGCATTTTCGGCGAACGCGGACGAGGACGTGATGACAGCGACGTCGTTGGATAGGTCGCTCCAGCCTGCAGCAGCACGGGGGAAAAAAATGAAGTGGCAAAGCTGAAAGTGCGGCCACGTGGAGGGGAAAATTGAAGTGAAAGACGTGTGCTGTGTGAGATGCGGGATGGTGGGGCAATGTAGGGTGTGCTGTCAAGTGAACTGTGATGGAAAAACCTGTGAAAACATTTTTCAGTTTGAGTTGGCATACTGTATTGAGGCCTGGGGCCTTACATACCCATTGTACATATATTGATCCCGTGGTAAGGCTGCAAAAGAAAGGGCTCTTAGACTGATCAATTTTTGTTGCACCTAGAACTCCATCGCGGACTTTGTTTAAACAAAATAACATTAAGCCACTAACTAGCCTAAAAGGCTATCGTTTAGCATTTTTTGTAAACAATGTTGTTTGCAATCCTAACACATTTCCTTTAGTTTCATACAAGCCGCCTCCGTCCAGTTCTCGTTCACCCGCTCATGGAAAGTACTTGCTTCCAATATCTAACAATCATTATGGTCATCGATGTCTCCGTTTTTGTGGTGTCAAAATTTGGAATGCTATACCGTGCTCAGTCATATCTTCACCTAATACATTTAGAGCCCTGAAGAATTTTTTCCGTAACACAGAAGCGTCTCAGTAAAGCGACACTATATGCGTCTGTGTCGTGGCATATTACTGTTAATCTATTGAACGTGGCATTCTGGTTTCGTTATTGGTTATTGGGGTTTTACGTCCCAAAGCACCTCAGGCTATGAGGGACGCCGTAGTGAAAGGCTCCGGAAATTTCGGCCACCTGGGGTTCTTTAACGTGCACTGACATCGCACAGCACACGGGCCTCTAGAACTTCACCTTCATCGAAATTCAGCCGCCGCGGCCGGGATCGAACCCACGTCTTTCGGGCCAGCAGCCGAGCGCTGTAACCACTGAGCCACCGCGGCGGGGCTAACGTGGCATTCTGAATGTAGAATGGCATTTCTTTTTTCTTTGGTATGTAGAAGGAGGCCGGGAATGCGTCGAGGTCGGCGATGGAGCGGGGCGACCAAGACCAACACGATCTGCGCGATGGCAATCCCACAACCGCTTCTTCGTCGGCGTCCAGCGAAGGGGCCCATCTTCTTCACAATGCCCCCCAGAGAAAAAGGAGCCATCCTGGCGACTTAAGGGGACGAAGATACGATGGGGTCGTAGAACGGCTTAAGGCGCTGCACATGTACAGTTTCACGGCCACGGCGCCGAAGATCAGAAGGTGATGTAAGAGGCTCAACAATGTAATTGACTGGCGAAGTGCGCTCGACGACACGGTAGGGCCAATGGTACTTGGAGAGCAGTTTTGTTGAGAGGCCGGGACTGCTGGATGGAACCCATAGCCACACGAGCGAGCCGGGCTCGAAGTGTAGTGCATTCTTCTGAGTGGTGTCATGGTGATGTTTTTGGCGCCATTGAGAGTCGGCCGTGAACGATCGGGCAATCTGGCGGCATTCTTCGACGTGCCGTGCAGCTTCGGTAACGGTGGTACATTCAGAGGCATCAGGTTTGTAGGGGAGCACTGTATCAAGGGGAGCAGATGGATGCCGACCGTAAAGCAAAAAGAACGGAGAGAAACCCGTGCTGGATTGCGTAGCAGTGTTGTATGCATAGGCTGCACAATGTCCCAGTCGGTGTGATCGGATCCAACGTACTTCGCGAACTTGTCACCGAGGGTGCGATTAAATCGTTCAGTAAGACCGTTTGTTTGCGGATGGTAGGCGGTGCAAGTGCAGTGAATGACTTTGCACTGAGCGAGCAGGGCTTGAACGACGCCAGATAAGAAAGCACGGCCTCTGTCGCTGAGCAATTCGCGAGGAGCACCGTGACGGAGAATGAAGTGCGTCAATAAGAAACCGGCCACATCACGGGCTGTTGCAGCTGGGAGCGCGGCGGTTTCGGCATATCTCGTCAGATGGTCAACAGCGACAATGACCCAGCGATTGCCGGCAGCTGTGTACGGAAGAGGGCCGTAGAAGTGAATGCCAATGCGGTCGAAGGGTCTAAGCGGACATATGAGAGGCTGTAACTCACCAGCCGAATGTTGAGAGGCAGGTTTGCGGCGTTGGCAAGCCAGGCACGATCAGACGTACCGAAGAACCGAGTTGTACATACCGCGCCAATAGTAGCGAAGACGGATTCGAGTGTACGTCTTGAAAACTCCGGCGTGACCGCACTGCGGATCGGCGTGGAAAGCTGTACATACTTCGGTCCGTAGATGGCGCGGGATCACGAGGAGCTATTTTCGTCCAGTTGAATTGTAGTTGTGCCGGTAAAGGAGGTGATCCCGAATCCCGTAGTGGGAAGCTTGGCGGCGAACGGCGCGTGAAGGGGTAACTTGCGAATGGTTGGAGAGGTAGTCAGTAAGAGAGGCGATCCATGGGTCCTTTCGTTGTTCGGCGGGCATGTCACTGACGTCGAGCGTAAACGCCACGGGGTCCAAGGCAGAGAGGCTGGCAAGGTCGGCTGGAAGCGGCGAGCGAGACAAAGCGTCGGCGTCTGTATGCTTGCGACCAGATCGGTAAACGACACGGATATTATATTCTTGGAGACGAAGAGCCCATCGTGCCAACCGGCCGGAGGGATCTTTGAGCGATGAAAGCCAGCAGAGTGCATCAGTGACTACATCAAAAGGACGGCCGTAAAGGTAAGGTCGAAACATTGTGAGTGCCCAGACAACGGCCAAGCACTCCTTTTCCGTTACTGAGTAGTTAGTTTCGGCTTTCGTGGGAGTACGGCTGGCATAAGCGACCACGTATTCGCCGAATCCAGAGGGGCGCTGAGCAAGCACAGCGCCGAGGCCGACACCACTGGCGTCTGCGTGCACTTCGGTGGGCGCCTGGGGGTCAAAATGGCGCAGGATGGGCGGAGCTGTGAGGAGGCGGCACAAGGTATTGTAGGCGGCGTCGCATGCCGGTGACCACAGGGAAAAGTCTGAGTTATGGCCAAGGAGCTGAGTCAGCGGGGCAACAATGGAAGCAAAGTTCCGTATAAAACGCCGAAAGTATGAGCACAAGCCCAAGAAGCTCCTGAGTTGCTTAATGGTAGCAGGTTTCGGGAAGGCAGTCACAGCTCGAAGTTTGGCGGGATCAGGGCGGATACCCCCCTTGGACACAACGTGGCCTAAAATAGTCAGCTCACGAGCAGCGAAACGACACTTCTTCAAGTTGAGCTGCAGACCGGCATTCGCAAGAAATGTCAAGACCTCTTTCAGGCGAGAGAGGTGGGTCGCAAAGTCCGGCGAGAACACCACGATGTCGTCAAGGTAACACAGGCACGTCTTCCACTTCAGGCCACGCAGAATAGTGTCCATCATACGCTCGAATGTAGCAGAAGCATTACACAGACCGAAAGGCATGACGGTAAATTCAAAGAGGCCATCGGGGGTGACAAATGCGGTTTTAGGGCGATCTTCCGCAGCCATGGGTACCTGCCAGTAACCGGAGCGTAAATCGAGTGAAGAAAAGAGTTCAGCGCCTTGTAAACAGTCCAATGCATCATCTATACGCGGTAGAGGGTACACATCTTTCCGCGTGATTTTATTTAGGCGACGGTAGTCAACGCAGAAGCGAATAGAACCGTCTTTCTTCCTCACCAGGACTACAGGAGAGGCCCACGGACTGCTAGAAGGCTCGATCACGCCATTCTGAAGCATAGTGTCAACTTGGGCTTCAATAACTCGGCGCTCGGTGGCAGAGACACGATAGGGGCGCTGGCGCAGAGGAGCATGAGAACCGGTGTCAATGTGGTGGGCGACAGTTGATGTGCGGCTCAAAGCAGGCTGATGAAAGTCGAATGAAGAACGGAACTGATGAAGCAGTGCGAGAAGTTCACTGCGTTGAGGACCAGGAAGATTGGCGTCGATGGAGCGGAGGAAAACGTCAGGAGACGACTGGTCCGGTGCAAGAACAGGTGGTGTGAGTGCAGCCAAGTCACCAGGCTGCGAAGCGGTGGTTGCGTCAGCAGTGAGAATGGAATCAATGAGCTGTACGGTGCCGAGGCATTCGCCACGACGCAGGGAGACGGGAATGGAGAACGGATTAGAAATCCAGAGCGCGGTGAGGCCAGCTGATATAGAAAGTACGGCATAAGGCAGGGGAAGACTTTTGCGGTTTAGAAAGATGGGCGAGGGTGTGAAAAGGACATCGGTACTGCGGGGAAAATCACAAGCGGTGGGCACAAGGACGAAAGAGCACGCAGGGAGGTCAATATCTTCGGCAACGACGACTTTCGGAGAAGGAACATTCGGCAACAGTACGTCAAGCGCAAAAAACTCCAGTTCGGCACGTGCACAGTTGATCACCGCATTATTGCGCGACAGAAAATCCCAGCCCAAGATAAGATCATGAGAGCAGGAAGGCAAAACGACAAACTCTATTGCGTACACAGCTTCCTGAATGACGACTCGTGCTGTGCACACCGCTATAGGGTTGACAGGCTGAGCACTTGCCGTGCAAAGTGAGAATCCTGAAATAGGTGTCGTTACTTTGCGCAATGAACGGCAAAGACTTGCAGCCATGGCAGAAACAGCAGCGCCGGTGTCGACCAGAGCCAGTACCATAACGCCCTCAACAGAAACTTCAAGCAGATTCGCGGGAGATACGTGAGGCCTTGGACAGTTCGCTCGTTGCGCAGTTCTCGCCTCAGGAACTGCGGCATTCAGTTTTCCTCTTGCGGAAGATTGGGACGCCGTCGCAGAGGAGACAGGGAGCGGCGACGCGGCGAGGTTGAGCGGCGAGGAGAAAAGGAGCCACGGTCATTCGCGACGGAACTTGCAGATGGATCGGCGGCTGCGTACGAATTTCGCGGCGGCTGCCAGAAAGCTGACATTCGGCGCGGTACAAAATCGTCGTGAGTGCGATTTCTGTAGTACCGGGCAACATGGCCAGCAAACCCACAGGAATAACAGATGGGACGGTTGTCACTTGTTCGCCATGGATTGCGGCGCTGCGGAGGAGGTGGAATAAAAGGCTGTGGCGCCGGAAGAAATTCCTGTACAGGTCCTGGAGGCGTAGCGTAGACCAAAGGGTAGCTAGCTGGCCGTGGTCAGGCAGCGACGGCAGCGTACGTCAGCGGTGCGACAGGAGCGGGCGTCATTGGTGAAGCGGCAGGGGCGTCGGCGTATGCGAGGGGCTTCACGGCTGGTGCGGGCTGAGGCATGGGAGCTGGTGGAACGACAGAGGGAAGGGCCTCTGCCACGCGGTCGGCAATGACCTATCGAAGCGGCGCCAAATTTTGGGACAGCTCGCAGTTCGTCGGAAGTAAAGATATCTGGCGAGCAACTTCCTCCCGGATGAAGTCTTTGAGCTGCTGCAGCAGCGTGGAGCTCCCAGATGTAGAGGAGAGACCAGAAAGTGGTTCCACGGGCCCGGAAGGTGGTGGAATGATGAGGCGCTGCTTGCGCAACTAATCGTAGCTCTAGCAAAGGTTGACACCTTGAGCAACAGTAGTGAGATCCCGGGACGTTAACATTTGAAAGGCGTCATGTTCGATGCCCTTCAGGATGTGCTTGATCTTGTCTTTTTCTGACATCTGTGCGTTGACGCGACTGCAGAGATGGACCACATCTTCAATATAACTTGTGAATGTTTCGCCGAGCCGCTGTGATCGATCGTGCAGGCGTTGTTCGGCGCGTAGTTTGCGTACAACGGGACGACCAAATACCGTGATAAGGTTAGCCTTGAATGTGTCCCACGTCGTCATATCGGCTACGTGGTTACGATACCACAAGTTGGCAACTCCGGTCAAATAAAAGATGACATTTGTTAACTTAGTGACGTCGTCCCACTTATTGTAGGAACTCGCTCGCTCGTATGAAGCAAGCCAGTCATCGCAGCCTGTGTCGTCGGTGCCGCTAAAGAGTGCAGGGTCGCGCTGGCGTAAGGAGCCAGAGCAGACAACCGGCTGGGGCATCGGGCGGCCGGTGGGTGTTCGTCTTCAGCCATACGAGCTCGTCTTGGCATACGTGAGGCAAGAAGACTACCCAGCACCTCCACCAAATGTAGATGAAGGAGGCCGGGAATGCGTTGAGGTCGGCGATGGAGCGGGGCGACCAAGACCAACACGATCTGCGCGATGTTGTTGTTGTAGCCTATGACAGAATGGCACATACCCACTCTGGGGGATCGGCCAAGAATCGGGAGGTAAAGGTTGGTTGGTTGGTTGGTATAAAAGGAAAGCACACGGGAGAGGAACACCGGGGGAGTCTACCACAAGAAGGGCACGGAGAGGATGGGAAAAGAAAAATTAAAAAAAAGAAGAAAAAAAACAAGGGACTGCCATCTGTGCGATGGCAATCCCACAACCGCTTCTTCTTCATCGGCGTCCAGCGAAGGTGTCCATCTTCTTCTTCATCTTCACAGGTAATATGTTTGTGATACGTTAGTGTTTCAGTTTGTATGACGTTGTTTCGTAATGAAACTGTTTTATTCTACCCCTTTGCGACACGCATTAGGATATAGCCATCGGAAAAATGTGAAGCTGCCTGTGTATGCTCTTGTTAACCAATACTTCACAAAAAAAGCATAAACAACCCGATACCTTAAGTAATTAATAAATTAGGTCGCGTCCTCATATGTACACAGTGTGACTCAATACAACTAAGTCAGCAAAAGATAACTGAAGGCTTTATTGCACGAAAATGTTACAGGTTGAGCAATAAAACATACATTTATTGGTCTCGAGTGGTAAGGAAGACTTTTTTGTTCAGCCTTCTTCTTTACTTGGTGTGATATTCAAAAAAACAGTCATTAGTGGCGGAGAGGCACAGAAAAACTTCACACTTTCTGCATCGAACTCGAGAATTGGAATTGCATCCAGGTTTTCGGCAACGCAGGGGGAATCGCGCGTCCACGTGTTGAGGCCAGTGCTCTTTACCATCAAGTCGAACAGAGTTTGTAGGAAGAGGTCCACTATTGTGAGGTGGTTTTGACCCCTTCTGCAAACTTTCCGCACTTGGTCGTCCTCGCTTCTTCGCAAAAGTTTTGTCGGAAGCAAGCAGGCTCAAGGCAATATCAGTCAGAAACTGAAGCATGTCCATTGTGTTCTTTCGGACAAGGCCTTCAGCTGAAGCATCTCTTAAATACTCTAACCACGAGTTTGAAAGCGCAAATGAGGTGAGATGCGAAATTACCCTTACAGGCCATTTTTTTGTCTTTGCTCTAATGTGATAGAGCGACATAATAAAATCTAACTTATCTACCCTTATCTAACTTATCTTTGTCATCACTCTCCGTTCTTGACCCGTTTGTTGTTCCAAATTCGGAGGAAATTGTGAACTTTCTCTTGAAAGAGAACCCGGCTTCGTGCTCTGGTTTTAGCATAGACGTGGTTGATTTATTTTATTCTCTTCCCCATAATCAACTTTTGCAATGTGTTCAGAATTGCATCTCAGAACAGAACGATGAGTGCGTATTTCAAAATGATTGCGGCATTTCCGTTGGGTCCTTCCTGGAACTTTTATCCTTTTATCTAGAGAATACCTATGTAACGTGGGAAGGTAAAGTTTTTAAGCAAAAATCGGGAGTGTGTATTGGAGCCAAAATTGCGCCAATTCTTAGCAGCATTTTTCTCAGTTATGTTGACAGAGCAGTAGAAAGTGACTTAAATGGAAAGTGCATTAGAATTTTTCGGTATGTGGATGACTTCCTGGTTCTAGTTAGGTCTTTGGGTACTGAGTGTGTGTCTGAGGTACTTGATGTTTTTTCACAGCATGGGTCCGGACTGCGGTTTACGCATGAGATCCCTCAAAGGAACGCCTTGCAGTTCCTAGATCTGAGCTTGTCCTTCTTGCCGAACCATGTATGCTGGCGATATGCTCCCAGGAGTGAAAAGCCTCTTGTTAATTACGCGTCTTTCCATTCCAAGCTTGTGAAATTCGGTATTGTGACAGGATGTATTGGTATGGCCGTCAAAAAATCTTGTATGCATCAAATGTATGCTAGTCTTGCAGTCCAAGCCCAGAGATGTAGGGAGGCTGGGTACCCTGATTCCGTACTAGTGGCTGGTGCAGATAAGGTTCTTAGAACACTGAAATGTTCGGGTCAGCCTAAAGAAAATGCTGAGGGGAAGAAAACAGTTGTCATGCCTTATGTGCACGCGTTGTCACATCGTTTTAAAAGGGTAGGGGCCAAGTATGGCGTGAGGGTGGTTTTTTCTGCTCCTAATAAACTGGGTAGGTTAGGAGCAGCAGTTCAGAGAAAGCAGGAAGGTGCCAAACGTAAGTCGGTCTGCAAAGTTAACCATGTGAACAAGTTCGTTAATTGCAAGATGGGGGTAGTTTACCAGGGGTGGTATTCTCCCGGTGTCGCCTTTTGCGACATGTCGCATTCGCTCTTCGCTGATTGGCTCGAGCCGCGGTGACGGCGGCGTGACGACACGGACCCGCCTTCCTGCTACGTCATCGTGACGTCGCCCCAATTTACTACGCTTAGTCGAACAACGGAATGCGCTGAAGCGTTTCGCGCGAGCGACGGGCTACCGTTAGCGTACGAACGCAATCGGCAGTTGCGGCTTTTGCGCCCTTGGCGTGAAAACATGGCGACGTCCTTTCAAGCGAGAGCCGCCCGCTTCAGCCAATTCAGCAGTCCTTGCGACTCCGGTCGGCATGTTTACCGGCAACTACTGGTGTTGTTACTTTTCGCTATGACTTACCTTGCTTCGACGATAAAGTTTAAGCTGCAATTCAGCCTAGTTTTTTAGATACGCTCTCAATTCTGGAGCGCGCAAGCCTAATGGGACCTCCAGCTACACTGCTACCGTCTGCAACTGCCCGAAACGCAGCCGAAACCTAGCACAACCGTCCGGAAAGAAAGAAAAATAGATTTGGAGCTTTTTCGCGGTGTTTTATAGAGTGAAATGAAGTAAAGCGAGTTTATATTAAATTTGCAAATGTTTTTTTGAACATTAGACGTCATGTGATGGCAAATATTCTTGCTATAAAAGATACGAAACTACTGCTCCTAGTGAATCAGCAGTGGTAAATTGTCGCTTCTCGGAGTGAATGAATGCACCGCAGACGAAAGTGCCGGCGGCTTTTTCCGTTTCTTCGAGCATCTGTAAGCACTTTTTTAGGCCCCGCCCATATGCGACATGTCGCAAAAGGCGACACCGGCAGAATACCACCCCAGATTCCATTATCATGTGGTCGCACTTACATAGGCCAGACAGGCCGATGCATTAATGTTAGGCTTATGGAGCATGCTAATTCGTTGCAAAAAAAAGATACTAACTTGTCAAGTCATTGCAGTGTGTGCAAATGCGTGCCGTTCTTTGACGATACAGAATTGTTATTTTTTCATACTGACAAGATTACAAGAGAAGTCGCCGAAGCATTTCATATCACTAGAAAATCAAAAGGTTGCGTTAGCAATACTTCTTTAGCTTTGTCAAAGAAATAAATGACATTGCTGCACAAAGGGTAGCTTGAAGGCAGGTACAACACGTGTGACCAACGTGGCTTGTTGATTGTATCTCCACTTTGATGTAGTGACTGTGCGCACGTGTGCGCGTTTTTGTATGTATATATTGAAAATTTTTTCCTTCCAATAAATTCAGTTGTAAGAAAAAAAAAATCAGCGCCGTGTTTGTCTACTCCTCTTCTAGTCCTGTCGTTTAGCGCTGTTTATATGTACTTTCGCCATGGAACACCAACTCGCCCAATCTACCGTTCTTCTACAGTTTATCTACCCCACCCATGTGGCGATTATACTCTAGTGTAGCCTGTGGGCATTCCACCTCAATGCGCTCCTTTTTCGAAGAGCTCCATCTTCTCACAACCCTAGCCTCACCTGTGGAAACGAGTGTTGAGGCCACCGTCCCAAGATTGTTGTTCTTCCATCGCACAAGGGCCACGTCTCCCTTTTCGGTCACCTTGATATCGGTGCTGCCATGCTCCTCCTTTCGCATTTCTTTTTCGCCTTACAGCTTACAACCGAGCAGCCTGTTGCACCTGATTGTGCCAGTGGCAAGGATTCCACTACCTTTTAGCTCCCTCAGAAGCAACACAGACATGAAGTAATTGTCAAAGAACAACTTCAGATTGCGGAGCTGTGGGAATGACTCCACAAGTCTCATTACTACGGAGCCCCCTAGACCAAGGTAGGAGAACTCCCGGTCTATGCCTGTGCCTTTGCCCTGATACAGTTCAAAATCATGTGCCAGGCCATCGGTGCTGCACCGCACAAAGATCTTGACACCGACAGGGTTTGGTTTACTTTTCACCACCTGTTTTGCAGGGACCCTTCCTGCAAATGCCACCATCTGCTCATCAATGCAGTTATTTTCAAGCACTTTAAGCTGAAGGCACCGGAACCCAATGACATCAAGGAGCGGCCTCACCTTCCAGAACTTGTCCACGTTAGATGCATCCCTTGGCTCATTCTGGTCGGTTATGTGCAATGCGCTTCGCAGCTTAAAAAATCTATTTACCGCCATTGCATCTGCAATTGCAGAAATTCGGGTACCGCTTTGCCATTACATGCGGGCACGTGGGAATTTCAGGACTCCCATATAAATCAAAATTCCAAAAAACACTTTCATCTCTTGCACGGAGCAACAAAGTTCTGTTCCTGTGTCCTGCAAGGCATAGATATTTGTGTGCTTCGTGAAATCCTCAAAAACTTCGTCTGTGAAATACTTCATGAAGTACTTTAGCGGTTCCTCAGGCGCTGACCCGCCAAGCGGCTTGTAGGTGCACAGTGTGTCCACTGGATCGAAAGGTTTGGCGAGCCACTTGACATGTTTCGCTTTTTTCGCAGGCCTCTCGTCACTGTCACTGTGATCGTCCTCGGAGTCTGCCGGATGCACTGTAGGGTCATGCTCCTCGTCCAACGCAGTTTCCTACAAGCGTAAAGGCAAAATGACGCAAATGCTAACAACAAATTTCGCCACTTGCACACTTACCGCTTGAACTGCCTGTACGTCGGCGACTTCATCGTCAGAAAGGTCGGCGTCTGACACATCTCCATTCATGATAGCGTCGAAAAGCTGGTCGACGGAAGAGTTAGGAGCCTTTCGCCGTGTTCTAGCATGATTCTGGATACCTATAACAAGAAAAAAGGACTCAGGAAAGCAGAAAAACAACATTCGCAGCAGTTACAGAAGGATGAAGCAGCGGCCGCCTAAACAGTACATTTGAGACACGTTGTGTACACATGTACACGCCATGGTAAACATGACCACTGTTTCCTAACCAGCGGTACAATAAAAATAAATCCGCATTAACGTGATCTCTAGTGCTTATCTATTAAGTGCGCAGCATTAGTTTTGCCTTATTCAACGTTTTAACTAGATAGAAAAGATAAAGCCAAGAGCACCTACTTGACACGCCGTAGAACATGGAGACATCCATCTTGTTTTTCTGTTTTGGCACGGTCGGACTCGAGGGGGGCGCGTGCTCTTTCCTACGGCCTTCGCATTCGCCGCGGAAGCTATGCGAGTTTTTCTCCGGAAGTCACGCCGTCCGCCGCCGCCAGGGGCGCGACGACCCCACCGCTAGACAAGCGTTTGCGGGACGGCAGGCTGGAAACGCTGATTGGTCAAAAAAATATGACGTCATACGCGTGACGTCATAGGTCACGTGATATTTAATGACGTCATGTCCGGTTGGGGACAGGCATGTTTTCCCTAGATTTTCCCCCGCCACCGCTCGTCAGCGGACGGGGCTGCTCGCGAGGAGCCGAGAGGCGAGGAGGCAGCGTGCACTGCAGCGTTGCCTCCTCGGCGTGTCCCCGTCATGTCTTTCGACCCGTCGCGGTGGCTCAGTGGCTATGGCGCTCGGCCGCTGATCCGAAAGACGCGGGTTCGATCCCGGTCGGGGTGGTCGAATTTCGATGGAGGCTAAATTCTAGAGGCCCGTGTACTGTGCGATGTCAGTGCACGTTAAAGAACCCCAGGTGGTCGAAATTTCCGAACCCCTTTCACTACGGCGTCCCTCATAGCCTGACTCGTTTTGCGACGTTAAAACCCCAATAAACCATAAACCCATGTTCTTCAGTGCGCGCGCGAGATTAAAAAGCGCACCTGTCGCGCTGCGCTGTCACACTGCATGCCTGCTTCCGTGCATTTCTTGCGGACTCCTTTCAGTCATACTTAGCTATACTTTGACCAAAATGCTTCTTAAACAGTTATTTCAAGTTTTATTGCTATGTATAAAGAATATGTTTGTAGCAGGTGCGTGAGCCCGAACAAAAGAAAACTGTTTTTATTCCCCTTCAGTATTCCTGCTTATCGAGACTTAAGTATTTATATGTTGCAGTACATCTTTTTTCAGGCATCACAACTGATGTTTCGATGTGTTTGGTAATTGACTTCATTGTAGCTTCATACTTGCACCATTTAAACTCTGCACATAGCTCTTTTTTCACAAAAGGAAATGTGATTAGGTTTCTGAATAGAGCTGTGCACGGGCCGCAATTTCGAACCCGCGCCCGGCCCGGGACTTAACCTACCGACAGGAAGCCCGGCCCGACACTGAAGGACCCTGAGCACGCTCGTGCTCGGCCCGACCTGCAAAGCGGCGACGACACAAAAAGAGAATTTGAGGAAAATGAGTTTATTTCAATGACATTCAAATTTTGACCTCGCATTCCAGATCACAGTTTGGGATTATACACAAGACACAACGCATAAAGGTATAGATTTATCACTCTAAATATGCAAGTTGTTCATTGATGATGGCTTGATCGAAACAAGAGCGGCGCTCTTTCATTACGAATCCTGCGGCGCTGAAATTTTTCTCGCTGCTTGAATTGGTGGCCGCAACGGCTAATACTTCCATAGCAAGAGAAACGCTTGAAGTATGAAGGGGAATGACAGACGGGGTGTCGTAAGCCATGGATGGCGTGCCACAACAGGAAGACTTTTTGACTTGTTAGAGGATAAGCGAGCAAATAAGCGACAGGGCGGCGCTATACTGCGAATGCCGATGTGGCCGCGACGTCCCTGCTTGTACTATTCACGGGAAGGCACGGTGCTGTGTTCACTTTGCTGACAAGCGATTACGGCGAAACGCAGCACTGCGCCAGAATAGTACAAGCTGAGCCGTAGTGGAGGCGCCAGTGACATTCTTCTAATGCCTTTCATGTGGTGGCCCCCCCCCCCCCCCTCCTTCGCTCTCGCCCGCGACTATTGTCCGTCTCCCCGGCCGGAACCTGCCGGGTAGGCGGACAAGAGAGAAGGCTGCCGGCTCTGCGGTGCGCTGCGAGTGGCGAGTGGAAGAATTTAACCTTTTCCCGATGTGCTGCTGCAGCGCTACTCCGTGACCCCGCGACCTCGCGTGCGCCGTACGCAGCCCTGCCTCCGCTTCCCAGAACCATCCTTTCTTCTTACAAGGCGCCCAAAACTGCTTGCTTTGCCCCAACGTTGGTACTTGCTAGAACGAAAAATGCGTTTCTAGCCCCAGCTAGCTTTTTTTTTTTTAGCGTTTGTACTATCCTCCCGTCCTTGTACATGCCCTCCTGGATGGTCTAGACACAAATCACTTCCTGCTGTGCATGCAAGACGCCCAGCGCACCACAGCCATATTCGCACTTCCACATATATGATACATGCTTTGCCCAACTTAGAGCCTTGGGCGTTTGGTTGTGAGTAACACCGTATGGCGCGTAATGCATTCCCATCAGGCAGAATTAAAATATGAGAAAATTCATCGCAAGATATATTTCCTTGTATTCTCCAAGTAAATTACTTCTATACTAACTCCTCCCTTCTGAAGTGACCAAAAGATAAAACAACTCAGCGTGTAAAAAAGGTGAATGCAAAAATACACTACTTTTGTGCAAAATTCACAGGAAGTGCACTTAAATTGCCACAAGTGCATGGCCAATTAAGGAAAAAAAAACAAGGGCAAAGGACGGAGACGCACAACAGGAACACAGGACGACGCTGTGTTCTGTGTTCCTGTATTCTGTGTTCCGAGTTCTGTGTCCCCGTCTTTTGCGCTGGTTTTCTTTCTACAATCGTGAACCAATTAACTCGCCCAGCTCTCCACTCTACTGGACCAATAAGGCATCAAGCTTCACAGTGCATTAGTGTTATATCTTACGCTACATATTTTCGAATTGTTTTTGCTCGGCATACACGTCTTTCATTTGCTTAGGAAGAAAGCAGCGCAGTCAAGAAAGTTACTCCCTCCTGCCAGCGAAAATTAAAAAAATGCGGGTTTTTCAGCGCCAGTATAAAATCTTTGCATGCTGACGGCATGTTGAAATTTTCGTTAATGCACCGTAATAATTATCTCATGAAGCCCCAGCTCTTGTGGCCCAGGACGAAGAGTACGATGATTTATGGCAATATTTGAGGTGCATTTATGAGCCAAGTTCTTATTGCTCTAACGTTCTCCTAAGCAAATAAAACTGAAAATTGTGATAATTTTGATAATGCTTTATGGAGCTAACACTACCAGGACGTGGTAAATAAACAAAAAATAAATTCTTTGATAAAGGCCTGTACGCTGCACTTGTGCTGCTCATTTATTTCATGCTGTCCATTTTCTCAGTGCAGTGTCTTCTTTGATATGCATATTTCTGGCTCATTACATACTTTGCTTCGGTTCACAATTCTTCTTTTAGCTATATTTCATCCACTTTCCTGCCATAATCTCTATTCAAACGTAATTTGTGTAATTTTGCTTTGTCCGGGCTCCTGCAATGTTCTAGTATATATGAATGATGTGAAGACCTGTTTCAAGCTGTTGCACTATAATTCAGTCTAACCTCCTCGATCACGATCACCTAAGCCTTTCCTTATCTGTTGCCATACTTTTTTATGGAAACACTTAAAAACAAAGCACCATGATCTATTTCAGTATTGTTTTATTTGCCGATCTAATTTTTTCGAAGATAACATGGGATACCAACTCCCCTTTAATGTCCCCGTTCTCGTCTCGAAGTCGCGAATTTTTAGATGTGCGCTCAGTATTCTTGTTAGTGCATTTGTGCTCACAAGGGACTATAACAGCCAACGCGGCTAATACGCTAGATTTAATCCTGACAAATCGATCTGACATAGTCTCACCTATTACATACCTGCCAGGCATCAGCGACCACTTGCTAATGCACTATGACATTAATCTAGCCACTCCGAACACTAACAAAAAGAAAAAAAATAATAATACGAGACTACAATGGAGCAAATTTTCAGGCGATAAATAATGAACTATTTTTTTTTATCGATGCTTTCCCATAGCTTTGGTGTCCGCAGCATTCAAACCAACTGGAGCATGTTCACAGCTATAATCACCCAACTCACAGAACAATACACTCCTGAACGCACTGCTACCACCCACTCAATAGCTCCCTAGTGTAATAATCACATTAAACGTTTATCTAACAAAAAGAAAGCCTCTACCGCATCGCAAAGTTCTCGCCAACTAATGAGCGATCGGACTTCGTATTCAGCGGCTTCCAACATGTATGTTCAGGCGCTCAAAAGCGCTAAAAGCACTTCCACTCACATGTAACCACCAATGTCAAAAATTCTGGCGGGTCATTAATCCTTCCACCGACGATAGTTTTGCGTTATCTGACCCGTTAGGCGACCTCATCCCTTCCGACGTTCGCGTCACGATTCTTAACCGCGTAATCACTGACAACTTTACACCCATATCTGATGTATACATATGCCTACAACTCACCACTTCAACTATGTTTTCATGCCACCTATAACTGTTGCTCCTACTGGTGTGAATAAGCTTATTGATGGACTCAGTGTTCATTCCGCTCCGGGTTATGACTGCGTTACTTAAAAAGCACTGCAGCTTATTCGCCCATTATACTAACCAAACTTTTCCAGCATTGACCAGTCAACGCTGCTACTGAGTGGAAGATCGGAAAGGTGGTTACAGTCTACAAATCCGGCAGCAAAGCATCCCCTATTAATTATCGTCCCATATCCCTTACCAATACTTGACCCAAAATGTTCAAACATATAATATTCACCAACCTTGTTAACTTCCTTTCATTGAACAACTTTTTATGTCAGCGCAACATTGTTTTCGAAAACTTTACTCTTGCGAAACACAGTTAATATAGTTTACACATGCATTGCACTGTATTCTAGACCTATCATCACTAACTGGCTGTATATTTCTGAATTTTTCAAAGGCTTTCGACGATGTATGTCACAACCTTTTGGCTCACAAACTAAAACATCTTAATATTGACTGTAACTTATTGAAATGGATTGAATGTCTACTTAATCGCTCACAATTAGTTATTGCTTACGGTTATAACACCTGTTTTACAGAGGTGTCTTCCGGAGTTCCACAAGGTTCAGTTCTTGGACCCTAGCTACTGTTCCTGATCTAACATTAATGATCCCCGCTCTCTTATGGATTCTCATATTCACCTATTCGCTGATGTTTGCGTCATTTTTAGAGAAATAACCAACACTAACAACCTTACATTACTTCAGTCAGTGGCGGTCACAGAGAGTGGTTTAGGGGGAGCGGACAGACTGCTGTATATAAAAAAAGAAAAAATAGAAACAACGATTTTTCATTTTATTTGCACAAAATTTTTTTTGCGCTTTGTTATTGAAAAATAAATGGCGAAAGGTATAGACGTTATACCATTACTCAATCTTTGAATGTTAACGTTTACGCGAGCAATATTCATTTCGATACCAGGGGAAACGAGTCGACGTCTGAGATAATTGCCACGACATGTCCACTAAGGTCAAAGCACCTGCCCGGACATTTCACCAGTGGGGTTAGCGGCCTCCATTTATCAGTTCTGGGAAGTGGCTTAATTTGTTCTGCCCTCAGTCCCCAAGGCGGCTGGTCGGCGCTCCTTGTCAAGCCAGAAAGGGATGGTCCCCTCGCTTGCGTCGCTGTGTCCCTGGTGGGATAAAGACATGAATGGGTGGCTCCCCCCCCCCTCCCGCCGACGAGGTTGTTGGCCACCGCAACCGCAGGTAAATGGCACCGCCGTCGCCGCCGCGCCGGCGGCATGGCAAGACAACGGTGGCGGGAACTTGATTACTTTTGTATTTTGTAAATAGTGTACAAAGCTCTCCCCTGTCCTTTCTTGCTGTCGCTCCCCTCTATACTTCTCCTTACTATCATCTCCCTTTCCCTGTCGTTTCCGCCGGCTGCAGCTCGGGTGCTTAAGATATTAGATAGCAATTGCCGCAGCCGGCAACACTCTTTTGCTTCCTTTTTTTTAAATAAACCACTACCGCCAAGGCAGGAACACGATACCTATCAACGTGTAGAACGTGGAATTGTGTGAAATAAGACAGCCGCTAACAAGGTGAACGTACAAAGCAGGGGACTACTTGACGAGACCGCCACTGACTTCAGTGCGAAGAATGGTGAATGCAGCTATATATGAACAAATGCAAAGTCATGCGTGTATCTAGAAAAACTTCCGTCCCACCTCACTACTACATCGATAACATTTCGTTGGAATCAGCCTCATCATATAAGTGCATCGGCGTCCACACTACTTATTATCTTAACTGGTCTCTTCATACCGAGAACATAATTGAAAATGCTAATCGCATGCTTTGCTACTTACGTCGCAACTTCTTTAACGTTCCTTCCAATTTGAAACTACTGCTTTATCAAACACTAATACGATAAAAACTCGAGCATGCAACACGTGTATGGCACCCTGCTCATGACTTCATTAATGATCTTGAGCTGGTGCAAAATAACTCTGTGCGTTTAATCCTTGTTAACTACAACCGCACAGCTATGAAGTCTATCTGCCTCCCATAACTGACATCGCGTAGAAAAGTGTTTCGTATCACCCTGTTCCACAAGCTGTACCATCATCCCGCTCTTCGTGATCACCTCATCCCCCGTACAATTTCTGTATCCCGCCGCATTGATCATGATCACAAAGTTGGAAGTATGTCATGCAACAGAAAATGCTGCTCGCAGTCATTCCTGCCGCGAACCTCATGCGACTGGAACCACCTTACCGCAGAAGTTGCCGGCACTGAAAATTACGAGCAGTTCCGCGTAGCACTAGCTAACATTGTATATTCAGGCGCTGTTTAATGTTCATGTAATCAACTGTATTTTTCTCTCAGTTTTAGTATATTTACCATTCCCCCTGTGTAATGCCACTAGCCCGTTGTGCTCTAAGCGGTGCGGGCCGGGCTCTATTATTTTACTTTCCTTTTAGACAAGCCCACCCTAACATCTGTGTAATGCCACTGGCCTTGAGGGGTAAATAAATAAATAAACAGAGTAATATGCAAGCCTCTCACACAACATTCACTAATATTTCTTTCTTTCTGTAATAACAATTTGTAGACAGCCTAAAGGCTCGTATTTCACTGACGTGAAGGTTCATTTTTCAGTCACAGTTCCATACTGTAGAGCGCAGGATAGCGCTTGTGCTGCATAGTTATTCTTCTGTGTGTGTCATTGTAGGCGCTATTGTTTGTTTTCTCAAGTACTATGCACCGTGTATCCCAAACTGAAGTTCTTCTAAATCTTCTTTGATATTAGCAGTTGCAAATTCAAGCCTTCTGCAGGATTTGAAGGAGGCCCAAGGAGACGAGGACTAATTTTATGCATATGCAAATGTAAACAGCTAATCTATCTGTACTACTGTAACTTGCATTCTTTTTTGCTTTATGTGCTGTTCTTATATTTCGTGCCATAATGCTGAATGTCGTGATTTTTGTATGTATTATAGTGTAAATTGATACTTATGTCTGCTGTCAAGGTGTTTTCTTTTTCTTTACTGTAATGCGCGATTGTAATGTTTATCTCATATTGTTTGGTGTACTTTCCATGTTCTTTTAAAGTACCAACTTGTTTTTCCTACGTTCAAAACTGTCATCTAATGGTCCCCTGGGCCTTGTCAAGCTGTGTGCACAGCTTTTAGCCCAGGGTGACCAGCGAGATTTTTCTGGTAAATAAAGTGCATTGACTGATTTATTAATTCATTGATATGCAACTTACAAATGATTGGAAATGAGGGGAACATGTGCACAGGGCGGAAAGCGCGTGGTCTGCCAGGAAACACTGAGGTGGCCCCGAGAAGGGCCTTTAGTAAGGACGACATCCGTTTTGTGCCTCTTCACTAAGCAGCGACGACACGGCGTGCGCAGTCCTCGTTTTGCACGAGCTGTCGAAGCAATCCTTGGTAAAAAAAAACACGAGGGAACAAAGTCGTGCTGTGTATGCAGATGCGATCGCCTCGTGGTTCCATTCACGGCGAACAACCATCCGGCAAGCCTGGCTCTTTCGACGGATTCAGGAAACGACTGAAAAGAACAAAAGTAAGGAGCGAAGAAAGGTGCACTGCTTACAGGTTAGAACACAAAAACAAAGCTAGGCGCTGCACTCGGTTAACCCATTCAACGAGGCGTGGCGTGAGCTTTAAATCCGATTTCGACAAGGCGTGAGAAGTCGCTAAAGAAGCAAAGGCACACTGCACTGAATGAATGATATAGATAGACTAAGCGCAAGTCATAACTTCTCTAAAGCCACACTGCACTCGTTTAACCCTGCAACGAGGCCTAGCGCGGGTTCTGATGTCTGGCGCCGATTTCGACAAAGAGAGGGAACACGGCCGCGAGATTGATGCCCGCAATCTTCCAGGAAGCAATGAAGCGGCCCTGAAAAGGGCCGTTTGGAGCAGCTCTTCAACGTCAACCTACAGCGGCGTGGCGGCGAGCAGTAGGCCCAGCGTCCGCGGCGAACAATGACATCGGCTTCCGAGAAGCATATCCAGGGAACGACGCTGCAAAAAAAAAAAAAGTTTCGTTACAAGCACCGCAATTTGGTGAGTCCTCAATGCACGAGAAAACTTGCGACAATGTAGTTCAGTCCTTACCTCAGGGTTGAGAATGCGCACCCCCGACAAGCGCGTCAGCGTAGCTGTCAAACGGCGGTCCTCAAAGCGCGCCTGATGCGGATCCTTGTAGTGCCGCGGCAAAAACTTTAAATACGAGCACGACACTAGCCACGTGCTCCTGGGGAAACGGCGAAAGCCGCAAGCAAAAACTGCACAGAAATTTCAGCTGGCTGTCGCCGCCGAGCGCACCACGCACGAACGCCATAGCTGCACACGCCTCGAAACGAGCGCGCCGAGGATCACGAAACGAATGCGGCATGCCCGCTCACCACGCACGCGCGGCGCGGCGGGTGCACCTAGCGATTCCCCAGGCGCTCTAGGGAGAGGTCGAGAAAGGCGCGCTGACGCCACGTCCGGTTGAGAACGAGGGCGAAGTCAAAAAACGTCACGGAGAAGCGCATCCCATCGACCAATCAGCGTTTCCAGCCTGCCGTCCCGCAAACGCTTCTACCGCCTAGTAGGCACCCTAACCGCTAGCGACCGCTCTCTCCTCGCCTGCTGCTGCGGCGGCGGACGGTGATCGCCTGGTTTCGTGCTCTCTTCCGCTGCTTCTCGGTGAACGATTCACCGAAGCGAAAGCAAACAGAAAGCAAATGATTTATCTACATGTCAGCCAAGAAGTTTGCTGACATGCACCTGCCACGTAAACGGAGCCTTTATAGCAAAATTCGGACGTTAGTATCAAAACGCGTACTCCGCTGCCCGGAATGAACCCGCGTCGTCTGGCTCAGAGCTGAGCACTTTAACCACTGAGCCGTCACGGCGGATTCATACAGGCGGCATTAGGTCCAGACAACAGCATCAGCGACGTCCTGCCAGAAACCTACGTGCGCCTGGTGCGTCTGGAGCACAGCATCATCCATCATTCCTGGGCCCATAAACCTCGCGTTACGAAAGCAATTGCGACCAGTCTTATCCGAACGGCCTCAATCATTTTTACGGAGTACATTGGCGCCTGGTCGGTCAGTTGCAGTCAACATGCGGTAGATGACGCGCCGCCGATAGGCCAGATTCAAAGTGTACGCTGCAGCTACATCTTCCACGCAAAGCCATTTGGGCAAGCGATGCCATGCTGCGTGACTGGCTGGACCAGCGAGGCCCACCACATGACTCTAATTGAAACTACAGATCGCTGCCATTTGTTAATCACAGCCCTGTCACAACGCTGCCCCTGCCTCAGGCCCATCACGCTTTTGCTTCTACTTTAGATACGCTGGCACGAACTAATTGGCATTGTTGTCTTCTGGCGCGCGATTGTCCTGCGGTTGTCTGCAGTTTCAATGCCTCCATATTTATTGCTTTCTTTTTGTAGCCAGGTTGTCAGGAATACGGGGTAGCATGGGGCTGGGAGACACTCTGGCCGTTAAGCAGGCTGGACTATTTCTTTAAAACTCAACGAGCCACGCCGCCGCCCGCAAGGTTTTACTCCCGAACATCGTGTGGATTCCGCGACGCCGTTAACGCACTGTTAAGGCACGAACACATGCAAGAAAACAAAGCAAAGATAAACACGCAACCAGGACCGCTGTCCGTCTTCGAGACATCTGATCCTCGTTGTGCGGTTGCCCAGAAGGAATCGACAGCAGCCATGCCATAAGGTCTGCTTCTTTAATATCTGAGAAATTTCTCAGAATACTTCTTGTTAACTACACCAAGACAGTCACCGACATTAACGAGAAGCCAGCTAATGATATGTGCATAAACCGTGAAGGAAGTTTTTCAGACTGTGAACTTTCCTACCGCCGTCGTACTTATGTGGATATATTGCGGCTACAGTTTCAAAAGAATGTGCAGTGTTTGAGGAGAATAATTTTTCTTTTTTTTCTTCTATTCTCACTTCTACAGCATTGTTCATGCCTGCTTCTTTGGTGGGAAGTTGTTGATCAATCTACTAAACCGACTAAACCCGTAATAGATGTGCGCAATTCGCGAGACTAGATATGTACTGTATTTCAGCCAACTGATATGTTTTGAATGTAAAACATATATTCAATTTATAGATGAACGCTCTGCATTGGACAACTTGCACTTAGCTGTGAATGAAATTCTTTTCTTTTCTCTGAACCCGTGCACCATCGTGATTTCTTGCTACAGCCGCTTTCCTGCGAAACGAAAACGGCAGCGCTTGAGATTTCATGAGCTAAATTTACGCTTCGGAATCCTTAAGAAGCGGTGACGCAAACGCTTCAGGTCACTTATAAATCTGCACACTGGTTAATACCTGTCAGTAGACTGATGAGGCTGATAGATTTGTTTTTGTGCAAACTTTAGGGGCAAGAAGTGTTGATGTCAATTTAACCGAAAGGCTCATCATGCGACCGTGCAGTCATACTGAAGGAGAGCGCGCGCTGGAATTATTCCGTTGTTTTATAAATCTCAGATGTCAAAACGAAGAGGCTGATTGCACGGTCTTTGAATAATGCATAGGGGTGAAATATCAGGACCTGACGGTTACCGCCATGGTTACCGCTCACGCGGGACAGACTTGGAGCGGGCGCGCGTTGTCCTTTCGCGTGAACGGCGGAAACAGCGGCGGAGCGGTGGGGCAGTGGCGACCCCACCGCGGTGCGGTGGGAGGCGGAAACAGACCCCATTGCGAAGGCTGTCAGAAAAAGAGCGAGCGCGCCCCGCTCGAGACCGGCCGTGGCTTTGGTAAATCATTTGGCGCGGCAATCGCGACATGGCAGCACCGTCCGGTAGAGCGGGAAATTTGAACACGGGTTGAGTGGCCCAAGCGTTGATGATGGCGATAGGAAGTCGCAGAAAGCTCGTGAAAATCGCGTGTACAATTGTACACACCGTGTCGCAAAGGGCTACACTGACAAATGCGTATTTTTTTTCTCCTGAATCATCAGTAGACTTATTTGTATTCATTTTGGGATCCACGACTAGCCTCGGACCTTTGAGTGTCTTTATGTAATTACATATGTGCTTTGAAAGAAAGAAAGAAAGAAAGAAAGAAAGAAAGAAAGAAAGAAAGAAAGAAAGAAAGAAAGAAAGAAAGAAAGAAAGAAAGAAAGAAAGAAAGAAAGAAAGAAAGAAAGAAAGAAAGAAAGAAAGAAAGAAAGAAAGAAAGAAAGAAAGGCTGGCAATACGGCGACGGAGTGAAAGGTGCAGTATACCGGATTCTGCTTTCACTGATGACACGCTGACGTATATATATGAAGAGTGAATAAATCTGGGTGCTCTATTTCGAAGTAATTCAAGTGCATTTATGAGGCGTGGTGCGGGTTCCAAATGGGCGATGCATATTCTAACTTTGATCATACAAGAGATTTATAAGCAAATAATTTAACGTGTTCAAGGGCGTGGTGGAGATGATGGCGTAAAAATCCAAGCTTTTTGTTAGCAGATGCAATGATATTAGTAATAGTGCGAAGTCCAGGACAAGTCACAACACACGGTGACACCTAAGTACTTATTTATTTATTTTATTTTTTATTGATTTAATTATTTGATAGAACGGACTGCAAAGAGACATTTGCTAGCGTGGGGAAAATCAAGCGGATTACGGCGCCCGTGAAAGGACAAATGTTTACATTGTGGGGTTTTAACTGGGGGAGATAAACACGTTCTCACCTGTTAAGCGCGGCTGACTCAGTTCAAAACCGCGCGGACCCCACCCCGTGGTCGCGTGCGCTACCGAGCGCACGCCGACCACGGCGGGCCGGGCTCTGCGGGAACAAAGGCACGACACACTGGCTGACACAAACAAGGCATTTATTGTTATAACAACAATAACGCCAGCTAGCAACAAAATACACTGAGGAATCGAGGAAGTCCGACTCACCAGCACGGTTACGAGCGAACGTTCGCCCACGGTAGGGCAAAGGGATAAACTCCGAGGCCGAGCGGGACGGGTTCGGCGGGAGCAAGTTCCGACCAAGAGGCGCCCGTCGACGAAGAGCAAAGCTGCGAGCGAAACGTCCGGTCGCTTCCCGATCCCAGGCAGAAGAGAGCCAGCTATCCCTCGCGCGCGCGCAGCAAAACGCCATCCGTGGCGCTGGTGTCGCTGCGACGCGAGCGCCCTCCCTTGTTAGTTAGAAGTAACCGAACCGAGAGGAGTGCTTTTCGGGGGCAGCTGACAACAGTGGGGTGCAATGCGGGAAAGTGAACGCAGGGGACGAAGGCGTCCCCACATCCCCCCCAACCTTAAATAGACCCACGCGCCTGCAAGTTACATGCTATGGAGGAGTCTCCTGGTCTTCATGCACGTGAGGCAGGTCGTGCAGCGGAGGTCACGCCGACAGAGTGCACGCAGTCTTCCGCGGTATTCCGAAGGCGGCGTGAAGGTCTCCGCTGGGACGACTCGCATGGCCAGCGGACTATGTGCCCGCAGGCCCGCGAAGAGGAGGGCCGGTTGACCACTGCAGGCCAAGATTCCGCAGTAGTCGCCAGGGCAACAGCAGCCAGAAGTGGCTGCTGTCTGGTCTCGCCATGGCTGCCCCGGATGGATGCGGCGAACAGGATACAGGCCGCTCCGTCGCAGCAGGCGGCAGCGAGACGATGTGCACAGGACAGCAAGCCGGAGTGGCTCCACTGGATCTGCAAAATTTCCGAAACACACTCCGCATGCCTTTAACGTAGGTCACGGGAGGGGAAACGGCGTACACAAGGGCCTGGTGGCTCAATGCTCAAATCGCTAGCAAAACGTGTCGGGCGGCTGTGCAACGCAAAGTTCGAGTGAACAAAGCCCTTTCTTGAGTTGAAAGAGAATGCTCAGTTCATGCGAGGTTTAAAAAAAAAAACGGGCGGCCAGCAAAGTGCGCCCCGTCTCAACACCACGGTCCGGTGGTCGTGTCACTTTTGACAAGGTGCAGGCAGCTATGAATAGCCTTAGGCCTCACTACCATAGTGACGGTCGACGACCCCCAACAAAAGAAAGACCCGAAACGGGTTTCGTGCGCGCAGCCGTGAGGAGACATCAGCGTTGTGGGATGGTCCTCCCCGCTCACTGCACAAAGCAGCTTCTGAGCGATCGGCGCCCACCGTATCGGACGGTGTCGGAACGCCCGGTGCCGAGCTGCAATACCAGCGAGCTCGTAGAGGCACCCGTGGCCCCAGGCCACCCGGCTCCCGGAGCCGCGACTCCCAGAGTCGAAAAAAAGACAGCGAGAAAATATATACAGAAAACTCGGACCACCCACGCGGCTTCCGTACTCACTCGCTTCGGGCTCGGCAACTCCGCGGGCGCTAGGCCTCGCGCTCCCTCGATGCGGACCAAGTGGTTCTTGAAGCAACTTCAGGAAGAAAAACTTGACAAAAAAACATGCTGAGCATGTCGAAAAGTTCAAACATGCTGCAGCGCAATATACCTCGCACTCAAGAAAGCATGCCGCAGGTCCTAGCGATCAAAATCCACACTAGGCCTACCACTTGTCAAGTCCGGACAAAGAGCGTTCCTCGAACCGAACCGACAGTCGTCCAATGTTCCAAGAGCAGGCCCCACGTTGGGCGCCAGATGTGGGGTTTTAACTGGGGGAGATAAAGACGTTCTCCCCTGTTAAGCGCGGCTGACTCAGTTCAAAACCGCGCGGACCCCACCCCGTGGTCGCGTACGCTACCGAGCGCACGCCGACCACGGCGGGCCGTGCTCTGCGGGAACAAAGGAACGACACACTGGCTGACACAAACAAGGCATTTATTGCTATAACAACAATAACGCCAGCTAGCAACAAAATACACTGAGGAATCGAGGAAGCCCGACTCACCAGCACGGTTACGAGCGAACGTTCGCCCACGGTAGGGCAAAGGGATAAACTCCGAGGCCGAGCGGGACGGGCTCGGCGGGAGCAAGTTCCGACCAAGAGGCGCCCGTCGACGAAGAGCGAAGCTGCGAGCGAAACGTCCGGTCGCTTCCCGATCCCAGGGAGAAGAGAGCCAGCTATCCCTCGCGCGCGCGCAGCAAAACGCCATCCGTGGCGCTGGTGTCGCTGCGACGCGAGCGCCCTCCCTTGTTAGTTAGAAGTAACCGAACCGAGAGGAGTGCTTTTCGGGGGCAGCTGACAACAGTGGGGTGCAATGCGGGAAAGTGAACGCAGGGGACGACGACCCCAACACATTTATGAGTCTTAAGCTGCATTAAACATTCGTCACACCATTCCTCAATGCGATTAAGGTCGTGTTTAAGCGTTGCTTGGTCGGAGCTATTGGTAACAGTGCAGTAAATAACGCAGTCGTCGGCGAACATACGAATATTAGAAGACACATTGGTGGGTAACTCGTTAATGTAAATTAAAAATAGAAGTGGACCTAGTATCGCGACATCTCGGCATGCCTGAAGTTGCTGGTAGGATATTCGAAATACAATTGGCAACCGCAACAAACTGCGAACGGTTAAACAGGCATTCTTTGATCCATTTTAAGACATTGGATGGCATATTCAAATAGGAAAGTTATAGTAGTAAACGCTTACTTGCGACCTTGACGAACGCTTTCTCAAAATCTAAGAAAATGGCTTCGGCCGGCTGGTTGGTGTCGAGATTAGTGTGCAGACCATGAACAAAAATGGCCATGATCATGAACAAAAATGGATCATGAACAAAAGTAAAGAATGAAAAAAGTTGTTCTAATCGAGGAAGCTCATGATGTTGTCATGATGAGCGTGCAGAGCACGCTAGTGCGAGGAATGGGACGGTAGTCAAGTGATGAATCTTTGTTCCCTGATTTGCAGACTGGAACGACCTTTTCCAGTCGCCCCGCTGCGATGGCTGAGTGGTTACGGTACTCGGCTGCTAGCCCGAAAGACGCGGATTCTATCCCGGCCGCGGCGGTTGAATTTCGATGGAGGCGAAATTCTAGAGGCCCATGTACTGCGCGATGTCAGTGCACGTGAAAGAACCCCGGGTGGTCTAAATTTCCGGAGCCCTTCACTACGGCGTCCCTCATAGCCTGAGTCGCTATGGGACGTTAAACCCCAATAAACCAAACTAAACCTTTTCCAGTCGCCTGGCAGTTGACCTGATGAAAATGAGTCTGAGAAAATTAGGCGTAGAAATACGGCACCAGTAACGCTGGTATGCTTTAGAACTTTCGAGTTAATATTTTCAATGCCAGATGCAGATGGAAGCTTTAGGTTACCAGTTAAGGACGAAATACCCGATGACGTGAATAAGAGTGGCATCCCTGCATAATCTATCTTTGAAAGTGGCGTAGGAAATGATCTTTCTGTTTCGTAAGTAAATAAGGGTGAAAAGGCCGCGTTGAACATGGCAGCGTACTCAGCGTCAGTGGCAAGCGCACCTGATTAATCTGTGAGAGTTATATCGGGGGTATGGTGCTGGTTAATGATTTGCGAGAACTTTTTCGTGCTACTGATAAGCATATTAGGTAGGTCTGAATGAAAAAACTGCGCTTGGCATCATGTATTTCAGCCAGATATGATTTTCCAGCATTGCAATATTTTATGAGAACAAAAAGTAACTGGCAAAAACACGGGACAAGAGAAAGAGAACCACACGGGACAAACGCAGTCCACAAATATTTTGTTCATGCGCCACTTGTTCCCTGGAACTTGACTGAGCCGTAAGGACGTTTCTTTCTGTTTTCCAAACGTTTGAGTGTTTGTCTGAAGCATAGCTTCTGTGTAGTAATGCGGAAACTGAATTGGGGAATGAATTTATTGACAAGACTGTCTACCTTATATTTCAACAATTACCAATTTTCGTGAATGCTTCGAGAGTAAAAACTAAAGGCAAAAACTTCATAAAATGCATTAAGTCCATTATTTGTCATCACATAATTGCCTTTATTGTAAGAAGAAGGATCGATAGCTAAGCGAGTTTGTAATAATACATCATGGGACTATATATAAAAACTATCCGTCTTTATCGTAAGACGGATAGTTTTGTTACATTTTCGGTTACGGATGAGTGCAAGCTCAAAGTTAGCATGAAGGACTTTGCGGTCGCTAATCTATGCAAATTAGACCCGCCGCGGTGTCTCAGTGGTTACTGCGCTCGGCTGCTGACCCGAAAGACGCGGGTTCGATCCCGGCCGCGGCGGATAGAATTTCTTTGGAGGAGAAATTCTAGAGGCCCGTGTACTGTGCGATGTCAGTGCACGTTAAAGAACCCCAGATGGTCGAAATTTCCGGAGCCCTTCACTAAAGCGTACCTCATAGCCTTAGTTGCTTTGGGACGTTGAACCCCAATAAACCAAACCAAACCAAATTAGGGTGCTTTGTAATAAGTTGACTTACTGCGTTACTGAGCTGACAAAAAAAATCATCATTTTATTGTGGTGGCCTGTGACAGACACCCAGTAAAATCGTGTGTGGAGCAGCCTGAAAGTTAAGCCGTATCATTTCGGGGTCAGATGCATTGTTAACTAGAGAGCATGGTAAGTCCTGGCTGACTGCAACAAGTACAGCGCTGCCTCGTGCGTCGTTGCGGTCGTTTCAAAAAAGCTGGAAATGGGGCAAGTCTGCTAATAATTCGTTATCTGTGATGTCACTTTTCAGCTTCAGCATGGTTTTTACAGCACCTTATAAACTGTCAACACAATGCCCGATGGTTGGCAGGGTGCAATCAAAAAGAATAGTCTGCGGCATAAAACACCAAAATCCTTTCATCCCATGTGCAGTAGGCGTGATCTACAAAATCAAGTTCACCTGTGGTCAGTTTTATGTTGGACAAACCGGCAGGTGCATAAATGACAGACTAAGAGAACACTCAAACTCTCTCAAGAACAGCACTGGAGAGCACCTGCCGGCGCACTGCAAAGAATGTGGCTGTTTCCCGTTCTTCAGCGGTACAGTTATTTTAAGCCGCAGAAAAGACAAGCTTCAAAGAGAAATTTTTGAAGCAGCAGTCATCCTTCGTTCGGGGACAAACACATGCGTGAGCAATCCATCAGTGACGCTTCTCAAGAGAGAATTAGAATTCCTATCATAATGATTAGATTTGGGGCATGACGATGTACGCGTGTGCCACACGTGCCATGGGTGCTGATCATTTTTTTTGCCTAATGCTGTCTTCACTGCATGTTATCTTTTTTCTTTTGTCATTGATGAGCGCAAAGCATATATTCGTTGACGCGGGTTCCAATAAAATCAGTTGTTAGTTGGCGCTCTGTGGTGTTATTCTACGTTTTGTCCTTGTCTGCCGCGCCGAAGCATTTCTTGAAATATTTGTGACCAACTGGCCTACAAAACAACCCTTCTCAAATAAATTCAGTTGATCGTCCAGCGTTGTCCCGTGTCTCTCTCTGTGTCTGCGTCCTCCGGCTGGTTTTATCTGCTTGGTCTACTTCCGCCGTGAATGGAAAGAGGTTCAGCTGCGTGCACTATACGAGGGGCCACCATCCCGCCAGACTTGATGTGGTATATGCATGCAAACAGTGGCATGTCGCTTTGCAAGATAGTTGATCATCATCATCAGCCGGACTACGCCCACTGCAGGGCAAAGTCCTCTCCCATGTCCCATGTCCTTCGCCAGTTGCGGGCACCGTATCCCCGCAAACTTCTTAATCTCATCCGCCCTCCCAACTTTCTGCCGTCCCCTGCTGCGTTTGCTTTCTCTTGGGATCCACTCCGTTCCCCTTAAGGACCAGTGGTTATCTTGCCTTCGCATTACATGCCCTGCCCAAGCCCATTTCTTCCTCTTGATTTCAACTAAGATGTCATTAACCCGCGTTTGTTCTACGTTATATACAACGTTATACGTTATATACAACTTAAGAAGGAAGCGGAAGATACCCTCAAAGCAAACCCTTCTCTCTATGGCGTCGACCAATTTTCACGACATAGTGGTTAATCTGATTAAACCGTGGCCAATCCTACGACACCTGCCTCCCCAGCGATTTTGGCTTGCAGGCCGAAGGTGATTAGCCACGATGTTAGAATCGGTCGACGCTATTGGCAAGAAGGAAGGGGCATTTGCCGCTTCGTTCTTGCGTTCTATATCCAACTATTCACGGTTTTGTATTTCACAAACAAACGTGGGTGCTCATGGTGACACTGACCCCAATGCGCTTCCGGTATCAATACCGCGGCGTTTTAAAAGGTTCGCGCCTTAGAAGACTACACGTGTCGCGCTTGTTTTTATAAGGCAGAGCGCCATGCGAAGTATTCCGCGCAGTGCCTGATATTCGCAGGTGCAGCGGCGCGCCAGCTTTCGATGCTTCTCTTTTTTTTTTGCCTGGGGTAATTTCTTCTTCGAAAAGGCGCCACAGGAAGTGTTCTGGGGCTAAATCGCAGTGTTGCCAGAACAAACAACGTTCGACAAAACCCTGTATTGTTTTTTTTTATTGGAGTTTAACATCCCAGAGCAAATGAGGCTATGAGGGACGTCGTAGTGGAGGGCTCCAGAAATGTCGACCACCTGGGGCTCTTTACCGTGCACTGACATCGCACAGTACACGGGCCTCTAGAATTTCGCCTCCATCAAAATTCGGCCGCCGAGGCCGGGATCGAACCCGCGTCTTTCGGGTCAGCAGCGGAGAGCCGTAACCACTGAGCCATTGCGGCGGGGCAAAACCGTATTAAAGAAACACGATGCGTCACGAACGTATTCATGTGAACGCACCAGTGACGAGTATTGGGTTCCAATGAAAGATTTAATTGCTGAAGAACAAAACTAGACGTATTGTGCAGAATCCCCGCGTGTAATAGTTCGTTATTTTTAATTAAAGTAAAGCCTTTATTGTTTACATAAATACACAGAACGAAAGAGCTAGCGATTCAGCCAAAGTAGTACAGGCTTGTCGGGCTGTACCGGCAGTCAACGGCAAACGCTCAATACGTCAGCGCATGCAAACAATGCAAATAAAATAGGAAGCCAAAATTAAAATAGTACATGCAGTAATTTATAAAGTTTTCCAAAGTCATTGCGCAGGTACAACCTCGACGCGCACTTTGCCGATATGGAAAACAAAGGCTGAGGCAAAGAATGATTTCTCAGAGATCGGCCATAACAAGTACACCGTCTTGAATCAAAATATGGTTGGTTTTGGCGGAATGTGCGGACTGGTGCATGTGCAACTAAAACGTCGGTGCGCCAGATCTAAGAACTAAGGTTTGTTTAAAAAAATAGTGCATCAAACGAAGGAACGTGAAGAGAGAACAGAGTAGTATCTGGTGTAATATCGGTATTGTAAGCTGAAGACTGCAGAATCTTTCAAGACTAAGTTGACCTTGGACCGACAAGTGAAAGAACAGTGAATGAAAACAGCACTTCCATACATTAGCATGCTATGCACAAGGGCATGGATTATTAGTTTCAGTGTTGGGAAAAGTAGCAGAAAACTCTTGCTGTTAATATGAATGATAGATTACGAAGTTGTTGACATAAACAATTCAACTGTCTGTTCCAAGTGATATCATGATCAGACCTGACATCCAGATATTTAGCACTGGTTCAAAAAGGAATAGGCTACATCTGCAGCCACGGCAACCAGGCACATGCATAAGTAGCCGCGGAACAAGGTCCAGTTCTGAGAGAAATTAAGTTGTTGCTGTCCATCATAGGAGAAGCATCAGTTTGCAGGGAGGCCATAGTACAGTGGTGAGCAGCCTTGTCTAGAGCGCTTGAGCAGTGCGCACTTGGTAACAAAAACCGAAATTAGAGAGCAGCCCCTCATTACAGGGCAAATTTTTCGTGCCTGCTTTGTTTACGAGGCTATCTGGCGCTACTTCCGTGCAAGCGTTGCAGCTGGACCCTAGAGGCTGCCACAAAATCTGGATTTGTTTGCAAGGAAGTGCACCGCCCGAGCGCTCTAGACAAGGCTGCTCACCACTGTACTTTCAAAATATGAGTGGCTACAGAGAAGAACGGTGTCATCTGCATGCTGATATACCCGAGATTAAGTAACAGCAGACAAGTCATTAAAGTATAAGTTAAACAAAATGGCAATAAAACCGATCCCTGCGGTACACCAGAGTGCAAAAACACCTTTGTGTTGGAGCAATAGACGATATGCGAAATGCGCAGCGCCATCTCTCGGCGCTCCGAGAACTAAGTCCTCCATGTTGGCACGGTATAGAAAACGAAACCGCTGCCCAGCGTTGGGTTGAAACGGCTGCGCTTCGTTTGAAAAGTAAAATGACGATGCAGTGTTGCGCTACCCTCTCCACTGTGAAAAGACACTACGATGCGTGCCAGAACTAGGTGCGTTCAAGCTTTTCACTTTTCTATTTTTTTACTCCGTCCCAACGTTTTAGTAACACAAAACGCCATACGAGGTATCATGTGTCAGCACGCGGATCAGTGCGCAGCTTTCGCTTTCTGCGCTGATTTTTGACAAATCTCTCGAGGTGATTTGCGTTTAAATTAAGATAAGGACCACAGCCTTTGTTGTCTCTGATCAAAATTAGAAGCCGATTTCGTGCATTTATCAACTCTCCGGTCGGGCGTGAATATATACAGACGCATACTTGAACAACGTAATAGAGAAGGTAATTTTTTTGAGCGGGCCAATCGCTTGTGCCGTGACGAAATAAGTTCACTCGAAGAACCATACGCCGATTACTGCTTAGTTTGCTACGTGTTCAGTTAAGTTTTTCCGTGTTAAATTAGTTTTAGAAGGGCGAGCAAACTCTCTGGACCATATACGCATATGTTATGCGCGTTAAGGAGTCTTTGTGAAGCAATACACCCTACGTATAGAAACTGAGGTGCGAATGGTTTATTTCTTGAGGATTCCTATACCTTCGATATCTGCGGCGACGAAAATCTAAAAACAAAAGAAGCGAATAATATAGCTACTTTATTATGAAGGAGGGACGCATGTCTAAGCTAGAAAGTACGTGCAACAGTGTTCTGAAAAGGCTTCAGGCCATCAGATTTTATTATCGTTTATTATCGCAAACTCTCTGGACCATATACGCATATGTTATGCGCGTTAAGGAGTCTTTGTGAAGCAATACACCCTACGTATAGAAACTGAGGTGCGAATGGTTTATTTCTTGAGGATTCCTATACCTTCGATATCTGCGGCGACGAAAATCTAAAAAAAAGAAGCGAATAATATAGCTACTTTATTATGAAGGAGGGACGCATGTCTAAGCTAGAAAGTACGTGCAACAGTGTTCTGAAAACGCTTCAGGCCATCAGATTTTATTATCGTTGTGGCAAGCTCCAACAGCTTGCTTCGCAACAATGCGATTTGTCCAAGTTTGGGAGTAAGCTAATTAAATTTCGGAAGCAACCGAACATGCTAATTTCGCCCCTGCACACACAGCTTGACCAGCGTATCGAGTCCGTGCATGCACCTACAGCTGTAACATCATTCTCTAATCAAGCCGCCGCGGTGGCTCAGTGCTTATCTGAAAAAAAAAAAAGCTGCGTCTTTGCTTACAATATTTTGAATTATATGTGCATGCCTACTTTCCTCTTGTTAATGTCGACTGACTGCTTCTTAAGCAGGACGCGGTTTCAACGAATTGTGGCGAAAATCAACCGACGCCGGGCTCTGAAACGGTGACGTTGAAAACCGCGGATGCGCATTGCACATTACAGTAAAGGAATCGAATTACGCAGCTGGTCGAGGGTCTTGTGTGATTATACTGCAATGCACGAAGCTCCTGGCGACGGCGCGCACGAAAGTTCGCACTGTCACAGAAGTTTGTCAACACACGTGCGCACTCACCGCAAAATAACCGCTCGCTACCCTACCAGATGAATTCGCGTCCACCTGGGAATAAAATAGCCATGATAATGCGTGATGCTTGAACTGGTGCTTTAATGCGAGCATTAAAACGACAACAGCACACCGTCACGGTTCGACTTTCCATCCCACTTTCGAGTGCGGATTATTGCGATCATCAGCGCCAGACTTCAAGCGAAGCTGAGGATGCGGTAGGAGTAAGCTGGCGCTTATTGAAAGCACCTACATTTGGTCGAAGATCAGCTGTAAAAACAACGCAGCAGCTGAAGCTTGCCTGTTGAAATTCCACTCGCAAGAAGAAAGTACGCACAGCAAACGATGCACCAGCTCGACGAGCTCGACCGCGCCAAGATGGAAACCGGAAGTTGTGGGCGCGGTGTTGCCAGACCGCCAAGCAATTTCGCATATCGTCTATTGCCTATTAGAATCAACTGGGAACGGTTACAAAATTATTAACGTTACCCCTAAGACCAATGCCTAGCTTGTAAGAAGTAAACAATGTGGTGGAGAATCAAAAGCTTTTAAAAAGTTGGTTAGTTATATTCTGCCCATTTCTCTTTCACCTGATTGATAATGTAAATATGGTCTATTGTCCAGTATCCTTTACGAATGCCTGTCTGATCATTTGGTTGATTGAAGTCTAAGGTTGTCCTCACTCTATCAGCGATTACCTAAGTAAATACCATGTAGGCAACGGACAGTAAGCTGATCTGTCTGTAATTTTTCAAGTCCTTGACGTCTCCTTTATCATGGATTAAGATTATGTTAGCATTCTTCCAAGCTTCCAGTAAGCTTGAAGTTATGAGGCATTGCGTATACAGGGTGGCTACGTTTTCTAGCACAACCTCCCGTCTCTCCTTCAAGAGATCTGCTGTCACCTGATCTTCACCGGTTGCTTTAACCCTTTGCGTTGCTCTTAATAGGTTTTCTTCACTTCCTCTTTTGGTTACTGGTGGTATGTCCCATTGCTGCGCGTTAGTGCCTCTCTCATTGGCTTGCCGATTACACTGGCATCTGTATAGATTTGTGTATAACTCATCGGCTACTTTAACTATCTTTAACTATCTTATTCATATTGAATGACATAGCCCTATTTGCCGCTTGACGCATGCATGTGATTTTTGCCTATGCGTAATTTATTCTTTAGCGTTTTTAGGCTACCGCCATTCTTTGGGGCATGTTCGATTCTCTCCATATTAAACTATGTACTGTGGATTATTTGCGCTTATTAATTAACCTTGATAGCTCTGCCAATTCAGTTCTGTCTGCGGGGTAAGATGCTTTCATGCTTTGGCGTTTCGTAATCAGATATTTCGTCTCGGATGAAACAACTGTACTGGTCCGAACAATATGACACTATACCTACTTGTCGCCTGCAGAAGTCCGGTCGTTACCCATATATATTATACGCATTTATTGCGCGCTGATCTTATACCAATTATCTCGGCTAGTTTGTCTGCAGCGTACTGTTGGTCACGTTTCCGGTAATAGAAGAGGCAATGTGTAATGTTGTTTGAAGCTGCAGCCAGAAAGTCATTTGAGCTAAACGGAAGAGACGAAATTAGCGCTCGAAATATTTTCGACTAACGGAGGAAGGGCGCCGTGATCGAGTTAGCAGACGACAATTGTAAACAACACGATGGAGGAATAGTCTAATCGAAACTTTCACGGGCTATAGGGGGCGCTGCTGGTAACCCAATACGACACATGTGCAGTGTGTGGTAGATCTGTGGAAACAATTGAACACCTCAAATCAAATGTGATGGTATCCATCCGGATGTCGATGCAGGCACAGTCACTCTTTCTGAGGCCCTAGGGTTTAAAGATAACAATGGTCATGTAAATAAATCTGCAGTGGAAGTTAGCAAAAAGCGATTGGAGGATTGGTGGCTGAAAAGCAGAGATGTGGCATAAGGTTAGAATTGTAGGAAACCGTAGGTAAAGATGATGGCGAATCTTAATGAGAATTGCCAACACAGTAAACAAAAAATAATAAAGAAAGAAAAGCTGAGTATTGTGGCAATTGCCACCACCCCGTTTCAAAGAGGGCGCTCCTATCCGTCCGTCCGTCCGTCCGTCCGTCCGTCCGTCCGTCCGTCCGTCCGTCCGTCCGTCCGTCCGTCCGTCCGTCCGTCCGTTCATCCATCCATCCATCCATCCATCCATCCATACGCTTCCTCTTGAGGTGATCGGACAGCCGCCGCTGTCGGTCTCTATCGTTGCAGAAGAACTTGCTTTGGGGCTAGTTGGTTCATGATTGTAGTTCAGAATGGCGTGTGTGGTGTGTGTCTTTTGCGCCATTCTGAACTACACTCTATCGTTGCTCCGACTGGATCCATCGCGCTCGCAATGCTGAGCAGCTCAGGGACCAGCCTATGCTTGGCTGGGAGCGAAAGGGAGCGAGTCGCAAATGCGTCCAGTTTTGTAAGACGCAAAGAGGTGATAAAAAGGCTGGCCACACAATATGTTTTGTGATGACAAAGTCGACATGCCCAGTGCGAGAGCTGAGCATTCGGGCATCAGAACGGCGGCGAAAACCTGCAGAGGTCTGCAAGTAAGCTTGCGTACACGGAAAACCCCTTCACGATGGCCGCTGGACCTTATTTTGGGGAAGAAATTAGGTGCAGCGCTCGAGACGCCTCAACTAACAGGAATACTGCGAGTGTTCTCTGGGCGTTTCTTGGTTGTGCTCCTGTCACGATTAAGGGATTAAGTGCCGCTCTCCAGCTTGGCACGTGCAACACACCTGCCGCACGTAGACGTCGCGATAGGAGGTGCATCACAATTGTGCCAATTCGCCGACCGCTCAGCCTTGGTGAAGCAGATTGCTACTGGGCCCCCACACTTTCCGAGATTCGGCAACCACACCTCCAGTGAGGTCCCGCCATGGTGGCTCAGTGGTTACAGCGCTCGGCTGCTGGCCCGAAAGACGCGGGTTCGATCCCGGCCGCGGAGGCCGAATTACGATGAATGCGAAATTCTAGAGGCCAGTGTACTGTGCGATGTCAGTGCACGTTAAAGATACCGAGGAGACCCGCGGTAGCGACCACTGCATCCTTCACTCCCCCTCAAGCGTCCCAGAACACAAGCCCGTATCCCAGATTGGACGAAATTCAGGCAAAATTTTCACTCACTTGATAACACACTCATTTTCGAACAAGGCTACCCATCATGGCCCCAATAGCTGCTGACACACCTTCTCTCGCACGAAACTCACATCCACCTCTCAGAGGCGGTCACGAACGTGAATAACCACCAACTACACATCTGGGAAGCCCGTCGCAGCCTCGTCCGCCATTGGCAACGCCAGAAACATAATAGAAAGCTTAAAGCTCGAATTGCCCGAGCTTACCCAGAAAGCGGCAGAGTACGCGGCCCAACTCGCCGACTCCAACTGGTTGGATAGATGTAACACGGCCGCGCGACAAATGTGCAGCCGCAACACGTGGCGTCTCTTTCGAGCCTACTCGACCCAACCCAAACACGAACCGAAGCACAAAAACATTTGCAGCGAGCCATGCACGCTTTCGCTGGCAACACAACTCAACTGGCACAGAAACTTCGGGACCAGTATCTGCGTACTCTTATGCAGGCAGAGAGAACACGGAGCTGGATCAACCTTTCCAGCTCCATGATCTGCGGGGGGCTCTTGCCAAAATGAAACGGGGCACTGCGCCAGGAAGGGGTAAGGTCAGCGTCAAGCTTTTGACGAACCTGCCCGACTTGGCGCACCAGTCCTTGCTCGACTACATCAATGCAATTTGGCGCGGGGACACCTCCCTGCCAATTGATTGGGAAACGGCTCTGGTCACTTTTATTCCTAAAGCAGGCAAACCAATTGACACAGATAACCTTCGCCCCATCTCTCTCACCTCTTGCGTGAGGAAACTAATAGAGACGACGGTGCGGGATCGGTTATCTCCATATCTTGAACACAAACATGTCTTTGCGAGCACCATGTTCAGATTCAGCCCACACAGATCCGCACAGGATGTCCTCCTGCAACTTAATCGGGAAATCCTTGACCCCCTCGAATGCCCCCATAATGACCGGGTAGTACTCGCCTTGGATCTTAAAGGCGCATTTGACAATGTAACACACGAGATCATACTCGCTAACCTAGGCCAAACCGACTGTGGCCTCAACACATTCCGATACATATGTCAATTTTTAATGGATCGTCAATCCTACATCCACATCCAAGATATAGAGCATGGTCCTTACCTACTCGGCATGCGGGGAAACCCCCAAGGGGCGGTACTTTCCCCGCTGCTCTTCAATCTGGCTATGATGCACCTGCCAGCACAGCTGGATGGTGTTGCCGGCGTGCAGCACGCCCTGTACGCCGATGACATCACCTTGTGGGCCACACAGGGTGGCACAGGGGACATTGAAACCAGCCTGCAAACAGCGGCGACGATAGTAGACCGCTACGCCCGCCGCTGCGGTCTTCAATGTTCCCCTCAAAAATCAGAATTTGTGCACCTCTGCCTCTCACAGAAGTGAACAACTAAAATCTCTCTTTCTCTTGAGAGTGGTCTCATACGCGAAAGTGACGAGATACGGGTACTAGGACTCTACATCCACAAACACAGACGGACAGACACTACATTGGCCAAACTCCGTAAGGTGGGGGACCAGGTGGGCCGCATGGTCCGCCGGGTTTCCAACAAACGCGGGGGGTTATGAAGTAAGGTTGCCTTGCGGATGGCAAACGCCTTTGTAACCAGTCGGATTCTCTATTCGACTCCTTATCTCCACCTATGGAAACAAGAAGAGGATTCGCTTGAGGTCATCCTTCACAAAATTATTAAGCGTGCCCTTGACCTTCCCATCACAACTTCAAACAGCCGGCTTATGGCTCTTGGGGTGGTGAATACTTTCCGAGAGCTCCGGGAGGCGCACCTTACAAACCAGTACACGCGCTTGTCGCTAACGGAGTCGGGTCGCCGCCTTCTTGCTCGACTCCATATCCAACACACCAGTCCAATGGAAGACAGGTTCCGCATCCCAGAACCGTGAAAACGTGCCCTCCACGTACGGCCTCTTCCAGCAAAATGTCACACGAAGACCATAATGGTCGGCACCTAGCACGAGCGGAAGCGCTAGCCCGACATTATGGCAACAAAACAGGTGTATACTACGTGTACGCCTCCGGTCCTCACCACGGGGGATGGTACACGGTCGCGGTGGTTCACAACAGCAACACAGTTAACGGCCTCCCCTTCAGAGCCAGCAATGCAACACGAGCAGAAGAGGTCGCGATTGCTCTCGCGGCCTCACATTACGATTCAAAATACATAATCACCGACTCGCGAGGGCCCTGTCGGAACGTCGAACAAGGCTGCACTCCCTTTCTAGCCTATCGAATATACCAAAATTGCATACGGGATACGCACCCCGCACACCGTCACCTCATATGGGCCCCTGCTCATCAGGGGTTGGCAGGAAACGAGGCAGCAGACGCAGCCGCCCGCGCGCGCTCTCACCGGGCTGTTTTCTCCTCCCCACCCGATCAGGAACCCGATTTTAATCCGGTGTATACATTCAAAGATGTTACAACCTACTATAAAAATAGTCATCGCCTTTACCCTAGCCCATGTAAAGGCCTGAAGAAGGCGGATGAGCGGCTCCTTCTCCGTCTTCTCACCAATACATTGCTGTGCCCGGCGGCACTAAAACATTTTAACCCCTCCTTTAGCGGCAGCTGCCCACACTGTAGTGCAGTGTCTTCTGGCACCTATCACATGGTGTGGGCCTGCCCCTCCAACCCCGCTATTCCCCCCATCCCCAACCCAACCCGGGAGGACTGGGAGGCTACCCTGCTCGGCTGCCACGACTTACAGGCCCAACAAGGCCTTAGTCGGGCGCGCCCGGGCGGCGGCCACCGCCACTGGGGTCCCATAGTAGGGGCCTCCACCTAGTACTTGTAAGGATCAGTCCCTTACTGGCTGATCTAAACATACCTCCTGTCCCTTCTTAATAAATGTTTTCACCACCACCACCCCAGTTGGTCGAAATTTCCGGAGCCCTTCACTACGGCGTCTCTCATAGCCTGAGTCGCTTCGGGACATTAAACCCCATAAAACAAACCAAACCATCCACTAACAGTTCTTGATAGTCATGAAGGAAGCTTTGTGGTCGAAGAAAATGATGGATATACGCTCGACTTGCTGCACCAATGCCTGGTTTTCAAAGACGAGGTCTATGCAAGTATTACGCGACGTTGTCACAGCCGTGGGAGGCGTTACGAGCGAGAGGAATGGGATGTTCTCCCGCATAAGTGGTAAGCAATTCCTTTTGTCTTTATATCTGCATTAAAGTTCCCACCCACCCTGCCACCCTGGCAGGTGGCAGTTAATGGCTGATCGCGAGAGTTCGCTTACCGTAGTCAGCGCTAAAGCACGCAGCCCGCATCTCTCTCATCACACCACGTACCTATAAGAGCGATTCAGGCGTCCACTGACCCGGGGAGACAGTTACGCTCACTTCCTTTCCCTAAACGGCACAACGTTGTCAATGCCAACGCATGCAGCGCACATCTGTCACTACCCCCACGTAGCTTAAAGCGCGACTTAGGTGTCCACTGTCCCAAGAGGGCAGTTACGAGGCTTTCCTTTGCTTTGTAAGCTCCCGCTTCATTGGTTTCGCAGCTTAAGGTGTCCACTGCTTAAGGTGTCCAAGCGCGACTAAGGGGTCCACTGCTGGTTATAACGGACAACGGCGACGGCGGCGCCGCGAAAAGCAGAAATGGGCGCCAAAGCGCTGCGCTCTAAAAAAGGAATTCTGCTGCTTGGACAACCGGTTACGTCGACAACACTGACGACGACGCAGAATGCAGGAACGGGCGCCCGTGTGCTATGCGATGTCAGTGCACGTTCAAGTCCCCCAGGTAGTCTAAATTATTCCAGAGACCTCCACTACGGCACCTCTTTCACTCTTTCTTCTTTCACTCCTACCTTCCTTCCTTCCCTTACGGCGCGGTTCAGGTGTCACCGAGATATGCCAGACAGATACTGCGTCATTTCCTTTCCTCAAAAACCAATTTTCTTTTAATTCTGCGCCTAAGAGGTGCGCTCTAAAACTGCAGTTGGTAACAATGGGCTTATGGTCCGTGGCGTCTCCGCTGACTAATCGCAGCAGCGGTGGTGGTGGTGGTGAAAACATTTATTAAGAAAGGACAGGAGGTACGCTTGGATCAGCCCGTAAGGGACCGATCCTTACAAACACTAGGTGGAGGTCCCTGGTATGGGACCCCAGTGGCGGTGGCCGCCGCCCGGGCGCGCCCGACTAAGGCTTGTTGGGCCTGTAAGTCGTGGCAGCCGAGGCGAGCAGGGTCGCCTCCCAGTCCTCCCGGGTTGGGTTGGGGATGGGGGGAATAGCCGGGTTGGAGGGGCAGGCCCACACCATGTGATAGGTGTCAGAAGACACCGCACTACAGTGCGGGCAGCTGCCGTTACAAGGGGGCGCTGTGAGCGCGCGGAGCGAGAGGACGTCAGTGCATCGGCTCCGCCAAGTTTTGGCTGGAGCCACGGATCTTCGACCGCAACCCCGTCAACACAGCCGCGTCTGGCTTCCCGAAGACGACAGCTACTTGTGCATACCTCTCGCACACAGGTGGGGCAAAATTTAGGCCATTTAGGGCCGATCTTCACTTGGGTATCGTGGCGGCGGCGCTAGGCCTAACGTCTACGCCGGCGCCCGGCCGTGAGTGAGTCGCCTACCCGCGGCAAGATGGCTTCGCCAAGCTTACAACGTGGCTACGACCCGGACGCCATGGCCTGGTCCGAGGTTCCAGCAAATCCAGCGCCTGATAGCCCGGACTCTGCGCCCATCGAGAACTTGAAGTTATTCAAGCTAGTGGAACGCCGCTCCCGCAAGCGGAACGCTAACTCCAAGAAAGCGGACGCCACGTCGCCAGGCCGCTCAACACGGCACAGCGCTGCTGCGCGCGCTGCAGCGCTTCACGGTGGGCCCCAGGGACCTGCTTGGAAACCAAAGCGGCTTCCGCGGCTTCATCCCGAAGACATCGTTATCATCCTGAAGCCCCGGGTGACCGTCGCTCTGAAGGATGTCTTTCAACATGGTGAGCTGGGAGCAGCGTTCGCGGCCTACCTGGGCGCCAAGGCCGCAGCATCGCTCAGCCTGCTCCCCACATGGGAGCAAAACCTGATCGTGGCAGGCACCCGAGAGCCGCACGTCGCAGACAAGCTATTGCGGGACTTCGAACTAACAACACCGAAAGGCCAGCTCTCTATGTACGCCCAGTTGAAGCTCACTGGTGACGTGTGCCGCGGCGTCATCACCGTGGCCAAGCACGAGACCAGTGAGTCTCTGCATGCAAAACAAGATCCAGTGGCGTGCTGGAGAGCTTGCCGATATCCGCAAGCTTGGAAAATCAGACGTCGCGGCGCTCACCTTTGTGGGCAAAGTGGTGCCGCGATACGTTCATTACAACTCAGAAGTCACCCTTGTGCGTGCCTATAAGAAAACGATCCCGGCCTGCGTGCGGTGCGGTACCGTGGGACACCGAGCGGACACATGCCCCTGCCCGGATCAAAAGTGTGGCCTTTGTGGCAGTGCGGTGTCGACCGTCGACGGGGTGGAGACACCGCATGAGTGCACTCCGTCCTGTGCAGTCTGTGGGCAAGCCCACGCCACCAACTCCCGGGACTGCACGGGGAAATTCAGGCAGCTCAAGGTGCCCGGCCGCAAGGCTAGGCGCTCCGAGTTCCCTGGAAAACAGCGACCTGGCCGGCAGCCCAGTCATCCCAATTCAGGTGCCGGTGGCGGAACGCCGCGTGGGGCTGACGGCATCGACAACAAAACGTCATCATCATCATCCTCGGTGAAGTCACCGCCCGGGAACAAGACTACGCCCCCACCGCCACCGCCCAGCGGCAGGGACGCTGGCCACTTCCCTGCGCTCAAGACAAATGGCGCTGCCGGCGCCCGGGCATCAGCGTCTCAACACGGCAAACAACAGGTGAGCAGCTGGGCTGAGATCGCCTCCTCCTCCTCCTCCCATTCCCCCGCCTCCCCAGTTACCGTCTCCGCACTCGACGCGGAATACAAAAAAAACAGATCGACGTGCTCCGGGCACAGAATGAGCTTTTGCTCAACAAAATTCAAAATTTAGAATCAAAATTGGCGTCCGCCGCTCCGAGCCCGCAGACCTCGGAAGCAATGGAGAGCGACGCGGAGATCTCGCCTGCCCTCGTGACAGCCATCTCCGCGATGGAGGAGCGCTTAACCTCTAAATTACGATCTATGATCGAGACCGCCATGGACCAAATCTTGACCAAGGTCCAATCTGCCGTCCCCGCGGTAGTATCAAAACACATCTTGGACAACCCCCGCCTCCTCCGTCGGACGGGGCCCATTAGGGACGTATCCCGTCCTTCAAAATTCAACCGTCTGATTATTGATTCGGACAATGAGGACAGCTGCCCCGCTCCTTCCATCATCACCCCCTTGATGGCGCAAGTAGCTGGCTCTGAGGCAGCCAATCCCTCCTCCTCCCCCCCAAGAATTTCAAATCATGGCGAGACACCTTAATCAAAGGAGTTCCGCCATCTCCAATTCGGCCATGTCAACTTCAATAACACAGTGGAACTGTAGAGGCTTTAAGGACCGCACTAAGCGGGCCAATTTCCGCCTCTACCTTGAAAGTTTCGGGTCCTTACCAGCCGTGGTTGCCCTCCAAGAGCCAGGCCTGGGCGCCACAATTTCAAATTACACGACGTTCCAACAGGACCCCGCGTCTTGTCTTCTCCTTCACAAAGACTACACAGCCAACCTAGTGGATCTCGACCTCAAGCTCGAGTATTCCTATGTAATGGTGACTATCCTACCACTCCGCCGCAGGGACCCGCCGTTGCATATACTCAACGTGTACTGCGCTCCCAAACTCAAGCGAGTGACTTTTGTGGACCTCTTTAGCCGCGCGCTAAGAGTAGCGGGCCGCGATCCCCTGCTGATTGTGGGCGACTTTAATGCTCCCAGTCAGCTGTGGGGGTATCGCAAGGAGGAGTCGCGCGGACGTAGGCTGACGGAGCTTGCGTCCACGTTGGGCCTCACCCTCCACACGGACCCCGTCCACCCAACACGGCTAGGAAACTCCGTGACACGGGATACGTGCCCGGACTTAACCTTCACTCGCAACATACAACACGCAGACTGGCTCAACACTGAGGAGACCCTCGGTAGCGACCACTGCATCATTAACACTACACTACGCACACGCCCTCTCAAGCGTCCTAGAACACAAGCCCGTATCCCAGATTGGACGAAATTCAGGCAAAATTTTAACTCACTTGATAATACACCCATTTCCGCGCAAGGCTACACAGCATGGTCCCAACAGCTGCTGGCACACCTTTCCTCGCACGAAACACACATCCAGCTCTCAGAGGCGGTCACAGACGTGGATAACCACCTTCTACACCTCTGGGAAGCCCGTCGCAGCCTCGTCCGCCGTCGGCGACGCCAGAAACACAATAGAAAGCTTAAAGCTCGAATTGCCGAGCTTACCCAGAAAGCGGCAGAGTACGCGGCCCAACTCGCCGACTCCAACTGGGTAGATAGATGCAACACGGCCGCGCGAAAAATGTCCAGCCGAAACACGTGGCGTCTCTTTCGAGCCCTACTCGACCCAACCCAAACACGAACCGAAACACAAAAACATTTGCAGCGAGCCATGCACGCTTTTCCTGGCAACACGACTCAACTGGCACAGAAACTTCGGGACCAGTATCTGTGTACAGCCCAAGACCCCCGTGGATCTGCGTACTCTTATGCAGGCAGAGAGAACACGGAGCTGGATCAACCTTTCCAGCTCCATGATCTGCGGGCGGCTCTCGCCAAAATGAAACGGGGCACTGCGCCAGCACGGGATAAGGTCACCGTCAAGCTTTTGACGAACCTGCCCGACTTGGCATACCAGTCCCTCCTGGAATACGTCAATGCGATTTGGCGCGGGGACACCCCCCTGCCAATCGAATGGAAAACGGCTTTGGTCACTTTTATTCCTAAAGCTGGCAAACCAATTGACACACATAACCTCCGCCCCATCTCTCTCACCTCATGTGTGGGCAAACTAATGGAGACGGTGGTGCGGGATCGGTTATCTACATATCTTGAATACAAACATGTCTTTGCGAGCACCATGTTTGGATTCCGCCCACACAGATCCGCACAGGATGTCCTCCTGCAACTCAATCGGGAAGTCCTTGACCCCCTCGAATGCCCCCATAATGACCGGGTCGTACTCGCCTTGGATCTTAAAGGGGCATTTGACAATGTAACACATGAGATCATACTCACTAACCTAAGTCACACCGACTGTGGCCTCAACACATTCCGATGCATAAGCCAATTTTTAATGGATCGTCAATCCTACATTCGAATTCAAGATAGAGACCATGGTCCTTACCTACTCGGCACGCGGGGAACCCCTCAAGGCGCGGTACTTTCCCCGCTGCTCTTCAATCTGGCCATGATGCACCTGCCGGCCCAGCTGAGTGGTGTCGCCGGCGTGCAGCACGCCCTGTACGCCGATGACAGCACTCTGTGGGCCACGCAGGGCAGCACAGGGGATATTGAAACCAGCCTGCAAACAGCGGTGACGATAGTAGACCGCTACGCCCGCCGCTGCGGTCTTCAATGTTCCCCTCAAAAATCGGAATTTGTGTACCTCCGCCCCTCACAGAAGTGCACAACTAAAATATCTCTTTCTCTCAAAAGTGGTCCCATACGCAAAAGTGATGCGATACGGGTACTCGGACTCTACATCCACAACCACAGGCGGCCAGACACTACATTGGCCAAACTCCGTAAGGTGAAGGACCAGGTGGGCCGCATGGTCCGTCGGGTTTCCAACAAACGCGGAGGGTTACGAAGTAAGGATGCCTTGCGGCTGGCAAACGCCTTCGTAACTAGTCGAATTCTCTATTCGACTCCTTATCTCCACCTACGGAAACAAGAGGAGGACGCCCTTGAGGTCATCCTTCGCAAAATTGTTAAACGTGCCCTTGACCTCCCCATCACTACTTCGAACAGCCGGCTTATGGCCCTTGGGGTGGTGAATACTTTCCGGGAGCTCCGGGAGGCGCACCTTACAAACCAGTACACGCGTTTGTCGCTAACTTAGTCGGGTCGCCGCCTTCTTGCTCGACTCCATATACAACACACCCCTCCAATGGAAGACAGGTTTCGCATCCCGGAACTGTGGAGACGTGCCCTCCACGTGCGGCCTCTTCCAGCAAACATGTCACATGAAGACCATAATGGTCGGCGCCTGGCACGAGCGGAAGCGCTAGCCCGATATTATGGCAACAAAACAGGTGTATACTACGTGGACGCCTCCGGCCCTCACCACGGGGGATGGTACACGGCCGCGGTAGTTCACAACAGCAACACAGTTAACGGCCTCACTTTCAGAGCCCGCAGTGCAACACAAGCAGAAGAGGTCGCGTTTGCTCTCGCGGCCTCACATTCCAATTCAAAATACATAATTACCGACTCGCGAGGGGCCTGTCGGAACGTCGAACAAGGCAGCACTCCCTTCCTAGCCTATCGAATATACCAAAACTGCATACGGGATACGCACCCCGCACACCGTCACCTCATATGGGCCCCTGCTCATCAGGGGTTGGCAGGAAACGAGGCAGCAGACGCAGCCGCCCGCGCGCTCTCTCACCGGGCTGTTTTCTCCTCCCCACCTGATCAGGAACCCGATTTTAATCCGGTTTATACGTTCAAAAATATCGCAACCTACTTTCAAGATAGCCATCGCCTTTACCCTAGCCCATGTAAAGGCCTCAAGAAGGCGGATGAGCGGCTTCTTCTCCGCCTCTTCACCAATACATTGCTGTGCCCGGCAGCACTAAAACATTTTGACCCCTCCTTTAGCGGCAGCTGCCCGCACTGTGGTGCGGTGTCTTCGGACACCTATCACATGGTGTGGGCCTGCCCCTCCAACCCGGCCATTCCCCCTATCCCCAACCCAACCCGGGAGGACTGGGAGGCGACCCTGCTCGGCTGCCACGACTTACAGGCCCAACAAGCCTTAGTCGGGCGCGCCCGGGCGGCGACTACCGCCACTTGGGTCCCATACTAGGGACCTCCACCTAGTGTTTGTAAGGATCGGTCCCTTACGGGCCGATCCAAACACCTCCTGTTCTGAATAAATGTTTTCACCACCACCACCACCGTTACAGGAGGGGTCAAAATGCTTTAGTGCTGCCGGACACAGTAATGTATTGGTGAGAAGGCGGAGAAGCAGCCGCTCATCCGCCTTCTTGAGGCCTTTACATGGGCTTGGGTAAAGGCGACGACTGTTTTGATAGTAGGCTGTAGTTTCTTTGAATGTATACACCGGATTAAAATCGGGTTCCTGATCGGGTGGGGAGGAGAAAACAGCCCGGTGAGAGAGCGCGCGGGCGGCTGCGTCTGCTGCCTCGTTTCCTGCCAACCCCTGATGAGCAGGGGCCCATATAAGGTAACGGTGTGCGGGGTCCGTATCCCGTATGCAATTTTGGTATATTCGATAGGCTAGGAAGGGAGTGCAGCCTTGTTCGACGTTCCGACAGGCCACTCGCGTGTTCCCCTCAAAAATCGGTATTTGTGCACCTCCGCCCCTCACAGAAGTGCTCAACTAAAATCTCTCTTTCTCTGGAGAGTGGTCCCATACGCGAAAGTGACGAGATACGGGTACTAGGACTCTACATCCACAAACACAGACGGCCAGACACTACATTGGCCAAACTCCGAAAGGTGGGGGACCAGGTGGGCCGTATGGTCCGCCGGGTTTCCAAGAAACGCGGGGGGTTACGAAGTAAGGATGCCTTGCGGCTGGCAAACGTCTATGTAACCAGTCGAATTCTCTATTCGACTCCTTATCTCCACCTACGGAAACAAGAGGAGGATGCGCTTGAGGTCTTCCTTCGCAAAATTATTAAGCGTGCCCTTGACCTCCCCGTCACTACTTCAAACAGCCGGCTTATGGCTCTTGGGGTGGTGAATACTTTCCGGGAGCTCCGGGAGGCGCACCTTACAACCAGTACACGCGCTTGTCGCTAACGGAGTCGGGTCGCCGCCTTCTTGCTCGACTCCATATCCAACACACCCCTCCAATGGAAGACAGGTTTCGCATCCCAGAACTGTGGAGACGTGCCCTCCACGTGCGGCCTCTTCCAGCAAACATGTCACACGAAGACCATAATGGTCGGCGCCTGGCACAAGCGGAGGCGCTAGCCCGACATTATGGCAACAAAACAGGTGTATACTACGTGGACGCCTCCGGTGCTCACCACGGGGGATGGTACACGGTCGCGGTAGTTCACAACAGCAACACGGTTAACGGCGTCACCTTCAGAGCCAGAAGTGCAACACAAGCAGAAGAGGTCGCGATTGCTCTCGCGGCCTCTCATTCCGATTGAAAATACATAATCACCAACTCGCAGCGGCGACATACATCTGCCGAGTGGCTAGGTCCGGTCGCAAGATGCTCCGCAATGCTAGCAGGATTGCATAGATATGCTTCAGAAGAATGGCCTGAGGGGCGAGTTGGTGCATGATGAAACGACCGGCGGCGCAAGAAGGACACTAAAAAGAGAGGGGACACCACATGCGCACAACTCGCACCAACTCGCCCCTCAGGCCATTCTTCTGAAGTACCTTTCTTGTACAGTGGGCAATTTTATGTGTTCAAGTCCTTCCTATGCTCAAGTACATGCGCTTGTCGCTCACATCGCTGCTTCAACTTACCGTGCGTGCGCATGTGGTGTCCCCTCTCTTGTTAGTGTCCTTGTTGCGCCGCCGTTCATTTCATCATAGATATGCTTGCTGCCGGGCCACAATATTTATTTATTTATTTATTTATTTATTTATTTATTTATTTATTTATTTATTTATTTATTTATTTATTTATTTATTTATTAGTACCTCAAAGGCTCACTAGGGGCATTACATGAGGGGTGGGCATACATATCATTGAAAAAAAAATCAGTGATGAATAATTTGAAGTATTCCAGGCCAGGATGGATGAAAGCTTCAGCGGGGAGGTCGTTCCAGTCTCTTGCGGTCTGGGCGAAGAATGATTTTAGGTGCGCAGAAGTAGATGCTCGAGGTGTATGAACAGCTTTCGGATGACTGATGCGAAGTGAAAGGCGGTATGCAGGGATGACAACGGATTGGCTGAAATGCGAATGATAAAACTTGTGGAAAAGGCAGAGTCTGGCTATTTTTCGACGGGATTCAAGGCTGGGGAGGTTAGCTTTTGTTTTCAATGCTGTTACGCTCGTATGATATGAGTAAGCAGAATATACGAATCTAATCGCGCGGCTCTGGACGCACTCAAGGGTTTTGGCTAGGTTAATTTGTTGGGGGTCCCAGATTGAGCATGAATATTCAAGTTTAGGACGGACAAGAGTTAAATAGGCGGACAGTTTTACGGAAGCAGGTGCCAAACGCAAGTTACGCTTTAGATAACCAAGAACACGGTTAGCTTCGTTGGTTATGTTCATTATGTGGGTGGTCCAAGAGAAATCCTGTGTAAAGCTAATACCTAAATATTTATATGAAGATGCGTGTGTTATCATGGAACCGCAAAGGGTGTAATTGGGAGTAGGATACGATTGACGACGATGAAATGATACTAGCGTTGTTTTATTAACGTTTAAAGACATCAGCCAGTTTGCGCACCACTCTTCCACAAGTCCTATGTCGCACTGCAGATGGTAAGTGTCTCTGTTACAAGTGATGCTCCGGTAGATGACGCAGTCGTCGGCGAACAAACGAACGGTCCTGCGATAAGACAATTTTCATCCTCGCATGTGCAACACTCTCCGCGGACCCGGCCAAACAGGCCACCGCAACCAGCCGGGCTGCCGACATCATGGTCCGCAGGAACATGAACGTTTGAGTGCAGTGGGGCCGTGCGGGGGCCCAGGCCGGGGTCTGTGAGCCCCAAACTCCTGTGCTTAAAATAAAGTTTTTATGATGATGAACATTCTCGGACAAAAATTATTAAAATTGAAAATTGTAAGATACTCTTATGGAAATATTCACAGAATTGCTCTATTTTTCTTATCTTGAAAGGAGTACGTACTTGCGCGAAAGACGGGACGAAAACAAGGAAACACAAACGACATGTACAAGTCTGTGTTTCCTTGTTTTCGTCACGTCTTTAGCGCAAGTACATACTCCTTTCAAGCTATGAACCAACTCGCCCAGATTAGAGTTTTATTTTTCTTATATGTGCCAAAATTTTTCTTGGCACATATAAGTGTTTCCATCGCTCGGATCGAGCAGTTAAGACTACGATATAAAACCAATGGGGAAAGCTTTTGACGATAGCAAAAACGTTAATGGAAAAAAAAATGCACTCTCCGCGGTGGCGCAGTGGTTAAAGCGCTGGTCTACCGAGCCGGAGTACCCGGGTTCGAACCCGACCGCGGCGCCCGCAAGAGGCGCCCGTGTGCTGTGCGATGTCAGTGCACGTTAAAGATCTCCAGATGGTCGATATCGTGCCGGAGACCTCCACTACGGCACCTCTTTCTCTCTTTCTTCTTTCACTCCCACCTTCCTCCATTCCCTTAAAACGGCCCAGCAACGCTTTATTCATATGCTTTAGATGATTTCTTCATGACACGCAGATACCGAATCAAAAAGAATTACTGGAATCGGTGCGCTAGAACGGGAGTTATTAAAGAATTAATTTTCAAAATACAAGCAAACAAAAAATTGCCCTCGACTCAAATTTTCCCGGTCTTCTCTTTGCCGTTTCACTCACCCAATGACGACACGCGGCGAGACCAATCGAAACAGCGTGCACGAGCACGTCACCACAACGGCCCGGAAGGTAGCTTCTCTCCTGGTCGCTGTAACACGTTTCCGCTGACGCTGACGGCGTCGTTTCCATGGTTACAAGCACGTGGGCGCTAGACTGAGACGGAGCGAAGGAGCCGAAAGCTCCACTCTAGTACAGGCATGCTGTCGTTGCTCGAATCTAGAAAGCATCCTTTTAGGTAGCATGGCTGTTTTTGTATTTTCTTGTGCGAACGTGAAGTAAGCCGAGCCTGCCGGCTGACCAGCCTGGACGCCGGCAGACGGAACGAGCCAAAGAGTGTTCTTGACGTAAGTAATAAAGCCTGGAATAGGAAAATGAGAAATATATCATTTTTCTGGGTCACTGGCCAATACCGAGTTGCTGGTAAAGGGGACAACTGTGGCACGAGCGAATTTGTTGCGAGAACCGCCTCGCAGCTACCTCTGACCCGACGGGGTCCGGCTCGACTGGCGCCCGCTAGCTCCGCTGCTGAGGGCGTAGCGGAAATTGACCACGCTATTATTTTATTGCGAGATAATGCTGTTGACAGAAAAGCGGTGTGAAGAGTAGGCCTTTTATTATAGCGCAGGCGCCTTCCGAAGCGCCGGCCGCTGCGGCTTCGACGCCAAACGAGCTATAGGCCTAGCGACGACCACGGCAGGCAGCAGCAGAGCTCGTCGCCCGGAGCGCCCGAGAGCGGTGCCGTTGCCGTAAGCTCGCAACATAAGCAGGCATGCTTTGTCGCTGCTCGAGTATAGCTGGCAGTCTTTCTGATAACAAGGCGATCTTGTCTTTCCTTGCGATATTTGTATACCAAGCCAAGCAGCGCTCAGGCACTGCTGCACGGCGGCGAAGTGCGACACCGGTTGTGGGCGGAGCTTGGGCAGAGCGGCGCAGCAGGGGGCCACGAAGTTCTTTGATGCAAAGTAATAGCCAGCGCCTCTGCTGGGGCTTTTTTTTCTAACAAGCTTTGAAATGCTTTTGCGTAAGAAAAGATTGTAGTTTTTTCAATTTAATATAAAAGGACACAACAAAACATAACATATTTTTGCTCACGAACACAATTAGTTTCTTATTAGTTGTTCATCCAATCATAATCGCTCGCCAGCTGAAGTCATATCCGCTGCAAAAATGCAAAAGACCACCGCTGTGTGCCGACGCCGTCAGTACCATGGTTTTGATTCTCGAGCAACTTAAAATATTAAATACAGAAATATGCGTGTTATGACCGGTGGTAATAGCGTCACCATAAGTCAACAATTACAACAAGGAAGCAAAACAATGCACTCAGATTATGGTGCGGGGCCCCTTTAAGGCGGGGTTCGGGTGTCCGCCGCGATATGTGAGACAGATACTACGCCATTTCCTTTCCTCAAAAAAAACAATTTACGAAATACCAAAAAAATGCAAGACTGCCGCCGCGTGATTTGCATATACATTAGTAAAGTCTTACATATGAAAAGTTGTGTTCACAGATGGTTTCCCGCTCAAAAATGCTTTTGTCCAGAATTGTTGGGTATAAGTCGTCCAGCGAAGTACAAACTGAGGACAGCCCCATGAGGACAATTAGCCATGGTGCACTCAAAAGGTACTCAGAATGTCCTGCTCGGGAGAGGACGTTCTGACCATTTCAGGACGTCCTCAGGACGTTTCCTGTTGTTGAGTGAACGGAATCATAAAAATGCATGTCTGGTGGTTAGCCTCTTTTCTAGTTAGCAATAAAATTTTAACAACAAAGTGCTGTGCGGCGATCCTGAATGTGGGCAGAGCTTACTGCAGACTTAAGCTGTATGCGACTATAGGAACATGATGTGCACACTTGGATTGTTTGTTTTTGCATCACACGTTATGATTTGCTGGAATAACTTCGTTTGATCGGCAATTGCCAGTGGCTCTAACAGGAGGGCCTTGTGTGAAGGGAACTCGTTCAAAGTCACGATGATAGTGCGTGTGCAGTATGTCGCATATGACTGACTGCCTGACTGGATTGCCGCAGTAATGTTAAATACTGATTACGTTATTAAACTGTGAAAACAACCACAGCTGTCTGGGCAAATCACATCACTTGCGATTAGCTTACTCAATTTCAAAAAATTTCTTTTCACTTCACCTTTGCAGAATAAGCAAAAACGGACACAACTATTTTTCGTGCGTGCGTGTTTTGCACAGCTGCCGACACAATTTCTGGGCGAAATATTTGGGGAGATATTCTGTAGATACACCCATTCCGGTACAAAAGGGACATCCTCTATAAACAGAAGCAAGTGTGGTTATTAGAGACATCTTCTGCACATTAAATACTGGGAGAGGTACAAATTGTGTCAATATCTTCTGGACCTAAATTGATTATTTGGGCAAGAACAACTGTTTGGCGCTCACCGAAGTGGCACATACTTTTTAGATGAGGCACCTGCACGCTTTCCCGACACAAAGACAATGGCTAAACGGCTGTCATGTTCGGCGCAGGTTTTCCCAAAAATCCCAACACCGTCCAAATCGTCACTTTAGTCCTTGCAAAAGCGTGTCCATAAAGCGGTACCGCGGATGGCGCAGAAAAGTGGAGACACGGAAGAAGAAGCTCGATGTCTTCGAAGACGCCGAACTTGATGTCCTCAGGCTTAAAGGGACACTGAGGAGAAATTGAAGTTGGCTTGTATCGACAGAATACCAGCTCCTGATTACAAAAACGCCACTCATACTGACAACAAAGCTCTTGTAACGTAGAAAAGAGCAAGAACCAAAATACAGGTATCGCCGCCACAGGCCAAACTCGCAAGTACAAGCGTCATGACGTCATATAACAAAACAGTGTTGCTAGAACCAATGGTTCTAGCAACGCTAGGACACGAGAAGCACAAATCACTGAGGCGCAGCCAATGCATGCGCAAATCTCCTTGACGTCGCCAGATGGCGCCACGTGCCGGGCAGCTACGCGCTCGCCTGAAGCATCGGGACCAATCAGCGCCTGCTCGCCGGCGTTAGGCGGGCTCCCGGTATTCCGCTAGCGGTATCGAGGTACACGGTATGCTAAAGGTGTCTATTTGCGAGAACTTCGTTGACGACTTCGAGAACGAGATCCATCGTAACGCTCGCAAAACGCCGGTGCAAACGTAAGCGAAGCGACTGTAGCGACGGCCGCAATAGCCGATAGATGCCTTCAACGTGCGGCCGGCGGTAGCTTTCTTTTCGGCTGCTGCTAGGCCGCCAGAAATCACGGAGTCTGCATCACGTCATGTCACGTCATGTTTCACGTCACTTAGTCCTCTGTCGTCATAGCCGAATCCCAAGTTTGAATCACAGCGGCGGGAAAAACCTTTTCAACTTCGAATCCAAATTTCTTAGAAATAAATGCATTTTTCGCTGCCGGCCAAGTGGCAACAAAGTCATGACATGCCGAACTATCGGATTTTGCTATAAAAAATATATTAATAGTGCTCTCCTCAGTGTCCCTTTAAAGGGGCCCTGCAACATTATCTGAGTGCATTGTTTTGCTTCTTTGTTGTAATTGTTGAGTTATGGCGACGCTATTACCACCGGTCATAACACGCATATTTCTGTATTTAATATTTTAAGTTGCTCGAGAACCAAAATCATGGCACTGACGGTGTTGGCACACAGCGGTGGTCCTTTGCAGCGGATATGACTTCAGCTGGCGGGCGATTATGATTGGATGAACAACTAATAACAAGCTAATTGTGTTCGTTAGCAAAAATATGTTATGTTTTGTTGTGTCCTTTTATATTAAATTGAAAAAAAACTAGCATCTTTTCTTACGCAAAAGCATTTCAAAGCTTGTTAGAAAAAAAAGCCCCAGCAGAGGCGCTGGCTATTACTTTGCATCAAAGAACTTCGTGACCTCCTGCTGCGCCGCTCTGCCCAAGCTCCGCCCACAACCAAGGGCGTCCGCAGAATTTTTTTCAGGGGGGGGCCCATTGGTTGTTGGCGCCGGAGGGGGGGGGGTATATTCGTAGCGAAAAGGCACTATTTGCGGAGTAAATTTATTTATTTATATATAAATAAAAAATAAGTAAAATACACACATGAAAGAAAATTACAAGCAGCAAATTAAAGCGCGGATTGTAGAGATACATTGGAGTTTATCAACAAAGAAACAATTAAAATTAATAAAAATGCAAAAAGATACTATCAATACTCGAAGTGCTCAGTCTTACTGCATACGGGTTCTCGACTCACCCGAATTGATGACCAGCACACAGCGCAATATGTTCACAAACACGCAACTACAGTCACTCAGTCAGTCTTCCTTGAACAGCAACTGTAGGCGCCTCGGATTTTTCTGGGCGAATTGCGTAGTTACACGGGTGATAAATTCATTTCTGTGCTTCATTACACGCTCTCAGTGCACAGTCATCATATATATTGATTGGAAAAATGGTTGAACGAGTACGTTGAAAACAAAAGATGACTATATACAACGAAAACTTATTTACAAGATAAATGCACGCTCGCAGCTTCATACACCTCGCTCCATCTTGCTCGCGCATCCGCACAGTCGAGCAACCGCACACACACTGCTCGCCGCTCGTCGTTTTCTCGTCCGCTGTCGGTTGTTCTCACCTTCGTTGACAACCCGCCACTAAAAACACCGAAGCACAAACACAGAGGCGCGCACATGTGCAAGGGCTTACTTGCCACAATATCCACGAATGCGCACTTTTGGGGTGTAAGGAACGCCGCGCGACTTCCGAGGGGAAGGGACACCCGCAACTAATTCGGTCGGAAAATTTGTTTTTGTGCTTTTATGGGGTTCAGAGCCCCAAAACGACTCAGGCTATAAGGGACGGAGTAGTACAGAGTTTCGGATAATGTCGACCACCTGGGTCTCTTTACCATGCACTGACACGCACAGTACATGGGCGCTGTTGTGATTTGAGGCCCAGCCAGAGGTGACAGGCGAGCCAGGCAGGCGCCATCGGGCTGCGTTGACCAAAGGCGCTGGTTTTCGGAGAAGACGCAAGGAACGCTGGTGTGGGGGCGCCTCTGGAGACTGCGTCGCCGTGAACAAAAGCAGCTAATCCCCTTTGCCGAAGGATCTGAAAGCGGCGCTTCTACCGCACTGAGCTCTCCCGTGGATCGGAGGAGACAGCGAGCGGCGGCGGCGCCAACTCGTCGCCCGCTTGCCCCTGAGCAGCCCGACAAAGCGGGGGTGGACACGGCTGATTTGTCCTTCCCCCCTCAAGAATTCATCGGTGGCCGGCGTACGAACGTATCCTGATTCTAGCGAGCGACCTGTGCCCTCAGCGCGCGAGCGGCGCGAACTTGATTACTTTTGTATTTTGTAAATAGTGTACAAAGCTCTCCCCTGTCCTTTCTCGCTGTCGCTCCCCTCTATACTTCTCCTCACTATCCTCTCCCTTTCCCTTTCGTTTCCGCCGGCTGCAGCTCGAGTGCTTAAGATATTAGATAGCAATTGCCGCGGCCGGCAACACTCTTTTGCTTCACTTTTTATTTTTATTTTTTTTTAAAATAAACAACTACCACCACCACCACCTGTGCCCTGTGCACTGTCTGCCTCCGTGTCGCTATCTCTCTAGAGATCAAAGAAACAGACACCCATCTCAAGACGGCTCGAAACACATGCTCGCCGGTGCCGCTGCATGTCTGCAACAGGTCGTCCTTCAGCAGAGCTGGCGGTGGCGTGGTTTGAAAACGGCGGAACGACGCGCGCCCGGACGCGGCATTTCGCAGATGTGACCAAGCGTCGAAGCGGGGCTGCTTTTACCCTTTTGGCTGAGCGCACCACCGCCCCTGGCGTGCGGCCATCACTCACGGTTCGAGTGAGTGATTTTCCAGGGGGGTGCAGCCGCCCCCCCTTGCCCCCCCCCTCCGGACGCCCATGCCCACAACCGGTGTCGCACTTCGCCGCCGTGCAGCAGTGCCTGAGCGCTGCTTGGCTTGGTATACAAATATCGCAAGGAAAGACAAGATCGCCCTGTTATCAGAAAAGGATGCCTGCTTATGTTGCGAGCTTACGGCAACGGCACCGCTCTCGGGCGCTCCGGGCGACGAGCTCTGCTGCTGCCTGGCTGCCGTGGTCGTCGCTAGGCCTATAGCTCGTTTCGCGTCGAAGCCGCAGCGGCCGGCGCTTCGGAAGGCGCCTGCGCTATAATAAAAGGCCTGCTCTTCACACCGCTTTTCTGTCAACAGCATAATCTCGCAATAAAATAATAACGTGGCCAATTTCCGCTACGCCCTCAGCAGCGGAGCTAGCGGGCGCCAGTCGAGCCGAACCCCGTCGGGCCAGAGGCAGCTGCGAGGCGGTTCTCGCAACAAATTCGCTCGTGCCACAGTTGTCCCTTTTACCAGCAACTCGGTATTGGCCAGTGACCCAGAAAAATGATATATGTCTCATTTTTCTATCCCAGGCTTTATTACTTACGTCAAGAACACTTTTTAGCTCGTTTTTATGACGCCGGCAGGCGGGATCCCGTCTGCCGGCGTCCAGGCTGGCCGGCAGGCAGGCTCGGCTTACTTCACGCTCGCAGAAGAAAATACAAAAACAGCCATGCTACCTGAAGGGATGCTTTCTAAATTCGAGCAACGACAGCATGCCTGTACTAGAGTGGAGCTTTCGGCTCCTTCGCTCCGTCTCAGTCTAGCGCCCACGTGCTTGTAACCATGGAAATGACGCCGTCAGCGTCCGCGGAAACGTGTTAAGGCCCATCTCCATGGACACATCGGAGGCGCACCAGCGCAGCGCTTACGCGCCCAGCGCCGCACCGCGACAAGCGTCGAAAAACACATGCAACTCGATGGCCTGTCGCGGCTACCGCATTCAGCTCGGCTCGGCGAAGCAAACGGCGCGAAGGGCCGTACCGGATGCCGAGAGAACTACGTTCTCTGATTGGTTACACCGACCGCAAACCAGCGAGTCACTTCCGGCGCCGGCTCGAGCGAGGCGCGTGCGAGGCGCGAATATCTGACATGGACAGATATTTGCCAAGCGCCAGCGCCGGCTCGCGTCGGCGCGTCGCGCATGCGCAGTCCGGCTCCGGCGTACGCTGGTACGCGTAGGCGCTGCGCTGGTGCGCCTCGGATGTGTCCATGGAGATGGGCCTTTACAGCGACCAGGAAACCATGAGAAGCTATCTTCCGGGCCGTTGTGGTGACGTGACGTGCTCGTGCACGCTGTTTCACGTGCTTGTAACCATGGGCAGTCTAGCCACCCTACCATGGAAATGACGCCGTCAGCGAAAACGTGTTACAGCGACCAGGAAACCATGAGAAGCTATCTTCCGAGACGTTGTGGTGACGTGCTCGTGTACGCTGTTTCGATTGGTCCCGCCGTGTGTCGTCATTGGGTGAGTGAAACTAACTTTAAAGGGTCAGTCTACTGAATTTTATCGACCATATTTTCTTTGCGGCAACCGATAGCTCTTTACTCAAATTACCGTTTAGCCAGCTGTGGTGCCAAGGAGTGCGGTATAACATTTTAAAATAGAATTTATTAATGTGGGAACACATCTGTATGAGATGGTAGTCTCATCTGGCAACCATCTGGATTTCCGCCGCGCGGCGACAAACATGGCGGCGCCCGTCGAAGCCGGACCTCTCGCTTCGGACTGAATTCTCGTTGTGGCTGCCTTTTTCAGTGCGTTCACTGGCCATAAATGGGGCGCCTGTCTTTCGCTTCGTCTCATCTCGCCTTTAAGAAAACATATAAGAGATAAATTTGCTTTATTTTAATAATTAGAGTGACGATTCTGTCGCTCCTAGGCTTAAGTGGAGAGTCGGTTTGTTTACAGTAATGGTTCCCGTCCTGAGAACCAGATGGCGCCACTATAGGCTGAGTTTATTTTTGCGTCTCTGCTAGCATACGCTGAACTAAAAGTGGGAATGTGCCTGCGTTTTGCGTACGTGTAACTATAAATATTCATGTGATTTACAGAAAAAGCGAGCGGTACGCCTTCTACAGTTTACTAGAACAAAACGTGCGTTTCTCTGACATTGGGGCATACAAATGGTACGTAGTATATTCACTTATGCTTCTACAAAAAAAGACTACCACTTTCTTGAACAAAATGAACGTTTGGGGTCGCCACCATGCTTTTTTACGCGACTTTTAACGCCGAAATAAAATATAAATTCCTGCCTAAATCGGGCGCAGACCCCTCGTTATTGATGTTATAGGGTGCCAACTACCAGAATATGCCATTATTTATACACTCATCTCGGTGAGTAGACTGACCCTTTAAGTGAAACGGTAAAACCGGGAAAATTTGAGTTGAGGGCAATTTTTTGTTCGCTTGTATTTTGAAAATTCATTCCCTAATAACTCCCGTTCTAGCGCACCGATTCTAGTAATTCTTTTTGATTCGGTATCTGCGTGTCATGCGCATGCAAGCCGTAATTGAAAGGCTAACGCTGAAACTGAGGTTAAGGAAAGACCAATGAATGACGCAAAGAAATATTTGGCAGACAGATAGAGAACAGCATAGATTAAAAATGAAATTGGGGTACATATTCTACTTCAACCGAAACTGGAGGCGGAAGGCACGTGTAATGCACGCAGAGAGCAGCATGGTCAAATAAAATGACAAAGTAAATATCATGGGGAGAAAAATTAAGTCGGGGACGACAGATAGAGAAACCGATTCAAGATGCTGAGGTAAAATGTTTAGAGAGAGACGAGGCTATGAACAACAAATTATATCATGCAGTAATAACAGACTCATTTGGGAGCAACGATCGATAGGGTAATCTCCCCAAATGAGGGAGCAACACAGGACAGAGCAATAGAAAACAGCTTAGAACTGAACAATTTTCCTGGAAAAAGGCAGAAGCAAATATTTCTAGATGCACATCAGCAGAGATAGAGGGAATTCCAATCAAGCTGATAAATGAACTTGGCCCAAGAAGCAAGGAAAAGCTGATAAAAGCATTGGAGAGTCATAGCAAATAAGCAAATTCTGCATAGCTGGAGACAGAGTAAGACGAATTTGATTTATAAAGGAAAAAGAGATAAGAGGAACATAAACTCCTTCTTACCAATTACGACATCTGTTATATACAGGTTCGAAATGCAGATGAAATTAAAAATGCAGTCATGGGTAGGAAGTATAATAGGATACATGGAGAACTTCAGAACGGGTTCAGCAGGGGTAGGCGCTTAGATGATAGCTTGTTAGTGCTTACCCAATGCATAGAAATAGCTAAGGCAGAAAACAGACCTCGGTATTTAGCATTTCTGGACATAAGCGGTGCATACAACAACGTGAATAGGGAACTCCTGTGGAACATGTTAAAAGATGAAGATGTCGGTCATGAGGCAATTGATTTTCTATAGGAAATCTACCGAGATAATAAAGTTGAAATTACATAGGAAGAGGTAAAAAGTACCACAACTGAGGGGGTATACACAAAGGATTAAGGCAAGGTTGTCCTCTATCACCGCTGCTGCTCATGCTTGGAAAGAAGTCTACAAGGAAGTAATCTAGGTTACAATCTGTCATACAAATTAGGCGGAAAGGTCGTTGAGCAGAGGCTCTTGGGTTTAGTGTATGCGGACAATATTGTACTGTTAGCAGATAGCCACGAGGAAGATTTGCAAACTCTGGGAGACGAAGTAGATGTACTAGGCTTCAGTTTTAGGTCAACTAAGTCAGGTGTGATGATTTTAAATAATTGATTTACCCACCGTGATGGCTCAGTGGTTAAGGCGCTCGTCCACCGAGCCGGAGTACCCGGGTTCGAACCTGACCGCGGCAGCCGCGTTTCGATGGAGGCGGGCGCAAAAGGTGCCCGTGTGCTGTGCGATGTCTGCGCATGTTATATATCCCCTGGTGATCGAAAATTATTCCCTAGGCCTCCACTACGGCGCTCTTTCTCTCTTTCTTCTTTCCCTCCCACCTTCCGCCCTTGCCTTCCCTTTGGCGTGGTTCAGCCATTCAGCTGTCCATCGAGGTATGTGAGACAGACACTGAGCCATTTCTTTTCCTCAAAAACCAATTTACCAATTTTAGATGTATATTCAAGGCTATGAAATACCCAGAGTGGCCGAATGCCAATATCTTTGAGTGCGAGTAAATGAAGGGCAGATATACACGGAAAAGCACGAACAGTTTCTTAGGGCAAAAGGGCGTAGAGATGCTGGGATAATGGAACTTAGGGCATTATGGGGGTACAACAAATATGAAGTACTGGGAGGTATTTGGAAAGGAATAATGGTACCAGGGCTTACTTTCGGGAATGCTTTTCTGTGCTTAAGGGCAGAAGTTCAGTCGAGATTAGAAGTAAATCAGAGAGCTGTTGGAAGATTAGCACTAGGTGCCCACAGCAAAACCACAAACGAGGCAGTACAAGGGGATATGGGCTGAGCATCTTCGGAACACGGGAAGCTGAGAGTAAAATACTATATGAAAAACACCCAAGGAAATTGGACGATAGCAGGTCGGCAGCTAAGGTATTTGAATAGTTTTACAGAAAGAGCGTTGACTCACAATGGAGGAAAAGTACTAGGGAACTAACCAGCAAGTTTGCTGGAAATGAGGACGGAGAAAGAGCATTAAACAACAGGTAAAAATGCAGAAGGTAAAAACTGGAATAATTCAATGAAATAGAAGCATAGTGTAGAACTATATCGATTCTGGAAAAGGCAGATCAGGAAGGAAGATAACTCAAGAGGCAGTGCCCTACTCTTTGAAGCTAGATCAGGATGTCTTAGAACGTGCGGCTAGAAATATTACACATGTGCAATGCGTCGTAAATCTGTAGAAACAACTGAACACGTCATACTCAGATGAGATGGCATCCATCCGGATGTCGATGCAGGCACAGTCACTCTTCCTGAAGTCCTAGGGTTTAGAGATAACAATGGTGATGTAAATAGACCTGCAGTGTCCGGAAGTTAGCAAAAAGAGATTGGAAGATTGGTGGCTCAAAAGGAGAGAGGCGACATAAGGTTAGAAGTTTAGGAAAACGTATGTACTTTTAGAAAATGGTGAATTTAAATAACAATTTCAGACACAGTTAAGCAAAAAAATAAAATAAAGGAGCCGAGCGTGCAGCAGGGAGCCACTGGGCATGCGCCGAGAGAGATGCGTGGTTAACAACTTCCTTCGGCTGTTCCAACGAAACTTGTTTGATCTCTCGAAATGATGAGTGCAAGAGCAAAACCTCTCCCCGCAGCTTTTAGCATGAGGGAGTCGATTTTTATTTCGTGTTGAAAAACATCGGTCCCGAAACAGTGTACCCAGTTACCTTTCTGGGAACAAAATGGTATGGGTAGTTTGTTGCCGCTCAGCACACCCAACAAAACGTTTCTAGAACCTTACTGAGAGCACTGCCTTTTTGCTTGTTTCTATGTCCTCTTTATGGTCTAGAAATGTTTAATAAATGTTGTAGTGGGATTGGGATGTTCCATCCTTATTGGGCGCTGAGTAAAGTGCAGCTGTTACCCAATTATGTTGCACTTTTCATGATTTACCTCAAAACTCGCACACCAAATTTACTGAGGCTCTGGCCTTCTGTTGCTATGCTCAAATTGTTGACTAAATTTCAGAATACTACAAGCAGCTTCATGGAATTCCAATTCAACCATAGTCAATTTTCAGGTAGTCACTCAGTGCTGACCTTTGAAATATGCATGCTTCACTTCAGCACTCAGAAAAAAAAAATCCATTTATTGCAGCCTTCATGTATAGATAAAAAAGCCACCGTAGACCAGAAATGTAACAATCACATTAACATCCTATCACACTCTGGAAGACTCTGGAATACATCACAAAACATAAAATAATTCTCATGCTCTGCAAAGCTTCCAGTTAAAAAACAAAACATTTATCTCTAGAACACAATGGGAACTTCCTGGTCCCAGTTGTGTTTCGGAAAACTCTGGTGCATTTCTAAATGGCTAAATGAGGTGCACTAATTTCTGCACTATTATGATACAGGTGCTAAGAGCAGCAATACCAGAATGATAATAAGTTTCTAATGTTTATTATGCTCACTGGTATAGCTGCACCAGGCACAAGAATCTGCTTTTCGTGAAGCTCTGCACTGAAGGATGAAAATGGTATGTACAGAAAGAAAAATACGCACAAAAGTAGTGAATTTAGAAGCCATGACAGTTACATAACATTCTGCAATGTAGAACAACTGAACGGTCATATGTTAACAGTTGAAGGCAAAAGTCCAAAGAGTTAAGCAGCAACCTGAATAAAATAAAACTGAATGAAAAGATGAGAAACTGAACAATGATCAACTGCATCGAGCCAAGCCACAAAGCATGCTCAAGTAAATGTATCACCTTTCTGGATTGGTATGGCCAGAATGTTGCTAGTGCCAGGAGCACGCAATTTGTTTCAGGAGAGAGTTAGTACTTTATTTTACTGTGTTCTTCATTACCACTAACACCTACTCAAATTCTTGAACATATATTAATCTGGGCCAATTGGTGCAGTAACTGAAAACTAATTTTTTTGTAAAAAATGGTAGTTGAATCCGTATTGAACACAACACAGGTAATACGGAAAAGTCACCTACTTCTTTTTTCCAGCTCAGTCTTTATTGTCCTCTTTTTGCTGTGTGCAGTTGAAGTTTTTGAAGATTTGCGACATTTGTCAGTTTCCTGAACAAGGTTTTGCAAACAGCAATACTTAAAGGGACAACATGAGGAGTGTATATGACAAATTTTTTAAGCCTTTGAGATTAGCAGGAAGGGCTGAGACTGCGTTAGTAGCCCTTGGGTGTGTTGCTTATTTAATGCGTGCTGTAGGTCGCCTAGCGCTGATGTTTGTGCAGTGAAGAAAGCAAGAAGGAAGGCAAAAGCCGATCGAAAAGAAAGAAGGAGCGACTTTTGCTTGTTACCCGTGTGGTTTTCACACCAGTTATAAAATGAAATGTTGGTAGCACCTGGGCTGTCCTTTCTCTCATCCTGTCTTTTGCGTTTTTCTTTTTAATCAGCTGCACTCATCAAGCAGTCCAAAAATGCTATGCTTGGTCAACACTTTGTGGCCCACGACTGAATGCTGTCTTCATTGAGAAATGCCGCACGTCAGTAAATATCCAGAGCAGTTTCCCTTTTTTTGAAACACACAGCAAACATCAAGAGTAACAAAACTGTGACTCAGTGAATGCAACACAAAAGTAAACAGAGCACAAAAGGAGCAATGCACCACAGCCAAAGGATAGAAATTTTGTACATCAATTAACACGCTTGTAGTACAAGAACAGATGTGAGCTCATTTCTCAAAAAATGCACACATACGCTGACACACGCACAGACAGATCCACAATGTGTAAACTGAATTCATGGTAGTGATTTGCAAGGACACGATTCCTATAGTAAACCAACCTCTGGAAGGTCTGTTGCTTGGTCCCATTCACTGCTCTGGGTTTGGCATTTGGAAACTATTTTAAGAAAACTAAATAAAATGTGTTCAAAAAAATTTAAGGACAACAAGATGAAATCTACTTTCATAAATTTAATTAAAGTGAAGATAATCATCATTCTTAGATAAGTGAGGGTAACTGAACTGATACTATAGTCTGCAGAAGCAGTCTTTAAAGAAATAAAACGGTTATAGATTAGCACCAACAATTGCATGCAAGAAAGGAAGAGACCATGCAGATGAATTTTAGGAAGCCTGCATTAAGGCTGCCATTTCAGCAATTTGTTCATTCAGAGAACATCATGCCCAAGTTCCAAAGTGCACATAGCTGTTATGTATTTAAAATGGCGAGCTCAAACAAGTTCAAGGATTATTTGGAGTTTGATTACAGTATCAAGTGTTTCCTAACTGTACATGTCAAACTTAAATTTTGGAGTTAGTGCATCTTCATAAATGCATAATGTGATACCACTCATTATTAACCACGGCACAAATAAAACACCACCAACCATGATGAGTGTACACCTCTTTGTGTGCACATTCTGCAAGTGCATAGCTCATTGTTGTAATAGGTGCACATGATGTTGAAGTATCAGCAACTAGTTTACAAATGCCCCATGGAACCACATCATTCGTTGTAATAATTTCTGATATACAAGACTACACAGTTCTGTTTCTCAAATCTAGCCGCTATAAGATGTACCAACAATGTAGTCATTCATTTACAGGTGTGCACGAGGTACAGTCTGGTCCATCAAAAAGGAGAACATACTATTGCACTGAACAGCCAATACTACCACTGGTTCTGAGCACAATTTCACCCGTGTAAAGAGGCTTGTTCTTCGCCAGAAAATTAACGCAGGCACTGACAAGTGGGGTGCTTCTTACACTTGGAGGATGATGCCCGGTTAAATGACCAGTTATCTTCACATTACACTTTACATGATACCAGTAAGGCTGAAAACTATTTTCACTACATTAAGTTCGCATTCAAAGAAATGCAAAGTTTGGCATCAGTTAGAAGAGCATGGAATTGCGCACACGCTGTTACAACAGTCAAACAGCAAAGAACTGCACTACAATTTTATGAATATTTCAAGTAAAGAGGAAATTAATATCCAACAAATGCCCGATTTCTTGATGAAAATAGTGGCAGACAAAGGAATGAAAACTGTCATACGTGGCAGTGCCACGATTGTGAACAGCCTCCAGAAAAGGCTCCATGTAAAAAACATTGTTTAAGCATGCAAAACTTCACAGGAGAAAAAAATAAACAGGAACAAAACTCATAAGTGAGGATCGAAAATGTAAATCGATGCGTGCTGATGACATTGTATGTAAGCTTAAGGAACAGGCAACTATGCCACAGATTGGCTTTCCTGAGGAAGAGTCCATTCCAAGCATGTTGCATTTAGAATGCAACTTTGCAATCATGTCAGGTATTAATAGGTGAAAAGTTTGCCAGAAGACGTCCACACTCTGATCTGGAAGCTATAAGTGTAAGTAAGAAATACAAAAAATGGTTCGAAGTAGATAAGGACAATACCATTAAACGTAGCTTCTTTGCTCTTTGTTCTATTCTAATGCATACCAAAGCGAGGAAGGATGCTATAAGATCATAGAGGGCAGATCAGCTACACTGTAGACTGGTGCAGTAGTTGTTTTTCAATGGTAAAACATGCTGCATCTAATAAAACAAAATGTAAAATATTGGTAGGGATAGAAGTATTTACAAAATATTGCTAGGCGTACTTACAATCTTGTAAATTTTAAACGTTCCCAGTTGGGGCCTTGAATTCTGTCTTATAAGCAGTGCATGAAATGCTAAGTGCCATGCTGGCCAACGTTAAAGGGAACACTGAGCACATCTCCATCCAATTACTGTTCTCAGTTAAAATTGACTCTTTGGCTCTTTCTAGGTGCGTTGACATTTTTTCAGCAGTAAAGCCCTTGAGAAGCTTGAGAAAATTTAAAAATTTTTACCTTTGCTTGATTGTGCCATCAACACCGAAGAGGACTGGTTGCTGCCATTTTGAAGTGAATAGCAGTGTAGCATAGAAACTCAATGTTGATGCACGCAGCATACTGGAGAAATTGGCGGGCAATGGTCTCTTCGAATTTGTAAAAGCTCTATTCTCAACGAAAGGCATCCCATTTGTTGTTAGTATGTCCTAGTCTATCAGTGCAGGAAAACTAAAATTTGTGCTCAGTGCTCCTTTAAAAGAAAGACTATAGAAAAGGTCCCAAAAATTCTCAAAGAAATTCCAGACTTGGCTAGTAGAAGCAACGACGTTGCCCACATAACCCAGCTCTAATGCTGGCAGTCGCATGCTTTAATTTTTTCTCTATGGCATCACTGCCGTGTGATGACATGTCTCAGGTGAAGGAATTTGCACCTCTTTAAAACTGGAACTAAGTACTAAACTGTGAAAATTGAGCCCCCAGGCCCACTTTTTACGAGTACCAGGCTCATGAGTTGTTGTTTATCAGTATCGCCTTTTCTGGTCATCATTCGAGCAGTAATTGTGGCAAAGGAGTAAAACATGAAAGGGCAAGCAGACTGGCAACATGGTACGTAGCCTGAAAAAACCATGCAAGCCACTAGGGGCAAAAAGTATTGGTGGTACAAACCTAGGATAGTAAAAGTGCAGGTTCTGCTGTCAGCAATAAATTAAAAGAGCACGCGAATCAAAAGCGTACACAAGAAGGCTTAATGCTTGACCCTTTGCCACCAAGAGATGATCACATTAGCATAGCACAACAAAACTTGGAACGTTTAATCACTGCAAGGAAAATAACAGGCGCATTCAGACATATCACTTTAACCTCAGTCACTCACTTAACTCTGCTCTCAACACACTTTAGGAGACCTGCTGTCATTAGTAACAAAGATATCGTATTGATGGCCATTTCCAGAACCAGGGGACACCTGTCAAGCAAGACAAAAATTGTCACGGAAAGCGTAATAAGTAAAAATTAACTATGCTGTAGCAATGAAACAGTGCATCTGTGAACGAAGCGGAACTCCTCACAAAGGTAGGGGACAGCAAATGCAGGGAAGCTGTTTTTGGAGAACAACATTCTAGTTCGAGTTTTGCTTGAATCCAAGAAAATTAAAATGATATGAGATTAATACTGCTCACAAATCACCTTAAGTGAATGCAGCCCTGAATCTGCTCTCATGAGAGCCATGAGTGCAGTGAAGCCCACAGGTAACGAAGAATTTGTCGTGCCACCACTGGACGACACAGAATAAGAGAGACCGCATATCCCCAAAGGTGCAAAAACCACACACAAGTCATGGTGATGTGCAACATCTCACAGCTGCTGTGATTACCACAAGCCTATAAACAATGAACAACAGAGAAGAAACAGTACCTTGTGTATAGGGGTGAGCTGCCAACATTGTAAAGACTACACTGCAAGTGAGTAAAAGGAGCAAACGACCCTTTAGTAGACTACCCAATAGGAGCAGAGTATGTGCAAGCCGTGAGGTAGATTTCCATCACAAATAATGCAGAATACTTACGTTGACGACGAAAGGACATTCTCATTTCCAAACATGTGAAGTTCTTTCAGTTACCAAGATTTCAAACGGGGTTTCCACCTTCTCTAATTGAAACTCTGGTGCCACGTTTAAAAGCCTCCTTTGATTGCTATCTGCACCAGGTTGCTATCCTCTGAAGTGGCAACATGCCTCTGCCACCAACAGTAAACATTCCGTACGTGTAGTGATCAAAACCAACCCCGAGACTTGGGCAAAAAGGGGTGGCGCAAGAGGACTGTTTGCTTTTTATGCTCCCTTATGGAGTAATTCATGATCAGAGTGTACTGCCACACACCGTTTACCTCTTAGCAGCTCTAAGGACCCCAATTTCAAATTTCTAGTTGAGCTTATTTTTTTCCGAACTACAAGGAATCCTGGGCAAAACAATGAAGAAAACTTGTCTAAAGAGAAGCTGACTTAAAATGGTCACTGTGATATGTTTCACGGGAACAACGATCTGCATGAAGGTGAATTACTGAGGTATATCAAAGAGGGCACCATTGAAAGCAGGGACAAAAATTTCAGAATAAAAGCCACATTTAACCATTTAAAAATGTGAAAGCAGGGAATGTTACTGCCATTTTGGATACAAAGAACTAATTGGTTTAAACTAATGAAAAAAAAGAAAGCATGGTATATAACCAATTATAACCAATATTAATAACATTCAGTTATAATCAATATTTTATACGTTTAACATGGTGAAAATCCTGCCCTTCCATTACGGCAATTTATTCTTGGCTACATCCTCCAAAATATACTTTTGTTAGAAAATATGACAATGAAAACATTTATGGAAGCTTTTCTGAGCATTTATATGCATAGTTGGGAAGTGATATGATGGTTTCAGTGCCTATGAGGGCAAGCTAACTTTTACAGTTTTGCAAAGGAGGTGCTGTACAAAGAAATGATATGCTGTGCTCTCTTATTTCATAACAAAAAGAAAAACTTTTTCCTGACCAATACAAACCTAAAAAGATGGAAGATGTTCTACTTTCTTGAGTTTCTAAAGAAGAAGGCGCTGAAGTGAAATGTTGAAGGTGCTAAACAGAAATCAACCATAAAATCACAGCAACTTTGAGCATACAAATTGCTCACAGACAAAAACTGGGTGCAATTAACTAAGATCTGTTACAAGCATTTTGATCAATGAACTGGAAAAAAAAAATTCAGTGGTCATGTGTGCATGCAGATATAGTAACATCCTTGAAATACACAAGGTTCAAGCATTTTTTTTCTTCTTTTGGCTTAAATAGCAGAAAATCTCACAGTTCATAAAATCTCGCAGTCACTGCAATAATGACAACTGTGGTCACAGATGGCCCAAACCTGTACAAGATGTGTGTCCAATTTGGAAAACCTGTACAATGTATTAACAAATTGCGTAATGAGTAGCCTGGCCTCAACCATAGCTAGGTGCATCGTTATTCACCCTTTCAGCCACTCATGTGCAGTGTACATGTGAGTCATCTCAAAAATATACTGGATGTGGCCCCATTGCCACCGCTTAGGATATTTTACACTATACAAACCAAAGTGCTCGTCCCATGGACAAGCACTATCTGTGCTTCATTTATCAACATGGTCAACATATGTACTCGCTGCATTCAAGCAAGAAATCTCTCGGGTATTTATTGAGAGCTAACATTTTCACGTATAGGCATCCATCAAAAGCAAAGTTTCCATGACATGTTTGACTTTTTCGGTAACCTTACAAACAGAACTTGAATACCATGCCTCTGATCATATTCATGAACTATATACAAACAGTGTAAGTATATGTGGATGGATTTCTTAGTATTTTTTTTTCATCAAGTCTCCATTATAACAATTATGAAAGCTATCAATCCTTGCTCCATGCAGTCTAGACAGCACAAAAATTTTTAACTTCTAAACTGTTAACAGCCATCGTCATCTATGCCTACCACCTGAACGCTGAAACTATGGCGTACAAACATTGCTGTTATGAATATAGCTCCCTCAAACTAGCATTCCCCATTCATTCAGAAGCCCAGACCTATCCCTGTGTGCTCAGAGACAGAAGGCTGAGGAACCGTGCTGCTCTACTGACCAACCATGCCGACTACAGTAAATGCCACAGCACGTCATATGCACAAGCACACCAATAAACGATGTACACCTAACCTCCTCAAGACTATTCGTGTAACAAAAAAGAAGTGCAGAGATAAGTCTACCGCCATCAACACAAAAATCTAAACTACGCACTTCACAACTGCACCGCTCATCCAGAGAAGGCTGTCCTCTGCAGACACTTGGCACAAACGACCCTGTTCACAAGTTAGGAAGAATGCAGCCGTGGCTACGTGGCTCTGCTGGCAGTAGTTTGTGTGGCTGGCTTCAGCTGGGAAGGTGATGCAGCTGCAGATCCAGAACCCGCTGCTGTTCCTGTCTTCTTCAGGTGCTCTTGATATCTGAAGCATGAAGAAGCACACATGAGCATTAAAAGGCATACATCAGGGGCGCACCTGGCCAAACGGAATGACTGAATCCTTCTTGGGTTTTTTTTTGCTTCTGTACTGTGTGGCTCAGTATGCGCCTGCGCGCTCATCCTGTTTCCTTTGGTTGTATTGTTAGTTGCCTTGACTTGGGCATGTGCCCTACAATCACGGGTTTTGGGTGCTGTATAAAATGAGCGGGTCGTCCTCCTTTGAAATTAAAGTTGTTAGTTCAGCGCCCTGTGTGTCTCGTCTCTCCTTCGTCCCTCGTCTGCCAGCGCTGCATTTTTCAGGACACATGAGCTGCAGCACATTAAAGGGGCTCTGAAAAAAGTTTTCAAAAAAGTTGCAGTATGCCATTAAAGGACGCCGCTCCACAATTATCCCTCCAGCAAGAATTTTTTAAAAGCGCTTTGCAGAAGCTGAGTTATCAGTAGTCAAAATATGAATTTCAGCGTTATATTTGGACTTGTGGCTTGCATGTTCCAAGGCAACACAAGATATCCAGTAGATATATGATGAATGTCCACTAACTAATAACTACTCCGGTAGCTTGCCGAGATTTGTCTTCAAGCTAGAAAGTATATAATGACAAAGCTCAAATTGTACACCCCAAACGAACACACCAGATAATAGGTTCAGTCACAGTTTACCTTCGAGGCTGGTCTTGCATATTTCTAAACTGGAGTTTGCAGCAGTCTATGTATTACATTTATTTATTATTATATAGAGAACGGTTCTAGTTGTGTGTCACAACAACCATTTAAGAAAGTATGCACTGGAAATGACTTCAGGGTGCAGTTGGCTGCAGAAGTTAACATGTCACAGCAGCTATGAGAAAAACTGAACTTCTAAAACCTGCATCCTAGTATATATAGCTTCGACAACCAATTACAGCAGTCAACACAACTCTAGGCTGCATACCTTAGTTTCCTCATGACTATCACAGCCTATACACTTTGGTGGCATCATCATCATCATCAGCCTGACTACGCCCACTGCAGGGCAAAGGCCTCTCCCACGTCTCTGCAGTTGCGGCCACCGTATTCCTGCAAATTTCTTAATCTCATCCGCCTACCTAACTTTCTGCCGCCCCCTGCTATGTTTGCCTTCTCTTGGAATCCACTCCGTTACCCTTAATAAGGACCAGCGGTTATCTTGCCTTCTCATTACATGCCCTGCCCAAGCCCATTTCTTCCACTTGATTCCTCTTGCCTCTCAATGTCACACCTATCATTTTTCTTTCCATAGCTCGCTGCGTTGTTCTTAACTTAAGCTGAACCCTCTTTGTTAGCCTCCAGGTTTCCGCCCCATAGGTGAGTATCGGTAAGATACAGCTGTTGTAGACTTCTCTCCTGAGGGACACTGGTAAACTTCTCTTCATGATCTGAGAGAACCTGCCATACGCGCTTCACCCCATTCTCATTCTTCTAGTCATTTCACTCTCGTAATCCGGATCTGCGATCACTACAAGGGCAAAAGTACTAGCACATCTAAGTCACTTTTAGTTGAACCAGGTAAATTAGGGGCCAATTTTTTTAACCCCCCCCCCCCTCCTCTGCAAGGGGTTCTCCTCTCTGCAGATGTACAGAGGAGACTGACTTGCGTATGCGGTTGCGCACGATGGCCAGGTGCTTGGCGACGTAGCTCTCGCCCGGGGCCAGCTTCAGCGCTCGCAGGAGGCAGGCCTCCGCCTGGTAGAGGGCGCCCCGTTCCACCTGCACCACACACAGGTTGTGCAGCGCCTGCACGTGCTCAGGCTGCAGGGACAGGATGCGCTCGTAGCACTGCACACAGAACAGAAGATTGGCAGTCAGCAACAATCTCCGCCCGGAAGTGCCTGCAAGGAGCAAGCACTTTGAACTAAAGACACGTGTTGCAGTTAGATTCCTGCACATGCATGCTTACTACCTCCAATTCTATTGCTTAAGTTAAGGACAACGCAGCGAGCCATGGAAAGAAAAATGATAGGTGTAATGTTAAGAGACCGGAAGTGGGCGGAGTGGGTGAGGGAACAAACGCGGGTTAATGACATCCTAGTCAAAATCAAGAGGAAGAAGTGGGCTTGGGCAGGGCTTGTAGTGCAAAGGCAAGATAACTGCTGGTCCTTAAGGGTAATGGAGTGGATTCCAAGAGAAGGCAAATGCAGCAGGGGGTGGCAGAAGGTTAGGTGGGCAGATGAGATTAAGAAGTCATTGGGGATACGGTGGCCGCAACTGGCGAAGGACAGGGTAAATTGGGGAGACGTGGGAGAGGCCTTTGCCCTGCAGTGGGTGTAGTCAGGCTGATGATGATGATGATGAATTTCCATTGCTTTCTATGATTTCACAAATAGAGACATTTCAGAGTTCAAACCCTGGATGCAATGTTTCAAAAAAAAAAAACAGTGGCAAAGAGGACAAAGAACCAATAAGAAGCGGCTTACGCTGTCCATTTCCTTTTCAGCGTAGTGCAGCACTTCAGTACTTCAGCGGTATGAAAGTAATATCAACTGAACGGTCATTTAGTGCCCCGTGATGTAGTGGAACAATGAAATACATGGGAGTATGTGCCCTCTTCTGCTGATGTGGCACAGTTACTGTTGCTTACCTGCAGATGATCGGTGAACAAGCAGTTGCTTTCAACCAAACAACTTAAAGCGTCATTTTAGTGTGGTAGCACTTACAGCAGCCATTCCCCGCATTTAGCCATTGTCTGTACGTCTGTTTGTTTATTTGTATGAAGCCCGCTTTGTGGCAGGCTTCTCATCTGCCCACCTGGCTGTTTGGTTTGTTGGGGTTTAATGTCTGAAGGCGACTCAGGCTTGGGGTGCGATAGTGGAGGGCTCCGAAAAATTTCGATCACCTGAGGTTCTTTAACGTGCACTGACATCACACAGTCACAGTACCGTATTTTCCGGTGTATAAGACGCACCCACCATATATGCAGGCTGTCATTGAAAAAGTTGGCATATAAGACACACCCCTGTATAGAATGCACCCCAATTTACCCAGTTAGGCTTAATTAAACATGCTTGTGCGACCATTGCAAAATGCACTGTACCTGTGAGAAGTTCTTAAGCAACGCTAAGTGATCGAAAAAGGCAACACTCATGCCATACCCGCCCACGTTTTAGCAAAAACAAAAAAAAAAAACGAAAGAACTCTCTTATGTTCATAACAACATTTTATTTTTACTTAAAACCTTCAAAGTCTTAATCTTCGGATGCACTATCAAAAAGTTTGCCCCTTTCTGGAGGCAATGCAGCTGAAACATTTTCTTCGCACTACGTACACGGAGCAAACAAAGTTGCAAAGGGTGGCTAAAAAAAAAACGCCGGCTTGTCTTGGCTTGTCTTGACAATGGATGGATGACAATGAATGGCGATTGTCGCCATCTTTTGGCATTTCACATTAATTGCGCTTGGGGCCTCCAAAACGGCTGCATATTTATGAACCCGGAAGTCGTCACCCCCGCCGTTTCATGATAAAGTTCATCTAAAAAAGTTGCGCACGGCAGTCCCCCAGGTGAAAATCGTAACTGGTCAAACTGGTTTAGGAAACCATTTCGCAGTTGATTCCAGCTGGATTCCAGTTGGCTGCAAATTGAACTCAGCTGGGGGCCAACAGGAATCAACTGGAAAATTGTCCCTTAAACCAGTTTGACCAGTTACGATTTTCGCCTGGGCCCCATATTGAAGTATTAACCGTGTTAAAACTGCGTCATTGGTAGTGATATTTTTTCGGTGAAAAAAGCTTGAAAATAAACCTGAGTAATTTCTTGACTCGCAAAAAAAAACTAAAAATTCGCGTATAAGACGCACCCTTGTATAGGACGCACCAGCAAGATTTTTTAAAGAAAGCCGCGTCTTATATACCGGAAAATACGCTACTAGCCTTTCACCTCCATCGAAAAATGACTGCAGTGGCCGGGATCAAACCCGCATCCTTTGGGTGAGCAGCCGAGCACCACAACCACTGGGCCACTGTGGCGGCACTACCGAGTTGTGGGCTACCTGCCAGGTGTGTGAGTGTGTGCACAAAACAAGCAAATCTGGGTTTCACAAGCCCCACCGACAGCAGCACCTGTCATTGCAGTGCAGCGGCACGTCACTGGACTGGTACAAGGACAATATGAAAGCAAAATAGAAAATGACCAATTCCACACATGTGGGCATTAACCAATTATCACCGTCTGAACAATTTCATCGGTGAACAATGGATCCAAACAGCAGAACCGATGCGCTCATGCTTTACTGCGGCACTGTTATGTACTTACTGTAGCTTTTATTAATGTGCCAGCATTAGAGGGGTCTGTGCAAGTCTGAATGGCAGCGGCTGTCAGTAGTGTGTTACCTCGGATATAACAAACCTTAGTATGCCACATAAGCTTTAACGAACCTAAGTAATCCACCTCGGATATAACAAACTTTAGTGTCTAAACCTTGGATCTACCAAACTTTCGCATCCACTGGTTCTCACTATTTCTGCACTTCCTTTTTGTGGGGGTGTTTCCTCTGCCAACAGCTCACCAAAAGCAAGTGTGGGTAAAGAGCCATTTCAATACACTAACTATAACTTATGTCAGACTCTGCTCCCAAGCGCTGCACCATAGAAAGTGCCATGCACACATTGAATTATTGAGGGAAAAAAATGCAATGAATGATTTACAGTTAAGCTAAATGCAACAAAGGTGTGCCAGCACAATTGCACCTTGGCTGGCAGACATCCCACGCATAGTGCCATTTTCCACTGTCTGCAGCAATCTGAACAAGTGTCTGAGACAGGCATGATGCAAATGTTCGCTCTTAGCGGGACACAGGTTTCCTCCTTTCCACTGAGCAGCAGCTATTGTGCAACCTGTTACATCTTGGGAAAAAATGAAACCAGTTTCCTCCTCTGCACGGTAGGCAGTTGGCAGCTTCAAGCGACATTCAGCACGAGGACCTGTGGTGTTTCAGAGAATGCACATCTGTGAGCTCGCGTGGTTAGCATGAAAAACCTGGAGACATCAAGCCATGCTAGATGGATTTCACAGGTGAAACCAAGCTGGCTGCAGCTCATGATGGTGCACTCAATTACTCCTGGCACAATGAAGCAATTCGCAAAATTTGCACTAAATGCTTCTTAAAGTGCAGAAATACCTGTTGTGCCTTGTCCAGGTCCTTCATGTGGTTGATGTAGATGTCACCCAGCAAGATGAGCCCCTTGATGTGGTCAGGGTGAGACTGAGGAAGACACGGCGAGAGAATATAACAGGTGTGAAGGCTTCATAAAGAGACATCTCCTTTCACCTCAGCTCATAGACAAATTGCTATTTTGTAATTACGTCCAAAATAAACTGAATTGAAAAGGAATGCATGTTACAGTGCATATCAAGAGAAAAACTATACAAACTTTGTATTGCATTCAATAAACAGAAATCTTCCTTCAAGGTTTGGAGTGAGGTTTCATTTGCATGCTTATTCATTTTTCATAAGACTTCCCAAATCAGATGAATGTCAATCATTCTCTCTGCACTGAGTGACAACTCAGAGAAACTCAGTAAGTCAGAAGTTTAGGAGAACACATGGTTGCATATGCATGAGCTGTCTAGAAAGAAAAGCATGCTCAAGCTCAAGGGGCTTGGCCCCTCTGATTTTTTTCTGAAATTAATGCAATAAACTGCTGTAGTCATTTTTAAGCTGCGACTCACTTTGCAAAAACAAACTGCATCACAAATAACTTGATGACAGCTGGAAACACTGCACTGTACAAATCTGTTGCCAACTACTGCAATGTCAAAGTGTACTGTGACCAAACGGTTTTCAAGCAGGAAGCTCAGTGAAGAAAGTTGCCATCCATCATGCACACATTAAAACTTATGTTTACTCTTGTACAGTACGGTCCACTGTTAAAGGGAACATATGATCGCATGGCCTCCGTGCTTCGCGGAGTGCTGCCACCGAGAACTTGTGGGAATTGTCGGCACAAGACGCATGCGCAGTTAAGCATGACGGCTGGTCTCTCCGCGCATGCGCCTGATGCCGCCTATTCTCGCCGCATCCAGGCAACAGGGCTTCGTGAAGCGCTGAGTGCACACGATTGCATGTTCCCTTTAACAATGAACCGCACTGTACACAAGGTTATTATGCTGTTGTTATTAGTGGCCAGCTACAAATGGCAACAACCAATTGCTAGTGATTTAAAATGGGTGAATATTAAAACCCAGTTCAGCTGGTCAAGATCCACAAGACCTGCATTATCCAAATATGTCTTTGATATGATAACCTACTGTTACTCCACTCATGTGGCAGCCATTACTACTACCTCACCTGGAGAAGCTTCTGCAGGTGGGGCACAGCCTCCAGTGGCCTGTCCGAGTCGGTCAGCAGGAGGGCCAGGTTGAACAGGGCACTGCGGAAGTCCGCTTTCACCTGCATCGTTACATTTTCCACAAAGCAAAGATGGGGCCACACGAAATGATGGACACAAGGACAAAACCACCGGAAGGCCTTGATAGCCCAGTAAAAAACAAATTGTGTTTTAACCACCCACTGGGCTGACCAACTGAGGCCAACTGGTGTTTCCGATTAGAAATAAATGGTCACCTAATAAGACCAAGTGCCCCACCAATTGAACACAAATGGTTTAAACTGGCCAGCCAAAAAAAGATAGAATTATATTTGGAGCCAATTCACTTATCTTCTATGACTGCTGCGAGACTTCAGCCAACGTTTCTATGAGGGAATCGAAATTATAATTACATGCTTTTATGAAAATCAAGCGAGACCAACAAGCATGTGCATCACACACAGGAACAATATAGTAAGACACTATACCAACATAAGTTCTCAACATAAGTTCTCAACATATCCACTGAACACACGTTTGCAGTCACTTATAAACCCTAATCATGAGACCCTCTTGCTGAGGCTGCGGTTAGCCATTAAGCGAAGTTATTTTGTTTAAGAATGTCCGTGGTCATGGTGGAAATGATGAAAATAATTCTGAAGATTAAACTGCGAATAGCGTTTTACAAAACATCTATATATACAGGGTGTCCCAGCTAAAAGTAACCAAGCTTGTAAAAAAGAGGATGATCCCTAGCCGAGTGAGACCAACTGAGGGTTGTTGCCAGTCGCGTGTCCTAGTCTGTAGTATTTTTTTTTATTATGCAAACATGATTAATTAGCAGAGACTAATTAGCTAACTTTTTAATTATTGCCTACAGGAAGAAAGTGTCAGTGCAGGAGTTGTAGATCCCATAGAAAAATAACCGTTTGCCGTGTTTGCAACCAAGTACCACTGATACAACTTCTTTTATTTGACTTAAAAGAAAGCCCGCGAAATACAAAAAGAGCCACGTGATAGGGAAGCAGTTTCAGCGCTCCCAGACGACCGGCCAAGCAACAACATTCGCTTATCTTTGCAACGTTGTCCCGCACGGGGTTCGGCGTTTTGCAATGGTTGCAAGATATACATACGCCAGCAACTCTCGTATCGGCGCTAGGCGACCATTTCTTCAGAGCATGACTGTGCTAGTTAGCGGCACGGCCACATTCCTATCACTCGAGGCGAGGTTACACGTGAAAAAGCGCTCCATGCGAGCCGCGCTTCACTTCCTTGAAAAGCAGCACCCGCTCACTTTCCATGACGCATAAGCAGTTCCTGGCACATATCTCGCCACCTCCTCAAGACGCCGAACGCTGTTCGGGACAGCGTTGCAAACATAAGCGGATGTCGTTGCTTGATCGCTCGTTTGGGAGCGCTGTAACTGCTTCCCTATCACGTGGTTCTTTTTGTATTTTGCGGGCTTTCTTTTAAGTCAGATAAAAGAAGCTGTATCAGTGGTACTTGGCTGCAAACACGGCAAACGATTATTTTTCTATGGGATCTACAACTCCTGCATTGGCACTTTCTTCCTGTAGGCAATAATTAAAAAGTTAGCTAATTAATCTCTGCTAATTAATTACGTTTGCATAATAAAAAAATACTGCAGACTAGGACACGCGACTGTCAACAACCCTCAGTTCGTCTGACTGGGGCTAGGGAACATCCTCTTTTTAACAAGCTTGGTTACTTTTAGCTGGGACACCCTGTATATATATATATATATATATATATATATCACAGATCCCACTTAAGTACACCATTCATTTTCACTTAGATTTTCCAATCGGATCACCCAAATGGAACCAATTGGAGCATCCAATTAGTTTTCTTGGTTCTAATAGGGGGCTCTAATTGGTTTCAAATGGTTCCAATTGACCAATCCAACTGGGAGCACCAACCTCATGAACCAGTATGGCACTCAGAATCAACTGGAATGCCCCACTGGAACTAGCTAGGAAATAAACGGACTACCCAATTTGATTCAGGAGCCCCACTATTGGGTCCAAATGGTTCCAACTGGAACCAGATGATATGCTCAGTTGGACCCACTGGTTTCCTTTGACTGGGAGAGAGGAGGCTTTGCCTCAGCATGCCCTCTAAATCAGCGGTCCTCAAACTTCTTGCCTAAAGAAACCCCAAAAGCCTGAAAATTGGTGCCCCCCTACTCTCCCCCAAACACAACTGGTCATCACAAGATCCACAGTTGGCGGGAGTTGCTTGTGAATTAACCCTTCATGCTTCTTTTTTTACCATCTCATTCACTTCTGCAAGCATTTGTTCATCCTCCACTATGACGTCCCTCATAGCCCACGTGTTGCTTTGGGATGTGAAACCCCGCAATTTACAGTTTGCTGCGCAATGAGAAAGTGGTGTGCAGTACATCGCAAGGCAGGGTACCTGTATTGCTGAGTGGAACCATCGTTCGGCATCCTCCACCTTCTTGTCATCCATGGAGAGCATGCCCAGGTTGAAGTAGACCCTCTCATTGGCCTTGCCTTTGTGAAGCAGCAGCTCTAGCCTGTCACCGTGTTACAAAAAGATGAGTGAATGTCTGCTTTCATAGCCGATTGCGTCACTCACTGCTTGCACGTTGTCTTTAAGGGACAAACTATTGCAAGACTTCTAAGACACAGCACTTTTTGTCCAAAGAGAGTTTTTTCTTTATGAAACAAAGGTGTCAGGGCCAGTTGGTGCGCACACTTACTATTTCCTGCATCAAAATTTGTGAGGACACTTTGGCAACTAAAGTGTTAAGAGGCGAAAGCCGAGGACGCTATGCCATGATGACTTCCGGTGGATGTGATGACACACCATTCCCGTGGCTATATCGATACCCATATTATACATCTTTCAGGGATCTTAAGCTTTAATTATGCTTAATTACAGATTTTTCCATTTAATTTAACACAAATCCAACGCTTCTCTGACCCTTCTCTGACAATTTTCACTATGCCGTGACGACTTCCAGTGGATGTGACGTCACACCGTTCCTGTGGCTTTATTGATGTCCGCGCTATTTCGACACAGTTTTGTCGGTTTTGCCTATAATTAAGTAATTAATCTGCAGTCATCAAACTTGGCTTCTAGGTTCAGTTTTTTCCTCCTCTATCTGAAGCAACCATTTGTTTTCTTCTATCTTTTTTAGTTCCTGAGTTAAACGCATGTAACACGCTTTGTTACCGGATGACAGTATGAGCCATTAAAGGCTTTCACCTTAAAATATAGAATTCAGTTTCCGAGGGAGGAGGCTGTAACATTTTGAGAATGGGAGCTGTGTTACGTGAGCTGATTGCACAGTCACAAGGTGTGCAGCAGCATTCCAGAAAGATTTCTTAAGGCGTGACAGGGTGCTCCTGAGAGTAAGGGAGGGAGTTGGAAAAGGCGCAAGAAAATCTGCATACAAATCACTGCCTTTATCCCCAAACCCCTCATCTGCCTGATTTTCCTTAACTTCACATCAGTTCTGGCTGCAGGTTAACATTTCTCAAAACTTTAGCTCTGCAACTAGGTGAGTAGGCAAAGAGTAGGAAGAGTGCACTCAGTTCACTTCAGTTAACTGCTTTGAACAAACAGTGTCAGAGACATGAAACTTAGAACTGCATGCGGTACAATGTATTGCGCTTATTATTTGGAGTCGCATTATTCTTCATACTCATTCCCTGAGCAATAATTGATTTAACAGTATTAATGAAGTCATTAATTAAAAAGAAAAAATTTCATAATATGCTTTTCAAAAAGTACAGTTTGCTGGTAGTTGCCTAAAGTGCCACCTATTGAATACTTGGGTATATCACTGCTGATCTCATGCAATGTAGATGAATTACATCTCGCTTTTGGTTTTTCAAGCTTCCACTGTATGCATCACGAAAAGAAAGATAGCCAGCACATCTTTCACCATCTTCCCTGCCTGTGTTTTGCAGGTGTTAATTCTGCACATACGGCAAGAAGGTGACTCATGCGAGTGCTGCCCAGGGGGACCACTTCCCGAGAGGTAGCAGCAAGAAAAACTTGGGGAGGCAACCGCAGTCTTGAAGAAGAAACTGTGAAAATGTGTTGTTTTTGTTTGCTTTGCTGTAGTATACACTGATGCCATGAATGCCTAACCAATTTTCTTTGCTTGTTAGTAATTTATTATTTATGCTTGTGAATTTCAAAGCTATTTTATGTGTATAATTTTATGCTATACGCTTTCTGCTATTTAAATCCTTTCAGCATTCTATCATTGATTTTTTTTTTTGCCCGTATGTAATTCTTTTATAGAATGTTCACTAATGCTTTTTTTTTGTTTATTCATTATTGTATCTTTGCGTTCTCTTTATTGTGCATAGTGCCATTACTGTAGGGGGTACAGACCCCGTCAAGCCAAATCCATTTGGCTTTTTGTCTGCACTCCCATCATCTGTACATGTATAGATGCAAATAAACTTGAATTGAATTGAATTGATATCTAGGTTGTCTGCTATCTGCCTACAATGAGTGTCCAATGTTTTTATTTCCTGTCAAAACTCCAGTTGGAACCGGTTCCATGGTCCTATATGGTATAGACCTGTGTGGCAGAAACGTGGAGGCTAACAAAGAGGGTTCAGCCTAAGTTAAGGACAACGGTGTGAGCTATGAAAAGGAAAATGATAGGTGTAATGTTAAGACATCGGAAGAAGGCGGAGTGGATGAGGCAACAAATGCTGGTTAATGACATCCTAGTTGGAATCAAGAGGAAGAAGTGGGCTTGGGCAGGGCATGTAATGCGCAGGCAAGGTAACCACTGGCCCTTAATGGTAATGGAGTGGATTCCAAGAGAAGGCAAGCATAGCAGGGGACAGCAGAAAGTTAAGTTAGGTGGGCGGATGAGATTAAGAAGTTTGCGGGGATACGGTGGCCACAACTGGCAAAGGACAGGGTTAATTCAAGAGACATGGTAGAGGCCTTTACCCTGCAGTGGGCGTAGTCAGGCTGATGATGATGATGATGAAGTGAATGAGCTCAGGGGCCAAGCATGCCTCACCTTTCAAAGGCCAGCTGCCGAAGCTTTGCGTTTCCACTCTCTTGGATAAGAATGGCTGAGTTCATCAGTGCTTGCTGAAAGAACAAAACAGAAATTTGGATGGTTTCAGTCAGCACCTGAAGGAGCACATCAGGTGCCAGCTATGTCACACCATCGGTGGACATGTAAGTTCAAATTACTACCTTCCGAGGTTCAGTATATGTGCACTGTGGCTGTATTCAGAAAGAAATGGTACAGAAACTGAAGAACTATTTACTCTTAATCAACGTTACATATTTGCAGCCTGGCTCCGTTCTCCACAGTACTAAAGAACGCGTAATATCTCTCTCAAGAGGGCCTAGAAGTTTCCAATCGCTCTACCCTGAAGCAAAATATCAACAGGATGAATGTGATTTACTCGGAGAGATAACCACAACTGGAAAATCTTTTCAGATGATGACTGTTTTCACTTCTGTGACAAAGCACTCCATTACCTCGTGATCCGGGTCCAACTCCAGTGCTTTGTTGAAGTACATGAGTGCATCGTTTGGCCTGCCTTGCTCCAGGAACACCACACCCAGCTGAGAACAGTGCATGCACCAGCATTATCATCTACACACGGCACAGACAGGACTCATTCAGCACACAAAAACAGATTCTAATGTTTCCTGCCAGAAACTGCCTCAGGCAGTGAACATATGCTAATGAGTGTAATATTTACCTGTCATAATTGATGGCGGTCAAAAGTCAGAAGGAATGACAATCCCAGAAAATGTGATGGAATTGTGTGGCTACAGCTGGCACAAAACATGATTAACTCAGGTCCAGGTCTAGCCTCAGCACGGCAGCTCATAAATTCAGTTTAGGAAATGCTGTGAACTCCAGTGTGTGCCAAGAAAGGAAAAAATAGATACTTCGAAAGACTGCCATGAACTTGCTACACCAATTAGGTACAGCAAATGTGATAAGTGTGACAGACTTATGCTGAGACCAGTACCTAGGCTAACTTTCCTATCTCGTCAGTGCATCTGACCCTATGAGCCCTGGCTACGTTTTTCTCCTCTTGGAACACACCTCATTGTCCTCAGAGAATACTGATTATCTTCTCCCCCAATACATGCCTAGCCATAGTTTGTTCTCTTCTTATTAGTGCTAGGATGCTACTATGGCATCTGTACCCCAACTCAAACTGCTTTGTTTTTGGCTGTTAATGTTACCCTTACCATTTTCTTCTTCGTAGCTTCTTGCACTACAAATTCAATTTCAAGCCCTTAGGTTAACCTGCAGGTTTTAGCCCCACAGGCAAGTACTGGTAAAATGACAATGGCTATACATGCCTTCCTTTTGAAGGATATCTGTAGCCTACTATTCATAACCGGCCAGTGCCTGCCAAATGCACTTCAACCTAAACTTAATGTGTTAGCATATTAACTATTAGCTTATTAATGTGTTAGCCACCGGCAGGTGTCCCACATGCCCTCTGGGCAAAGAACTTATTGTATACCACCTATATGAACTTAGTATACTATTTCAGATATAACTTACCTTAGCATGTGACCTTGGATATATAATGACCTTTCATGAGTTAACTTCGCATATACCAGACAAAAGTATGCCACATCGGATATAATGAGCTTTCATGCATTATCTAAGATATAACAAATCTATATATATATATATACTATATATATATATATATAAGTATGCCACCTCGGACATAATGAAACTTATTATGTCCACCTTAACAAACTGCTGGGTGCTAGCGCATTCAAACCACCCACCAAGGATCACCACACAGTTTTTCTCCTGGTAATTTCTTTCTACTTAGTCACTGCTTAGCTTCCTTATCACTCTGAAAACCTACCTCTTAAGATTCTCCCTCAAGATTTTTCCCCATGCTCTTCAAATTCCAGCCCTCTGAATACTTCTAAGGTTATGTCACAGTGCTCTTCCAAACCCATGTTCTCTCGGTTCTTTTTGGAAGGCATCGTCACTGTGTAGTGCCTATAGTACAAGCTGCCTAGCATCTCTACACAGGCTTGCTCAACTCCCTGGTTACACAGTGCCTGCCTGACTGCTGATATTTTAACCGAGTGGAATGCTTTTCCCCATATCTACGTTATATGGGCTCACTATATTCCATAGATTCTTCTACGACTTGATGATTTGATATATATCGTCTACTGTCAAACGCTTTCTCTGAAAACCGACCTGTTTCTTAGGAAAAAGATACAGTGCGGGAGAGACAGGACACAGTAAGAGACACTAACATCACTTTGAGCATTAGGAAGTACTTAATATTCTGTGAGCAAATATGGCGGAATATTTAGACCTGACAGCATTTTGGTTTTCACTTCGATTTTGGTTTGAGACTCCGTTTTCAAGTTCAAGCACGCTTCAGACAAAGATCTGCGCAATCAGACTTAAGCTTAATTTAACGGCATGAAGCGATAATCAGAAATGTTGATGAGTTAAGGCCCATATGTGCAGGATTGGTCGTTATCGACTTTACAGTCATAGATCCCTGGGAGTCCACTCCTGACTGCTCTTCCCAAGCAACTGCAAGGTCATGGAAAAAGGCTTTAGACAAAAAACGATGAAATCTAAGATTGGGGGTTTTGGTGCTCACGCATTAACAAACGGTAAGCTACTCAGACCATCTTCATACAAGTGTTTGTCTTTGCCATGGTCACAGATTGAACCATGCACATAGATTAGTAATACAGTCTAGCCCGTTTATAACGAAGCCACTTATAGCGAAATAGCGGTTATAACGAAGGGATTTCAATTTCCCATTCCCATTTTTGCATTTTCAATACATTTTGGGTCCGGTGTTAACGAAGTAAATAAGAGCGCGTCAGCGGATATAACGAAGAGATTTAATACCAACCGAAAAATAATCTGCCAATCAACACATTTTTGCGTCCTTGAGGCGATTTTTTCCGCGAAAATAAGAGCAAAATTCGGCTGACGGCGTCCTTTCGTGGCGTCGTCTGCTCTCCTGCGGAGCGAAAGGTTGCTTCACTGCATCGCATGGCACGCAGGTCTCGTGTTGCGCCGTCCTTGAACGGCGTCACGGCGTAGAGCGGTAGAGCATGCCGCGCAGGGGAAAAATGTAAAAAAGAACAGAGACGTTTTTGTTTTTTTTCGGAGACCTTGGCGGAGAGCGCCTCCGACAGCGAATGTGACGATGCTAGTTGTGCCCCTAAGCCAGTCACATCCGCAGCGGCCATCACAGCTGTTGACACGCTACGGATGTACCTCGGGAGTCCGGAGTTCAAACAGATCTTTGGTTCGCATTTGGATGGTATGGAAGCCGCAATCCTGAAATCCGCACTTGCGAAACATGTTCAGGGGATGCTGGACGACTTCTTTCAGCGGGAATAAATCGGTATGCCGATGTTTGCATTTTTTTTGGTAGTCCGCATATTACGAAATAGTGGATCTAGCGAAGTGATTTCCGATTCCCGCTGACTTCGTTATAACCGGGCTAGACTGTACCACATTATTGTTCCTTGGTGCTTTGGTACAGTTTAGGTTATGAGGCACTGTGTGGTCAGGACTGCCAGCTTTCCTATCCCAATATCCTCACTGCCTTCCATCTGTATTGTTTCTATACCATTAATGAATGCCACTATGTAGCGACAGAAAATATGAACACCACTTGATGATAAGCGTAAAAGGGTGCTTTGTGAAGCCACATCTGCATAAAAAATTGTCAACAACGCACGTTGTAGAAGATGTCGGGGTTAGTGGCATCCAACTCGAGTGCTCGTTCATAAACCTCTTGCGCCTCTCTTGTCCTGGAAAAAAAAAAGGAAATATAAGTATAATCGTATGAGACACTGTTTGCGAAGACACGCTTAAGGGGGGACGAGGGTCTTAAAATTGACCTTTTTTGTTTATGCATAGAATCTCATGAAATTTCGCACACAGATGAGTTTTTCTCTTCTGATTTCAGAAATGCAGTCATAATTGAGCTGGTGGTCTTAGATCAAAAGTTATCTCGAAGTCTAGAGTGTAATTAGGTTATTTCTTACACAGCTCTAACAAACTTTCTCATTGCATTTTGTTGCTTTTAATTACATGAATTGATAGCCAGCAAATTCCCATACCTGATGACATTCTTACTTTTTTTGTTTAGGGCACGTATTAATAGCAATTTACAATTGGCGTAACGTAGCAGTGTCAAATACTGTGACCTTTTACTCTCAACATAGTATATCAGGATGACATGCCTTTAGAGAAAAACGAAGAATGTCATCGGGTATGGGAACTCTCTGGCTACCAATTCATGTAACTAAAAGCAACAAAATGCAGTGAGAAAGTTCATCAAAGCTGCGTAAGAAATTACCAAATTACATTCTACACTTTGTAAGATTTATGACCACCAGCTCAGCTATGATTACACATTTGGAATCAGCAGAGAAAAATGATCTGTGTGCAAAATTTCATGATATTCTAGCCATAAGTAACAAAGTTAGTTTTAAGACCCTCGTCCCCACTTAATATATAGTGATATGTACACCGCCTCCCACCCCAAGATTTTCGACCATCTAAAGAGAGAGAGAGAGAGATGTATTTATTGATAAAAATGGCTGGAGTTCAACACGGCTTGAACCTAGTTATATGAGTGAAAGCACTGCTAAGCATGGTCTCCACCTGCTCACATCAAATGTCAAGGTCAAGGTGACCACAGTCATGTGATCACGTGGTCATGCTACCACAGCTTGGACCATTCCACCGCGCAGTTAAGTTCGGTTTGACTCTGTGAGGCATTGAAGGTCACTGTCTCATCCACATTGAAATCAGAAGTGGTACCCCGAGGAGTAGAGCTCTCTCTATAAAAAATAAAGGTTCGCTTGAGGCCTAACGGGGGGGGGGGTTAGGAAGGTAGGGCAGGGCTAGGTGTGACTCACCATCGAAGCTTCACACGTGAAGATTTACAGTGAGATAAGCGACCCATCACTGACTGAGCCAGAAAGAGCATGAAAGAATTAACCACTCACTGCTAGACAAAAGAAACGCAGAGGAAAGTGAGCCAATGCACAGACTCTTGGACTAAGCCTCATTCAAAGGTAGGGTGCTCAATTTTAAGAAAGAAAAAAGGGGGAAAAAAATGCTTGACACAGGTATCCTACCGAGAAATCTACGCCACCCTGAAAAGAACTAGGAAATAAAATATGTGCATGCTTGAAAATGAGCAACTCTCATTCGTACCTGTTAAGTTTGATGAGGATGTCTCCTCTGTTTATGTAGGCTTGTATGTAGTCCACACGCATACTGATGGCCTGGCGGTACAACTGCATAAAAATCATAAGTGCTACAAATCAACAATGATAACTGGTGATAACCAATTAAATCAAAAAGCAATAACTGGTGATTAAATCAATGCATAGACTTTTGGGCTAAGCATTACCCATGGACATGGCACTGATGGTGTGGTTGAGAAAGCTTACAACCTTGGTAGACGTGCCGGCTAGTTGGTGAACCATGATTCCTTAAAACAGCGCAAAAGACAAGGACACAGAAAGAAGAGACACACACAGCACTGTGTGTGTCTTTTCTATCTGTGTCCCTGTCTTTTGCGCTGTTTTGAGGAATCTTGAAAAATCTTGAAACAGCACAATTTCGTGGTTGAAGGATAAACTTGCTTTTTGTGCCTCTTTCTTCTCAAGATGACAGTATAAGCATGCTAAAATGGCAGACAAAACTGGAGTAAGCATCAAACACATTACATTCTACTCATGCCTGGTGACTAAAAGAATACCGATACACAAACAGTGGCCAGCTTTCCAATTTTTAAACAAAAACAGCACAACATACAACAACAATTAAAGACAAGACACACAATGGCGCTGACTTTAAACTAATGTTAAATGAAACAATGCTAGAGAAATATACACAAAACACAAATGAATTCACCAAAATGAAAGCCAATAGTAATGCACTGCCACACCCATATAATCTCATCTAGTTGAGCACATATCCCGGTAGTAGAGCATTTCTTTCTCTGATAGTGCCACTGACAGGTTGCTAAAGCAGACATCATTGGGCTTCATGATTTTATGCACCTCAATAATCTCTCTGGCTAACTTGTCTCTCTGATTGTGCATCACGAAAGTTTCTGTAAATATGGATTAACAGGGGAAATATGAGCAATGTGTTCCAAGATATGCCGACATGGATGTCAAGTGGTACTGATGCTCCCTTAATCAATCATTTACACAAATACTTACGTTAGGACAGATAAAAGTATGAAAAACGAAAGTGTTCCAGCCATCGTTTAGACAACGGAAAGTTTGTCCTGCATATCTTGCACCACAAGTCAGTGGAATGGAGTACATAACTCCTACCTTGCATCAATAAACGGTCACTATAGTGCAAGAAACTTCTTTTTTTTTTTTTTCAGCATTAACAGCTTTTACAAGTTTGGAGACCTTTTCTGGAGCCAAAAAAACTACATCAATGCCTATGTGTTTTGAAACTTTCTTCACAACGCTGCTCAAATATTTAAGGGAGTACAGTCGAGCCCACTTATAACAAACCTAACGGTCGTGCGGATTGTGTTCGTTGTATCCGAATTTCGTAGAACGTGGACTTCACGTTTTACATGTGATGATAGTGAATTTTCATGGTGCAAGAGCATCTGTGGCCATAGAGTGCCATGGCAAAAGGTGTTTCCGTTTATTCAAGCCCGGTCAGAGACCCATTTTCCAAGCATTTCACCCCGATGAAGCCGAGCACCAGGCCAGGCAAAGCCTGCACCCATTGTATCACCAGTAGCCGCCCTCGTTTGTAATAAGCGAGCGTTCGTTATAACTGCGGCTGTTATTAGTGGTCCTGACTGTATTTGTAGTCTTCCTTGGCCTTGACTTTCACAGTGCTGTAAACAACTTGTGAGAGAAAGTGCAGTTGATGATTAAACGACAGTTATGTTCCGTGTTCAGTTGCTGAGGCAGGCTATACAATCGTTTTTGCTTTTTCTTGCATATCTTTCGCGACAGAGGTTAACACACAGAGTTGGTAGCCGGCAATCAGAAGATGTGCTGCTTGCTTCTTAAAACTCGAATCCACCACAAGATCACAGCTCTTTGTAATTTCACTACGGAAACCTCGCACACTGCCCAAGCAACCACAGATATCCGTCGGACGTACGAGCTAGATCCGAACGTCCTTTGCCGAGATCGGACGTCCATCGGACATACGAACACAATCCGATTTCGGATATCCATATTCATACATCCGCCGGACGTACGGACACTATCCGCTTTCGTATATCCGCATTAGAGACAATTGTGTACGTCCGAGGGATGTACGGTGGAGTATATTCTCCGGATATGAGTATAGAGTTTTTTTCTAATTTTTCACACAGGAAAGTCGCGCCGTTCGAGTATGTATACTGTAGAGTTCGCTTTTTTAACCTAGAAAATTTTATTCGCGAAGGAAATTTTGTCAGTTTTATTGGCTAGTGTGCGAGAAATTGCGTTAATATCTGCATATCTGCTTCGGAGAAATTATTTCCATGAGCTACAGGGTTTGACTTGAGGACTTTTGTAAATTCGCGCAATTCCCTAGTCGTATACTTGCAGTGCAAGGGCCACTGCTGAACTAAATTTATTTAAGGGTAGGAGCGAGTGCTACACAAACTTACAGTAAATCAATTACTAATTTACATCTAGAAAACATCTAGAAATCAGTAGCGACATCGTGTCCGCCGTTGTAAAACGCGATTGAAACCACTTGTATATTCAAAACTCCCGCCGAACTCCACTATCATCATCATCCTAAATGCAGTTTGTAGTCAGCCCAATCCAATCCTTCAGCCACAGAGTGCAGCGGCATAATGGCGGCGTTGCTAGTTTAGTGCGAAGCGTGGTGCCCCTTTTGAGCTCTGTTACTAGAATGTGTGGCTTTTTTTAGTCTGCGGACGAAAGTGGTGTGTAACTTGAACAATTCGAAGGATGCGGCAAGTGCCTGAAGCCCTCCTGGAACGCTGGAATATCGTACTACACCGACTTCGGATGAAAGAAGGCCTAGTGTGATTGCCTACGGCATAGCCTACGGAGGTAAGTGCAGTACACTGCTTGGGAATTATTTTTATGACAATGGAGCAAGATCTGTAACATTCTCTCGCGGGAGAGTTGGAGTTATGTTATGGCTATACTGTGGTGTCGGCTACAGATGGGTTGAGACTTGTGCTACGTCTCTTGCCTCTTTGTGCCGTTGTGGTCTTCATTAACTTGAATAGCATTGACGAAGTTGCCGAACATTCTTGAAGTTATCATGTTCTCTTGCAATTTGGCACAGGCATAATCTTTTTGTTAGCAGTCCTGACACTGGTTATTGCTTGAGTCTAGGGAAAGGAGGGCAGAACTTCTCTGAAATTAGAGACTGCATGTAACAGGTGGGTTGTAGGGCGCGTGCCATCATGAAAAATGCTCAATTTCCTAGCTCTTGGCCCCTTGCAAGCATAGAATACCTTCTGGTGTCAAGGATGATGACTATGTCGGTGCGTCTCTCACCTCTGTGTTATTTTGGGCTTCATTAACGTGAATACCAATAACAAAGTTGCCAAGCATTTTTGAATTTATCATGGTCTACTGAGATTTGGCGTGGGCTTGATTCCTAACCTTTTTCTTTTCATTTTTTGCAGAAAGCTGTTCGCTTCCGCTTCATCATGGAAGTAGGAAGATGGATGTGCGCTCAAAGTTTTACGTCTTATTGAGGAGTAACACACTTCACAGTAACTCAGGCCTGTGCTGATGTACAATCACAATAAAATATTCTCGCTGTACTTTCAGTTGCTTTTTCATTTTATTGCTCCGCGGACACGATGAAAGTATGCATGTGCCATATATGCAAACATCCGAGAAAGATCCGGGAACGGACGTCCGAAATCGATGTCCGTTGGCCAGACAAACATGTCCCTTTGGACGCCTACACGACGGCCAACGGACGTCCACCGGCTGTTCGCGGACGTCCGCCGGCCGTCCGGAACATCCAAAACGGACGGCCAACGGCCGGCCGATGGATATCTGTGGTTGCTTGGGTGATGAAGAGCTTGATCAATCGTTGGTTTGGAGGTGTAATTTAGTACCGAGAATCTTTCATATGTAGCCGATTTCATCAAAATGTGCACAAAAAGAATTGAAAAAATAAATACTCTTCTTTTCAAATTTCATGCTGCGATGTCTTAGTAAAGGCTCTAAGCTCGATAACTCTGACATACAGGCACTAACATGAAAGCATAAGTTGCCAAGAGCTGTAAACAAAAAAAAATAATAGAGCTTACTGCGTTAAATATACAGTGCATTATATGTATACCACTAGCAACTGTGGAGTTACTTTCAGCTCATTTCTTTAAAAAGTATATGGTGATAGAATGGCATATCCATTACCAATGTGTATAGCAGAAATATCAAGCACTGACAAATTGTTATGAAATTAAAAGACATACTAGCTGAATATGGAAGTTATGTCTTTTGAATATAAATGGCAGTTTAAATTCATAGTGATTCGTCAGATTCTTGATGACATGAATCTCATGGGAATGCGGAAAAATTCGTATCATCCGAAGCTGTGCATCATCCAAAACGAACAAAAATCAGTATGCAGAAGAGTGATAAATTTATTCACGCAGATCTGATCACAGCTGATAGGATTTAATTACAGTCACGCAACCACAGCTCACTGCACGCAGTCTGTGCCACATGACTAGCGATTGTGGCATCGGCGATATAAGGGTAGCGCTTAGTGCTCGAGGGTGCGGTTGCGGCTCGCACGTTCATGGCATCCATAATGGGGTGGGAGAGTTTTCAGAACATCCGAAATTCTACTCATCGTACGCAATGCACTCTGACCGGGGAATGTCACAAATCCATATCATCCCGAAATTAATATCAACTGTGTTGGTATCATTGAGATCCCACTGTATTCCCGACAGGCCAGCTTCAATCAGAACGTTAACTTTAACTAACTTTGTACAAAAGGTAGTAACCTTAATGAAAGGGAATGTTGCAGGAATACATTCCACTACAAGCGTGCTCTGCCATTTATAGTTTTTTTTTTGTGCTTTTCTGCAAGTGAAATGAGCTAACAAAAGCCCCTTCCCTCCGCCTAAAGTAGGAATGCAGCAATTCTGCAGGTTTTCATTATGTTTCTGCAAGTCTGCTTCTGCCGGATGTCAGGCATGTCGGGCATGTCAGGCTGTGCACACCCAACATGCCCTTCACCTGCCTCTGCAGTCAGTTCAAAAACGGGGGAAGTGCAAGAGAGCAACTCACGCTGTCGGCTTCTTCGAGGCGTGAGCTGTTGCGTGATATGAGGTTGGCTAGGTTGAGGAAGACATTCAGGTGATTGGGTGCAATGCGGGCCTTGTATGGCTCGCCTGGCTTGGGCCGGGGCAGCAGGTCCTTGGCCTGTTGCGACAGGGGCACACAGAATAACCAGATTAGGTCACTCTGCAGAGCACTGGTCTGGTTCATAACACTATCGCAATGCCCATGTGTTGTTTGACTGGCAACAAATATGCAGCGCAACTTCGGTGGTTGCGCTCATGCTTCAGAGATCGAAATACAGATTCATATTATTGCGCAATAACATAGCAAATAATTTCCAGCTTGAAAATGCTTTATTAGGACAGTATTACATTGGAACGCTTAGATTCTTCAACCAACACCATCCCACAAAAAACTGCCCTTGTTTGCCTGCTGATTCTTAAAATTCCTTAAGAACCCGTGACGATATTCTTTTCCAATTAAGCCAAATTTGAGGCCAAAAATTCCCTGAAGAAAGGAGAATTCCTTGGCCATCAAGGAGGCTCTTTTGTTCAGCACTAAAAAATCTGGCTAGATGACGAAAAATCAAATGCTGTAAATTAAAGCAGGCACCATAAATCGAAATCTAAAAAATCTGCAGTGGTCACCTTGCGGAATGCAGACTCGGCTTCTTCGAACATCAGCAGGTTGTTGTACGTGCGACCGACGTTCATGTGGGCACCAATGTCATCGGGCTGCACACTAGGGGAAGCCAGAGACACGATCTCATCAGCCTGTTATCAGAACAAACAAGGCTTGTGAGTGCATCACGCCAAATGCATGCTGAGGCATGTAGTGGGAAGGAATGCTAGAACATCACTGTGTTAAAAGGATGTGGTAGAAGGTAGACGAATACAAAGATTCAGACACAAATAGATCTCTGCATAGCTTGCACAGTCTGCTGACTAGTGACAGGCCCCCAGAATCAGTGCTGTGGAATAAGGGGAGATCCAAGAAATTGGAGGGGATACTTAAGCTCCACCTTAAGGGTATCACACAATAGCGTTAATGGGTTAATGCCCATAATATGCAGAACTGCAGTCATTCTCGATTTTACAGTCATAGATCCCTGGGACTCCTCATACCACTCCTGGCACAGTGGTGCAGCAGTTAAGCAATGCGTAACTGCTCTACGATGGTAGGTGCTGCCACCTGTAGGGCTTGTGCAACCCAGGTTGCTTTTCCTGAGCAACCTCTTGTGACCAATCATTAATTTAACTGCCACCTGCCATGGTGGGCAGTTTGCTCGCAATCCGGTGGGCAGGTTGTGATGACGCCGCAAGGTCATGTGACGTGATCTGGAGGAGTGGCCATGCACTCAAGTGAGGACTCGGGACACCAATACTGGCTAGGTTGCAAGTATAGCCCCTTTTACCTGCTGTCCTTGTGTTTGGTCTTTGGTTACCCACTCGTGGCCCACTGCAAACAGCTGGAGTGACAATGTGAAAGCTAATTGGATGAATAAATTGGCAAGAAATGTGAAATTCTCTGAGCAAAAGAAAAGGTGTGCATTGATACCAACGTTTTCATTTCACATGGAGCATAAATGAAATCGAGCTATCAGCAACGTATGAACCTCAATGGCTTGAGTGATAAGAATAGACCACCATCCTATTAATTTCCCCTCCCTGCCCCCAACACTGCAGCTGTACTGCACTCAGTGCTGCACCCGATGTGGTCCGACCCCACTGGTGATGCTATTGAATGATGTCAGTTACCTGGCCGAGCTGCAGCCGCAGATGTGTGCAGTGCAGACCACAGGATTCCGAGCACTGTTCTCGCATATGCTTTGCACCGCCATTCTTCGAGACAATTATGCAGCAAAGTACCGATTGATGTGCACATACCTGGCAGCCTTCAGGAAGTATTCGAGTGCCCGGGCGTAGTCCCCCTGTCCCTCCAGGGCGTGGCCCACGTTGTTGTACAGCTTGGCATTCTGGCCGTTCACCTTCAGACCCGCCATGAAGATGCTGTACTCGGACTCCCATTCGTAGTTTCGCACAAACGTCTTCACGGAGTGCGTTGCGAGGAGGAGGAGGAGCCCGAACCACAAGAAGTTCTTGGTAAGCCGACTGTTCACGCAGAAAAAAAAAAAAAAGAACCAGGGGTATAAACACTGACAACTGCGGAATGACAAGCGAAAACACAGCTAGAATACAAGCTAGCTGTTAAACCCACGCGAATAATTGAGGTTTTGCCGTTAGGACTGCCTGGTAAACCTTTCCAAGCATTTCCTCTTTCAGACAGGCAAAAGCAACTGGTAAGCTATCGTCAATACTTTCGGGAGATACCAAGAAATGTTTTCCAATTGGAAGGCTACTGCCGTCTGAAGAATCATTGTGTCGACACAAAATAGCTTGCCTACAGCACTTCAATAAAGAGAGAGCATACAATCAAGCCAACTTATTACGACCACTTATGAGGAACACTAGCTTAATTAGTACGGACAAATACGCGACCGTCACGATGTACGTTAGGGATACGGCACGCAGAATCTAAGAAAGAACGAACGTCATGAGAAACAGAATTCTGTTACATCGAACACGCAGGCATCACGAAATAGGGCACGCTGCGCGCAGTCTTACACGAGCATTCATCGGTACCACTTTCGCTTTTCACGCGAAGACCGTGAGACGACTTGGGTTAACCGAAGAAAAGATGAAAAAAAGAAAGTCCGCCCCTGGTACACAACCTTGCCTTCCGCGCACTTACTGCATGAACTGAGGCTTCCCCGCTTCGGGAAACCTCGTGGCAGAGGATCGACTTCACTCACAAGCAGCCACTGCATGCATGGCACCTCTCTTCCGCTTTAAACACGGGACACCGAAAATCTTTTTATGGCAGTCATAAAAACAAAGATTTTATCGCGTGCGAAAAAAAAACTGAAATGATTGAGATGTCTCGTACGATCGCCTAGCTGTGTCGTAATCACTGCACTGCTCGGAAGCCAGCTTTTCAAGCTCAGAAAAGTTCGAGCACTTACTTCGTCAAATCTGCGCGCTTATATACGGCGCTCAGAGATCAGATAGGCACGCCTCACGGACGTATCGCTGCAGCATGTTTTCACAGAGAGCCTCTTGCTATATTGCTAAGTGCCCCTTAATTCTCCCAAAAATTTTGTTCTAGCTAAAACAAACTCGAACGGTGTAGAACACTTTTTGCGCTTGGGAACTGGCCATCGTCGCGCTGCACTGCACGTGACGTAGACGTAGATGTAGCAAAGACAGCGTCCGGCCAAAAACCTCCAAACTCTGAAAGCTTCCTTACCTTCACTGCAGTAAGGCCCCCTCTCGATCATATCCCTCTGCATGAAAGCTTCCTTACTGAGGAGCCCTAAGCGAAGTCGTCCTTGGTGCATCCTCTGAGCAAGGCAGCTAGTAGCTGCCTTCATATGCGTCCTGGCCCTAGAGGAACGCTTCACCTCACTACTTCTACAAGTGACTCCGCACTCACGCGCGGGCGGCGAGACACGACGCAAGGACGCGAGGCCGGCGTGAGTGCAGTTGAGCAGGGAAAAAAAAATGGCTTCGTGGCTAAGCGGGCGACTACATGCAATTTTTGTAGCGCAAGCTACACTACGCGGGTTAGAAGTAAAGTCCCTCGATGAGAAGAAAGTACCGCCACGCCGAGTAGGAACGCAAGTTCCTACTCGGCGTCCTATTGGCCGATGGGAACGAGGAATTTTTCCGGCGGCAGAAATCGGTCCTGTAGCAATTGGCGCTCGTGTATATTAGTAATCAATTAAAGATTTCTGCGACTATTTCTTTTTTTTTTTTGTTGAATAAGGGCGTTCACGCAAAGCTTGTGACGGAACCCTCAAACACAGACGCGCGGCATGCGTTCCTTACTTGAAGAGAGGTGAGGGAAGCATTCTTCCTCACCTCTCCTAAACGCACAGTGCCGATCGCCCCGTTGATCGAGATGCTCCGTTTGTTTTTTAACCGAAGCAGAAACGGGCTGCGCGTCACGGAAACGTGCGAAAGGTCGACCGTGGCCAATTGGCCACGGTCGACCTTTCGCACGTTTCCGTGACGCGCAGCCCGTTTCTGCCGGAAGCTACGCGACGGCTCGAAACCTGGCGCAGTATTGATGTTTTTTATTTTTTTTTATGTTGAAGCGAAAAGCTTCACTAGGCTAGTCAACGCCGCGCTTCACGTGAGCCGGAGGCCCGATTTGCCACTTCTGCGCATGCGCGAAACCGAGCGACGTCACGCACGGCACAGGTGGCCGCCGTCGCCGCTGACTCCGCCGCCTGACCTTTCGCCGCCGCCGCGCGCTACTGCGCATATGCGCCGCCGCTTCTCCTCCTCGCCACCGTTTGACCTCCCGCCGCAACCGTGCGCAGTGCGCATTTGAAAGGAGGGGTATATAAGCCCATAGAACAGGCGCAGACACTCGCCATGGAAGGAGAAGCAACAGTCGGACGGCGCAGAAACACCGATCTAGAAGTGGTAGCTTGGGAGTTGGCTGAAAAGCAGCGAGAGCTTTTCGCTTATCCAGGCTTAACCTTAGCTAAGCCACAGCCATATTTTTCATATTTTGCTTTGTTGTATTGTAATTTTTAATTCTGTTTCTGTTCTTGTTTTTATTTGTTATTTTTTATTTTTATTATTTTCTTATTTTTCCTTTTTATTGTCATTTTTTTTATTACTTTTATTCTATTTATGAGACCCATGCATTCGCTACATGAGCCTTTATTCATGTTCAAACCCTGAGCCTTCGTAGCGGAGTGGCAGCGTCTCCACCTCGAATGCCTATAAGGCCCTGGTTCGATTGTCAGCCTCGACACAGTTCTTTTTAAGTAGTAGCGGTCCTGCCGCCTGGTGCAGCGCGGCTGAAACGGTTGCTATGGCAACGGCGCTCCATCTGTTTGACCGCGCTACGGCTAAAGTTCGACCGCGGCCACCGCCGGGAGCTACGCGACGGCTCGAAACCTGGCGTAGTATTGCTTACACAATAGAACACGTTTGCATGCACACGTTATGTCCGGAGCAGTAAGCGCACCCACCTGTCGGCATGGTTCTTGAGCAGCGTGTGCCAGCCATGTGCGACGAGGAGGCAGAAGCCCATGCTCGGCATGTACAGGATGCGCTCGGCCACCACGAAGCCCACGGGGAAGAACAGGTTGGACGCCGGCAGGAAAGGAAACACCAGCAGCGACAGGCTCTGCGAGCAACAACCAAGAACGTAGACCACTCTATAGGCTATTCTTTTAAAAGCAGGCAGCTGGGCAACGGTTGGCACTGCGGGGTCTGCGGAGATCCCCTGATCACACACTGTTGACGCGATAGCGTAACGGGTGCTGTTCAACGGAAAGCCCGGCGTCGTCGGTGGCGGCGTGAGCAAAAAATGCCCCGAGAAGCAACCTGCGGATGGCGGGTGGGCCACCTAGGTCACGTGATCTTGTGACGCCATCACAAACTGCCCCCGATTGTAAGCAGACTGCCCACCATGGCAGGCGGCAGAGCAATTAATGATTGGTAGCGACAAGTTGCTCGAGCAACTCCAATGTTGCTCTCGTTGGCTGATCAGTGACCGGGTGCAATATAGTTTCGCTTTCAACGCTTCCCTTGTCACGCTCTTACCAAGCTGCTGCTTTCCCTTTAAACACTTCACCCAACCGGCAGACACACATGCACCGATTGGCCTTGAGCCTGTCCGGGCGTGCTTGGCCAGCGGTTAACTGCAATTTCAATGCTGCCTATTTTTAATTGTTTTTTTTTGGGTTCTCTCTTTCGGGAAGACCACAGGGGCTGAAAGACGCTCTCTGGTCTGCGCGCTCGCAAGAAGCGCAATTTTTTCCATTTCGGGGCCGAGTTAATTACTGCGCCTCCGCGTTCGTTAAAACTGAGCGCCGCAGTCGCGATTGTTCCCTTTATCTGAGATGCAGCGCCACAGCCATAATACATGTTTCTGCAGTAACACCAGCCTCGTTCGTAACAGGCGAGCGTTCGCTATAACTAAGTAACCTCGACTGCATATGGGAAATAAGCGATTAACGCCATCGCACCCCACCCTTAAACAAAATCAGCAGCAACAGGAAATGCTAACGCATTCAAACGATCCCCCGAGGATCGCCTAAAAGTTTTTTTTTTAAACAAGTTGCTTGGAAACTGTTGGCAATGTGCGGTTTGTGGAGATCCATTATTAATGCACTCTTCTTTTATGGTGGGCTTCTACCAATGTAAATCGCGCTGCAGGCAGCATGGTAAAGCGTAAGTACAAACTCATGCAGTCTCCCACTGGACAAAGAGAAGGATGCGCAGCCTGGGAGCAGGCATACTTAGAACAAAGACACGAATGACACTTTTGCCTGGCGGAGGGCGAAACGACGGGGGGGGGGGTCTTGTTAAAAGCAGATTGCCGTGCTCACTGTGTGTGCCGATATAGTCGAGACCCTAGGAAATATTCTGAGAGGGAAACTAGTATAGTCGATCCTGGATATATTGAACTCGAAGAGGTTCGCGAAATTGTTCGATATATCGAACAAAAGGCAAATAAAATTGAACAAATGTGTCAGTAAAACACGTAAGACATAAACAAATCAATAAGCAAACATGAAGTCCTGCCCCCCGTCCCACTCGAAAAAATATTCCCGAGTCCCTGCCTGGCGTGCTTCGCTGCCGAAGGTGCTGCAGAAACTAACATCTACGCGTTAATTTTTTATGAGAGATTATTATATTTACAGTATTGCATTTCTTGTGATGTTTGATACTGGTTTTAGAGCACCGTCCGCTGTGTCTTCGATGCCAAGTTGGCTACGCCCAACGACATCTAGCCAACGGTGCATGCGCTGCCACAACGCCGGCGGCCGGCACGCCGTTGCGTCACCAGATACGATTAAAAGCCAGAATACAGTGCACCCAGGCTAGCGACGCGATTCTCGATCATGCTCGTCAAAGAATTCTGTGAAGCATGATTAAGTAACTGATATTAAATGCTTTACGACTGGCTACGAAGCCAACTAGTTTAGCCCCGCTGTGCCTTACATAAACAACGGAGTAAAACTGTATAAATATAGAAGGCGGCTCGGTGGCGCCGCCAGTAGACACGGCTAATGAGTCGGAGAGACTGAAAGAAGCCAGGCTTCAACTGCGAGACGAAGAACCAGAAATAAAATAAATGCGTCACACTCTGGTGCATAACAAATGTCCCGTCTTTAATGTAGCCGCAATTAGACGCAACGGGGGGATAACAATCAAAACATTGGACGTATCCGGAGAGAAACCAAGCTAAACGACAAGTTGTGATCAAGTTTAACCGTACTCTCGTTACGTATGATCCTGGCCTAGCTGAGCTAAGCCACTGCCATTTTTTTTGTCATTTTGTTAGGGACGCCGTAGTGAAGGGCACTGGAAATTTCGACCACCTGGGTAGCATGCACTGACATTGCACAGTACACGGGCCTCTAGAACTTCGCGTCCATAGAAATTCTACCCCCGCGGCCGGAATCGAAATCGCGTCTTTCGGGTCAGCAGCCGAGCGCCGTAACCACTGAGCCACCGCGGTGGCTAAAACTGAAGCGTTTGTCAGAAATAAGATGCGAGTGGAATGAGGGGGAGCGCTGCCCGTTAGCGATTCAATTTGTACCATGAAGACTCCGTAGCGCCGCAACCTAACTCACCGAAAGCTGAACGCCAACTGGCGGCGATGGAGACTTGGTAAATTGGTTTTTGAGGAAAGGAACTGGCGCAGTATCTGTCTCACATATCTGCGAATCCGGGTGGTGCCCAGAGAGCAACCTGGTAGGAGGCAGGTGGGCCACCTAGGTCACGTGACCTTGCGGCGTCATCACAAACTCCCACCGTGGCAGTTAATGAACGGTCGCTCGGGAAGAGCAACCTGCAGGTAGCACAAGGCCCACCGCTGGGAGCACCTGTACAGGGCAGTGGAGCGTCGCTTAACCGCTGCACCCCTGCGCCAGGAGTGGTATTATAGGACTCGTACGGATCTATGAATGTGAACTAGAGAGTGACCTTCTGCATATATGGTAATTAGCCCATTACGTAGGGATCTAGTAATACCCTTAAAGCGGAGCTTAAGAGCCCCTTCCCCCCTCCCCCCTTTCTCAACTTTTTTTTCACTAGTAAAATTAACTGGCGCCATTTTCCCGGTACGGAAGTATGCAGGAATGCGCAGAAGGCGTCTTAGGCCGGCCAGAGCCTCACACGATGCGCCAGTGTGAAAGGACTTTGAGTGATCACTGGTTCCATACGGATGCGTATGTATAGTCTCCCGTCTTTGCTGCATGCGCAGCATTAGAGAAGAAATGTGTTTCAATGCTTCCGCAGCTTCGCAGCCGCTGCTCCAGGGACACACATAATCTGACCGGAACGGTGGAGGACTGGACAGTGAGCGTAACTTCTTTCCGGGCCTGTTTCTTGCACAGTTCTGGATCGCGTATTCTCCAGTCACGTGGGCGCAGTGGTAGGAGAGTGCAGTCTGTTTCCCATCGAGCTGAATGGCTGAAAAGTGCCGTGCGGTGCCCTTTCAGATGTGCAGGTTCGGAAGCTGAGCCATTTCTCGAAGCCGGCGCCGCTCTTTCGTCGGCTGCGCGCACTCCACCCTCAGGCTTTGCAAAAAGAGGGTGTGGGCCCATTCGCTCTTTGTACACAGCTAAACATGCGCTAGGGCCGCATCCGACAAAAGCGCCGGGCTAAACGCGAACTGCGTCGCCGTAACGCTGGCAGGCTGACGCAACTACTACAAGGAGAACGCGCAGCACGGCACAATATCCACAGGCCCTTCTCAAGCCGCGACATATTGGATTTTTGAAGCGCCGCGCTCACTGAACACGAGAGCGCGCGTGGCACGAGAAACGAGCTTCAGCGGCTGTTTGTATTCGCTTTAAAAGTGTCTCCGCGCCGCGACTCGATCGAAGGCCCGCCGTCAAAACGAGCTCCGCGCGCTTACGCGAAACGCAGCGGGCCACCCAGGACTCCGAGAGGCAAACTGCTCCGACGGTTATGCGTGTTTGCGGACCCTCGGGCAACAAACACGGCCGGAGCTGTTTGCTTCTTCCTGCTCTTCTCGCCAAATCGCACAGCGGACGGCGGCGGAAGCCCGGTGTGTCACGGCGCCGCGTCACTACAGCTGCAGTGCACCTAATTTCCTTTGTTACTCTTTTAGGAACTCGAACGAATGCGCGCAAGTCTGTGCGCGTAGCGACAAGGGACGCGCGAGCCCGCGTAACGCGGCAAAAGTTCGCGTAAGTGACCGTTACCATTTGTGTAGCGACTCGATTGGCGCCACCTATGCCACACGGTGAGCCATTGTGTTGGCCCTACCTTTTCTAGCGCAGCCATATTCCCACCATGGGCTGTGCCAGCAGCGCTCTGATTGGCGGATTTCTTACAGACAGCTACTGCTCGTGCCCAGCCCAGTCCAACACGCACGCGCGCTCAGTCAAACTGTAGGCAGTGAAAAGGTCTGCACACGCACTGGTGCCATTTCCGGCGCCACTGCTTACAGTAGCAGCTCGCACAAAAAAGAAAAGAAATGGTAGAGATAAGATTAGGGGCTTAGCACATTAATCAGCATGAGCTGATTGGCATTACCGGATGAAACGCCTTCAGAGGTACACGCTTCCGGTACGTACAGCCTTTGTCAAAAGTTTGGAGCCCAGGGGGTTTGCTTCAGAGCCACACTGTGTGGTTCGTAATGCACCTCCAGCGCTCCAAATTTCCTTAAAGGGAAACTGCATAGGTTTTAGAAATCAACGAGCTTAAGAGGGTCGAATGTGTGAATCTTGGAGGTAAAGCATGCGAAGTCTTTTTGGGCTAGCACTTGAAATAGTGAAGTAATCGCCGATTAAAATCCGGAGCCCCTTCAAGCTTCTCCGCAGCGCACAACGCCAAGTGGGGGGGCGCATGATGACGTCATCGAAGGTACCGGTACATTTCCAATGCACAAACGCCTGCTTTGAAGGAAAAAAACCAACGCCATCGAAGGCGAACCCTGCGGAGAGTTGTTTGGTAGCGTCTAACGCGTCATGGCAGGGTGTGGCTGACGACAACGGTAATTTGAAATCATACCTTCCATGACGTCACGCTGAGTTTTCCTGCACTTCTCCGGTGCTTTGAGGAGAAGCGCAAATTTCAATCGTCGATTACGTCACTATTTTAAATGCTAGTGCAAAAACACTTGACATGCTTTACCTACAGCCTACATAGATTTTAATCCTTGAATATCGCGAAATTCTCAAAAAAGTGGTGCAGCTGCCCTTTAAGGTAAGATGATTTCTAATCCTGCCTCCTCCAATGGGTAGGGCTGCCACGAATGTTACAGGAGTCCCACTGCGAGGCTTAGAAGCAAACCCCCTGGGCTCTAAACTTTTGACAAAGACTGTACATCGCGGCAAAATACATGCGTTTTCGAGAAGCCTGCAGGGAAAGCAACCTCTCCAGTGCACGTAACTCACCGAAATAGTCAAAATTTGTTGGGCCACAGCGACGAGGTTAACCGCGTTTTTGAAATTCTAAAAACTGACATGGATATTACTTACGGTAGGCTGCACCTCTATCAATAATTAAGGAGCCTAACGGTAATAGTTAAAACGATAACTATACAATATTAGTTCACCAGCCAGTTAGTTAGCACTTAGCTGTATTCTGATGCTATGCCAAAACAATGACAATGCTATGCCAAAAAAGGGAGCTTCTAACTCAAGAAAGCATATTTTTATAAAATGTGTAAAGTCTTAGGTGGAACCATGGAGGAAAAAAAACTGAGGAGGGAGCGGCCGGCGACAACCTTGAAGCCTAGTTTTAACAAGGGAAGATATAGTAAAAAAAAACTGTGTCCCCCCGTGATCACACCACGTGATAGCGTGCGGTAAAATCTAGCCCCGCTGCGCGCGCGCATGCGCAGATTAGCGCGGCAGATTGACTGTAGAGCAACCTCCTTGCTGTAGACGCCCGCGCCGCGGGTCGCACATACGCGCGCACTAAAACATACCAGAATCAGAACATAAAGGACAGACTCGGAGAGCGAAAAACTGAGAAAGAAAACGGCTTCGTCAACACTCGGCTTGCGAACGCTGGCCGTGTGACGTCACGCTCCCTCCTTGGTTTTTTTTTCCTCCATGGGTGGAACACCCTGCGTAAGGTAAAATCACCTAGCGAACGGGTGGCGTCGTTGACGCCGTGCTGTGCCGACAGATGTTTTCTGTCCTTTTGCGTAGCATACCAGTCGACGAGGAGTAGATCGATACTGCCGCCGTTTTTCGCCGCGCGAACTTCGATGCGGCCCAAACATGCGCGGAAGCCGGCTGGAGGCCTTGTATTCAAGTAGCTGCCTGTCAAAGTCTCGATCATCAGAGCTCAATTGCCCAGCGTGCTACCCTGGTCATAGCACATCACTTAAGTCCCCGCATAGTGTCACTTTTCCAATCCAACCCGCCGCGGTGGCTCAGTGGTTATGGCACTCGGCTGCTGGCCCGAAAGACGCGGGGAAAGATCCCGGCCGCGGCGGTAGAATTTCGATGGAGGCGAAATTCTTGAGGCCCGTGTACTGTGCGATGTCAGTGCACGTTAAAGAACCCCCGGCGGTGGAAATTTCTGGAGCCCTTCACTGCGGCGTCCCTCATAGCCTGAGTCGCTTTGGGATGCTAAACCCCAATAAATCAAATCAAATCAAACTTTTCTAATCCGAGAGCATTAAGAGGTCCGTGACGGCGAAAACTGTCCGGCGCCGGCCTTCTGCGTGAAGCCTCCACCGGCATAGCACCGATTAGAACGAAACATCGGTTCTTATGAAATCATCATCATCATCAGCATGACTCCCCTTTGCACCCCCCCCCTCCCCCCAACTTTGCATTGCTCCTAAGGCTTTCTTTACTGCCTCTCTCGTTACTGACGGGATGTCCCCTTGCTGTGCGCAACTCTCTCTCTCACTACGTTCTGATAACATTGGCTACTGTATAGATCTGTGTAGAACTCTTCGGTGTTAGAAGGCCGCCGCGGTGGCTCAGTGGTTATGGCACTCGACTTCTGACGCGAAAGACGCGGGTTCGATCCCGGACGCGGCGGCTGAATTTCTTTGGAGGAGAAATTCTAGAGGCCCGTGTGCTGTGCGATGTCATTGCATGTTAAAGAACCCCAGGTGGTCGAAATTTCCGGAGCCCTTCACTGCGGCGTCCCTCATAGCCTGAGTCGCTTTGGGACGTTAAACCCCCCAAACCCAAACCCAATTTTCAAATTGGTTTGTTCATAGAAGAGGAATTAAAGAAAGCCTTAGGAGCAATGAAAAGGAGGAGAGCAGCTGGTGAGGATCAGGTAGGAGCACATTTGTTGAAGCACGGAGGAGAGATAAGGTAGCTTGTTTCTGCGACCACCGGAGGGAAAAGGCCTGGCTCGCGATGAGCCTCCGAGAGGACGATTACGGCTTCCATTATTTCGAGCGCGGTCCGGTCGCTATGCTTCGTTACTAGGCCGACGCGATTGCACACGGGGCGGTATAGCCACAACACCAGCAAAAGCAGGGCCAGTTAGCTGCCTCCTGTTTTTTTTTTTATTATCTTTGCGCCGGACATTGCAGGCAGTCGATCCCAACGAAGCGATCGCTGAGACAGCACCTGGTCCCGTTCGTCCCATATACGCCCTCATATACGCAACTCAGCGAAATGCGGGATTCGTGAAAGGCGTCCCTTACCTGCGCGGGATGAGAGGAGTCGTCCGAATCAGCCCAACGCAGCCATCTTGTTTGGCGCAGAAAACAAGCCCCCTACAGGCGCTGCCTTCCGCAGCCAACGCGAATCGCTGGACAGACGCGACGAGTACCGCATCGCCGTCGACGCGTGCATGTACAGAGGGCAAAACGCGTCTCTAGAACACGTTCTGGGAGGGTTTCCAGCTGAACACGCGATATCTAGTGATAACATTTTGTTCAAAAGGGTCTGGATGCAAGCACGTGCAGTTAAACTCATAGGATTGCACCGTCATTGTTTGCCTCCCTGGTCGCAGCAGCATTGGGAGCTGCAGAACGTTCAGTCGCTGTAGACATGCGTTTTGCCCTCTGTACGGCGCGCTTTCCATTGCGAAATTCAGCAGGTAATCCTCCTGACCAGCTCACGCGTGGAAGCGAGTAGTAGACGGGTGAGAGGGTGTGGAAACGAACCGCATAAAAGGCATGAAGAGAGAGAGAGAGAGATCCGGGGCAGATGAACCACACTGGTCCAGGCATTGAGAGAGAGAAATTAGGGAGAGAATATAAGAATGGCTGGAGTGCATTCCGACTCTCTCGCCTGAATTATGAACAGCAGCCTACATAACCTGGAAAATAAAGCAGCTAACTCATGAATGCTGCCAGTACTCACTTATGCCGCCGAAGCTCGGATGCTAATGCAGGTTTGAAATTGTAATTTTTTAGAGTTCGGTTCGTATTCATGCCTGGGTTTAGTCCGGGTTCGGCTCCGGAGCGACATTACGTTCCGATTCGAACAGGTTCGGTGCGGTCTGAACCAGTTCAAACAGGTTCAGAAAAAAATAAGAACGTAAATCGGTTTTAATCAACCTTATTATCCTGTTTAGTTTTCTGTGTGACATTGGTATACAAAATAAAAATACAAAATTTGCTCAAAGCGAGGTGTTTTCTTTTACCCACCTCAATTTACTGTCCACGGCAAAAAGATACGAATTTGCGGCAGGAGCCTCAAAATAAAATGAACTGAAAATTAGTGTCAATCGACTATGCATGTGCTAGAATCCATCTGATGAGGGACATAAGGAGAAAGCTGGCGGATTTTGCACCTACAGAACCTTTCAGCTTCAGCAGTTTCGGAGACCCCGTCGCGCGAGTAAATGATTGTTCTGCCCTACAGCTCGTGTCAGCGACGAATTTCTCCTAGGCAGAGTAGTACTTACGCGGGCGCCGTCAGGACCGCTGCATGCGCCCTCTACGTTACTGCACACTGTTGTGAGGACGACAGTTTTCCGTCACCCCAAACTCGTGCCAAACTAGTGTTCTTATACCCACGTATTTCTGGTGGGAGGTCCCCCAGACAGTTTTACTTTGAGACCTCTTACTGTACTCATTTTTGTTACGCACTTATGATTGATTTGTATTCCGTTTAAACAAACCTTAAAAAAAAAAAAACCTCTAAAGCATGAAACTGAAGGTGCATCTGTCATCCCTCCGAATCCCTTTTGCAAGCTAGTCTCAAACTTAACTAGAACATGTAAGCTACATGCAAAGAGAAATGCTATGGCGTCACCCGGGACGCTGTACGACGAACAGTTGCTCAAAATTTTGGTGTGAACGTAGCTGGGAATGCTTCCACCACATTGAGGTCAGCCAGTGACGCCAATGCTGAGATTTCTGCACCTTCATGGATCAGGGTGTGGGGATTGGGGCATGCAGATTACTGTTGAATTGGCCTGAATTCTTCGCAATCATCTGTCCCGTGACGTTGCACGACATCACATTACATCGTTGTCACGTGACTTGATATGACGTAACACTATTATCATCATCATCCTCAGCCTGACTACGCCCACTGCAGGGCAGAGGCCTTTCCCATGTCTTTCTCCAATTAACCCTGTCCTTTGCCAGTTGCGGTCACTGTATCCCCGCAAACTTCTCAATCTCATCCACACACCTAACTTTCCGCCAACACTACCACTAATATGTCACAATTACACCTATCAGTCTTTGAGTTACCTAATTACAACATTTAACACTGATCAGGTATGTTAATTCGTGTTAATTTATTAACGTTCATTAGCGTTAAATAATCAATGATGTGGCGTCATCATCTTCATCACGACATATTACACCGCTCACAAGTTTTCCCTTACAAGATATTACACCGATCACGTCACTTGGCGTGACGTCGATGCGTGACGTCCCATGGTGCTATTTGTTTGCGGACAAATTTTCTGCGGACACATTTTGCGGACTTAACCTTGAAAGTGAGCACAATAATGCTTTCGCAAAAAAAGAGTATGCTACAAAAAGCGGGCTTGGATGGGTTGGGAGCACTTCGGGTCAGTACAGACACAAATTTGCGACATCTTCGCTGAGACGTTGCATTGTGACACTGTTGCAAGTGCTACATTGTGCGAGGAAGAGCGTAAATGTGCTACAACGGAAGCCTATGAGTAGGCAAAATTTTTATGCGAAGCATATTAACGTAGGTTTCGGGCCTTCGCGCGACGCCCGGCGGCGGCCACCATTGACCTTCAAGTGACCTTCAAGTAGGTCACGTGACATGACGTCACGTGATGACGTCACACCGGCTGCAGATGGGGCCTCATATCGCGCCGTCGGTCGCCTCCCGGCGGTGGCCACCATTGACCTTGAAGTGAGATCACATGATGTGACGTCACGTGATGACGTCACACCGGCCGCAGATGGGGCCTCATTACGCGCCGTCGGACGTCGCCCGGCGGAGGCCTCCACGCTTCGGTTCGCGCCGTCGCGCGCGACGCGGCGGCGGCGCCACTATCGCTGCATCACGTGATATGTGACATCACGCCAGGGATGAGGCGGCGCGCGCCCGCCGTCGCGTCAGTCTCTGTGCCCGCAACCGCGCCAGCGTCTTTGCGCCGGGCGTGTATGCGGTCAAGATGCCTCCAAACGCTAGGACATGCTTCACATCGACTGGGCTTAACCTTGATAAGCCTCCAATTTTTTCTTACCTTGATGGAGTCTGATGAATCTGTCGTGAAATCTTTGTCCACCAACTTATTTAAGAATTTTTATTTTCTTTCCTTGAAGCTGAGCTTATTAGGCGACTAAGCGCTGAGCAGTATTTTTTGGACATGGTTGTGAGAGAATTTTGTGCTGATAACTTGGTTTCATCACTTTTTCTTTTTGCTTAGAACGCCTGCACGACCTATCCAGAAAGCAGATGACAAAGGTGGTTCCGATCAGTCATTACTTGTGTTGTGAAGGTAAAGGATGCGCAATCAAAGGACGAACCACGAAGAAAGACACAGGGACAAACACAAGCGCACTAACAACTGTTTATTTCTTCCTTGAAACGCTTACTTATACACCTGGCCACGCATGCTCAAAAGCAATCTCTAACCACAATAGTCATGCCAACGGCTGGTAACGCAGACGTGAACGCAAAAAGTTGATTTCGGCAACGTACAGAGCCACGGACGTGTCACTGATACAATCTACCGCGTTTTCCTTTATGTGGAAAGCTTCCAAAGCCAGCCGCGCTTGTTCATTTCTACTTCTTCCCAGTATCACGGTCTCGTCAAGTCGCGGTGCGCAATTGCGGCAAGAACTAAGATGGGACACAAGGAGTGCCCCTTTGTCTGTGTTGTTCCTGACTTTATTTGCATGTTCCCTGAGTCGCTCGTTTATGCACCGCCCTGTCTGCCCGATGTAGGTCTTACCACATGAAAGAGGGAAGGAGTATACCACCCCTGTGGCGCAAGGGATGTAGGTAGACCCGTGCCTGATTAGGCATCCACTCCTTCTATCACCGCAAGTGCGGGCGCACAGCTTCGCCAGTTTATTCGGCGCAGAAAACGTGCGTGCGGCATGTATGTTGGTCTTACCAACCTCGTGCAAAAAAGGAACTTTTGCCGTACAAATCAGAGCATTCCAAGATTGTGAAAAGAGGCATTGCTACCCATTGCATGGATTCGGCTCTCAAAAAGTCGTGTGAGCATCAATTGCAGGCAAGCTTTGACAATCAGGTCCGCCGGCTTTCGGCAGCAGGTTTCCCTATGTCGCTCTTGACGGCGGTTGCCGAGGCCCTGATACGAAAGATGAAGACCGGTACGCCAAGTTTGAGAGGGACGAGTGAACGCGAAGCGTTCAGGCCTGTGGTGGTGCCATATCTGCATAAGGTGTCTCATCACCTCAAGAGAGTTGCAGGAAGGCATGGTGTCCCTCTGGCGTTTTCTGCGCCGAATAAACTGGCGAAGCTGTGCGCCCGCACTTGCGGTGATAGAAGGAGTGGATGCCTAATCAGGCACGGGTCTACCTACATCCCTTGCGCCACAGGGGTGGTATACTCCTTCCCTCTTTCATGTGGTAAGACCTACATCGGGCAGACAGGGCGGTGCATAAACGAGCGACTCAGGGAACATGCAAATAAAGTCAGGAACAACACAGACAAAGGGGCACACCTTGTGTCCCATCTTAGTTCTTGCCGCAATTGCGCACCGCGACTTGACGAGACCGTGATACTGGGAAGAAGTAGAAATGAACAAGCGCGGCTGGCTTTGGAAGCTTTCCACATAAAGGAAAACGCGGTAGATTGTATCAGTGACACGTCCGTGGCTCTGTACGTTGCCGAAATCAACTTTTTGCGTTCACGTCTGCGTTACCAGCCGTTGGCATGACTATTGTGGTTAGAGATTGCTTTTGAGCATGCGTGGCCAGGTGTATAAGCGTTTCAAGGAAGAAATAAACAGTTGTTAGTGCGCTTGTGTTTGTCCCTGTGTCTTTCTTCGTGGTTCGTCCTTTGATTGCGCATCCTTTACCTTCACAACATAATGTACCAACTAGGCCCTATCCAAGTTTTGTTGAAGTCATTACTTCTTCTACCCTATCATCATCATCATCATCAGCCTGACTACGCCCACTGCAGGGCAAATACCTCTACCATGTATCTCCAGTTAACCCTGTCCTTTGCCCGTTGCCGCCACTCTATCCCCGCAAACTTCTAAAATCTCATCCGCCCACCTGACTTTCTGCCACCCCCTGCTACGCTTGCCTTCTCTTGGAATACACTCCGTTACCCTTAAGGACCAGCGGTTATCCTGCCATCGCATTACATGCCCTGTCCAAGCCCACTTCTTCCTCTTGATTTCCACTAGAATATCATTAACGCGCGTTTGTTCTCTCACCCACTCCGCCCTCTTCCGATCTCTTAACGTAAGACCTATCAATTTTCTTTCCATAGCTCGCTGCGTTGTCCTTAACTTAAGCTGCACCGTCTTTGCTAGCCTCCACATTTCTGCCCCATAGGTGAGTACCGGTAAGATACAGCTGTTGTATACTTTTCTCTTGAGGGATATTGGAAAACTGCCATTCATGATCTGAGAGAACCAGCCATATGCGCTCGACCTCATTCTTATTCTTCTAGTTATTTCCCTCTCATGATCCGGATCAGCTGTCACTACCTGCCCTAAATAGACATAGTCTCTTACTACTTCCAGCATCTGGCTACCAATTACGAACTGCTGTTCCCTTGCTAGGCTGTTGAACATTACTTTGGTGTTCTGCATGTTAATTTTTAGCACCACCATTCTGCTCTGCCTGTCTAACTCATTTATTATGCTTTGCAGTCGATGTCCTGAGTGACTTGGAAAGGCAATGTCATCAGCGAATCGCAAATTACTTAGGTATTCTCCATTAACTCTTATCCCCAACTGTTCCCATTCTAGGCCCCGGGATACCTCGTGTAAACAGGCAGTGAATAGCATAGGTGAGATCGTGTCTCCCTGCCGCCCTACCTAGCCTTTCCTGACACCGGCGCATTAAAGCACGTTCAGAGAATGTAGATTCAATAAGCTGCAAAAAGCCTTTTTCAGACTTCGAACGTGGGCATTACACGTTAGAACCTGCCTTCGCGCCAAGGATACGTTTGTGCCGTGGTTACTGAATCGCTACCTTTACGAGCAACGAGAAGCCACTGAACAATGACATTTTTTGTGTTGTGTTATAATGCTATGGTTGTTTGGGACATGCTTTCTGCAGACTCTTAAAAAGTGCAATGAGATCATCCTCTACCCTATATAAGATTCCTGCTTGTTATGAAAGACTCTGGAATTACGTGTGAACGTTTCGTGCTAATAGCACTGTTCAGCGTGTTTCCACACGCTGTAGAACGGTCGCGGTCATTGAGGTCAATTTTTGGAGAACAGTCCGTTCTAACGCAGGAGGTATATGCTGACTGGTTGCCCTTTCCTGACATGTGCGCCTTCCGGAATTATGAGGTGCGGGTAGAGTAAGGGAGTGATGGTGGTGTGAGGAGGTATATGCCGAGATAGCTGGATTCGGCCTAGTCAAGTAAAGCCCTAGGAGGGCAAGGGAGGTTCCTGATGCTTCATTGGACAAAGAATCTTCAGAGGTGGCCCTGCAATTTAAGACACCGGCAAACGAAGCTTCTCTGTGGCGCCGCCACGGCATGTCGGGCCGATTGAGTATTCTCTCATGACTTCAAGAGACGCTGTGCGTTAAGTGCCAACATTTTTGCATGAGAACTGAAACTGTGAGAATTCCAAGAATATTTACAAGTGAAGACAAACAAGTGTGCACTGTCACACAAAAGTAACACTTGTATATATATCCACAGAACACACTTTTGCTCCAACTTGTATACCCCATTCACGAGACCCTTCTGCTGGAGCCAGTGGCGCTTGTTCATTGAACGAAGTTATTTCATTGATTCATACCCGCAGTGACAGCAGCAGATAAAGCAGCTCATATCTTATACCTTTTACTACATTAGTTCACTGTTCTGTGTTAATAAAAAGCCATTTTCAGATTCCAATCAAGGCAGTCGTTGGCGTCCAATTGGTTTTTCCCAATCGGAAATTTTCTTATCGTGCATCTTTAACCATCTGGTACGTTGAGTTGGACCTTCATGTTGGCTTGCTTGCAATGCTCTGTTACCTGACTAGCGCACTATCCAATTGGTAATGTTTGGTTTGGTTTATGGGGCTTAACGTCCCAAAGCGACTAAGGCTACGAGGGACGCAGCGGTGAAGGGCTCCGGAAATTTCGACCACCTGGGGTTCTTTACGTGCACTGATATCACACAGTACACGGGCCTCTACAATTTCGCCTCCATCGAAATTCGACCACCGTGGCCGGGATCAAATCCACGTCTTTTGGGTCAGCAGCCGAGCGCCGTACCACAGAGCCACCGCGGCGGGACCAATTGGTAACAGGGAATCAACTCGGCCTTCTACAATTTGACCATTAGTTTGGAACCCAGGGGACCAACTAGGCAATCCAACTGAAACCGATGAAACCAATGGAGTCCCGGTAACCAGTTGGATAATTCAGTTCAAATGGCCGAGGGAACTGGACTGGAATTGAAAGCGGAGAGACTAATTGGACTGGCCAAATGGAATAAGAGAAACCAATTGGTCTCCCCAGTTGGATACCAGAGTCCAATTGGAAGCTGAGAAACCAGTTTTAATGTCAAATTGGAATTAGCAATACCAGTTGGATTCCCAATTGGCTTTTCTGAGTTCAGTTGGGTCCATTTGGCTACCAATCGGGCACAATTGGGTACAGTTCGACATTTCAATTGGACCCAATGGTTTTTTTTTGACTGGGTAGACACCAATTCCTTTCATTTTTTTTCGCACAGAGTGGAGGCGAGTCCCTTTTCGGCCGCACATTTGACTATTATGTCAGTTGCCTTTTGTAGTTTAGCTTCGATTTCCGAGCCACTGCCGCGATTGATCCACATCGTGATATCATCAGCATATAAGCTGAAAAGTCCCTCAACTTTTTCCAATTTCGCCGGGAGCGCCAACAGGGCTACGTTAAACAAGAGTGGTGATAGCACCAACCCTTGCGGGGTACCCTTGCTTCCTAATTCAGTGGTTGGGGATTCCGCGAATAGAAATTTTATTCGAGCCGGCCGGTTGAGAGGAAGTCCCTGACGTACCCGAAAGTCTTATTTCCGATGTTTAGGTTGATAAGGCCGTCTAGAATAGCCTCATGTTTGGCATTACCAAATGCCTTCGTACGATCTAGTCCTCGGATTACCTTCGGGTCCTTCGACCGCGAGTCTCTTACGTCGTGCTTTAGTTGCAGCATTATGTCCTGTGTGCACAAGCTGGGTCTGAATCCGATCACGGTGTGGGGCATGAGTCCCTCGTGCTCGAGGTATTTGAGCAGTCTTGTTTGCACTACGTGCTCCATGAGCTTTCCCACACACGATGCTAGCGATATGGGTCTGAGATTTCCGATTATCGCGGGTTTGCGCTAGAACTACCTGGGTGTACGTCCACCGAGATACTCTTGTCGCTCGGTGTGCCCAACACTTGGTCAGGAATGGCATAAGCGATGCGTGTAGCTCAGATGCAGAGGCTCAGCGGCACAAATACTGGCCGGGCGCTACTCGAGAGTGTTGGGATAGCGCCCAGTGGGGGATCTCCCCCAAAGATTGAGTTGGACAGAAACGCCAGGGAGAAGCTGGTAATACCACCGTTACCGAGGAACATGCACCCTGAACATAACGCAGTTTAAAAAAAAAATGAGTGGAGGCCATTTGTCGACGCTACAACATCACGCAGCAGAAACTGGTGGCGTAGACAGACGCGGCGTGCGGGCGAGACCGTAAGGCGGTCGCCGTGGTAGTGGACGAGCAAGGGGAAGCGGTTACGGCCGCAACGATCAGAACCAGGGCGGCCGAAGAGGCGGAAGAAGTTGCAATAGCGCTGGCTTGAGCGAGCACGGAAGCAACATTCGTAATCAGCGATAGCAAATATGCCATCCTAAATTTCGTTAAGGGCGTGATTTCGCCCTCTGTGGCGAGAATTTTATCACAACAGAGCCCTGCGAGAGCAATCAGGTTAATTTGGACGCCGGCACATGCCTCCGCCCCTGGCAACGGGGCGGCACACGAGCTAGCCCGAGGCACTTACCGCCGGACTGTTTCGGGACCCCTCCACCAAGGGAACGGAGAGCGCATGGTAAAATTCAGAGAGATTGCACAACACTACAGACCAGAGCGCAGGCTGGCGCCACCGCCAGACGCGTCGTTAGATAATAAACAGGCGACAGCCTGGAGGCGACTCCAAACCTATTAATACGTACCCGAATGCAGTTCTCGTGAACGCAATATATGTTCCCCGAATTAAGATCGCCTCATTGTCAACACTGCGGCGAGAGGGGGTCCCTCGGCCACATTGTCTGGAACCGGGAAGGGCACTGAATATCGATAGTGAAGTAGCCTGGGAAGCCCTGCTGAGGAGCTCGGGCCCCGAGACCCAGCAGAGACTCGTCCGACTGGCTGAGGAGGCCGCCGAGGAACAACACGTTCCCACCAGCATCCAAGGCGATGTCTCCCACCTTCATATCCCCGGCCTGCAGCCGCGGGCGTTGGGGCGCGCCCTTCTCTGTGTCGCTGTTCTCATGCCATTGTTCACTCGACTGTATATACACTGCGTAGCTGTAAACCGTCTCACTATGAACCATCCACTCTCGCGTGAGGCCTGACATGCCAGTAATGCATTTAAGAAAAGGAGGAGGCAAGAACATTTATTACAGCACTGCATTGAATTTGGGAAAGGGAGGTGTGGATGGTCGTTGACCTGGGTGGCATTCCCTATTCTGGGACGCCATTGGCCGCCGCCGCTGCCCGTGCTCTCTGGGCCAGGGTGGGCTGGGCTTCAAGGTCCGAGATGGACAGGGCCGCCTCCCAGCCTTCCCTAGTCGGCTGACTTATAATGGCTGTTTGCGTATTGCACTAGGCAGGCCCGCACCATGTGGTATAGGTGATGTAAACAATAGCGCACAGGGAACACACGGGACGGAAAGTAAACGACGCAGACAAGCGCTACTGCGAGATAATGGAAGCATACCATATTAGGAAATGTCGGAATCCGTGTATCAGTGAGCCCTCTGTTAACTTGGCAGACTGTGAAATCGATTTTTTAGCCTCAGCGTTGCATTGAATTCCTTTTTTGATAACGGTTTTTTTAACTGACCTTCCACAGCGATGAGTGGCGCCTGATGCTTCAATTTCAATTTTTTCCTCTGACTTGGTCTTTCCAGGAGGGACTGTTTGTGGTTGTTTTTGTTTTATGTTTTTAAAGTGACTACCTTATATTGCGCGCGTCAGCAATAAACCTCAGTTGCGAGTTAGCGCTTGTCTGCGTCGTTTACTTTCCGTCCCGTGTGTTCTCTGTGCGCTATTGTTTACATCATGAACGTTATCCAACTTGCCCAACTTTCCGCTTTGCTGAATGGTATAGGTGAGCAGAAACAAATAAATGAGAAAGCAGCACGACCAACAAACGCAACTTGCGGATACAGCGGCTTCAGCGCAAAGATCAAAGCGCGAGCACAACACTCACGAGGAAGATGACGTTGTCGCGCGTGGCCCCTTCGGCGGTGCGGTGTCGTGCCGAGGAGAAGAGGGCCGCGTAGGCGAGCGCCCCCAGCGCCGCGTAGAGGGCGAGCGAGGCGGCGTTCCTGGGGTCGGCCAGCGAGCGCAGCAGCGCCACGCTGCCCATGGTCCAGTCGCAGCAGAGCGCGTGCGGGCACAGCAGCAGCCACGCGTTCACCGCCGGCAGGTACAGGAAGGTCAGCTGACGCACCGGGCTCGGAGCCACGGCCGCCGGGTTGTCGAACCTGCACGCGCAGTCAGGGTGAGCGCAGGACGAAGAGGTCGTCTAGCTGCCCGCTCTTTCCTGATCGACAGGCGTAATACATCATCGCGCGCATGCAAGGACTGGCATCGTATAACCTCGCAAGTGCTCCGCGCTTGATGCCATGGCTGCAGAGGTACGGAAGCGTCGCTCTGGCCTGTGGGCCGCTACTGCGCGTCCACAGTGGCTGGAGCTCATCATGGCTCAGTCAGAGAGAGAGAGGGATTACAAAGAGGGGGAAAGGCAGGGATGTTAAACAGAAAGGTTTCCGGCTGGCTACTCTCAACTGGGGAAGGGAATGAGGGGATTAGAACAAATAAACCCAGCACCCGACGCGGCTTCGGAACCCGCGCACAGTTGGCGCGTTCACGCCAGCAAAAGAGTGAGCGAAACGATTCGGAATGTTGCCATCGCAGACCAAGGGCGTCGGTTTCTAAGCCGCGGTTTCCAGCAACAAACAACTGCACCGTAAAACGCGCTCACCACGGCGCGGAAACAAGAAGGAGCGGACTCACTTGGTGAATACGGGCAGCTGTGCGCCCATGACGTGCAGCCGGGCGGCCAGAAGCACCAGGGCGCCCAGTGTGAGGGTGCCGAGGCGCTGGGCACAGTCGCGCAGCCAGCCGCAGGAGTGCAGCCGCGGGGAGCGCGACACTGCAGCGGCAGATGGGGAGCCTCCTCCTCCGCAGCCGACGCCCCATAGCAGGCCACGCACCACGTCCGGGGGCCGTACCTGCGGCCGACCAGTTGGGACAGCTGTACTCAAGGAAGGGGAACAGCGCTGTGCACTCCTGCTCGTCCAACATTAGAGAGGAAGGTCAAATGTTTAGGGGAATCCCCCAAGGGGGAGTAGATTTGTAATAAGGAAGTAATTACTCATTGACATCCACCCGAGCGCAGCCATACGGCTACAAAGGAAGGCTATACAGCTTTCTCAGAAACTTCGTAGTTAAAGAAAAGTTCGTCCTGGACCGTATGTCTTTTTGTAGCCGTATGGCTGCGCTCGGGTGGACGTCAATGAGTAATTACTCCCTTATTACAAATCTACTACACCTTGGGGGTTTCCCCTAAACATTTGACCAACACTGTTCCCACTTCGAGTTATTGATCAATTCGCTCTCGCCCTATCATAAGCTAGCCGTCCCGGTTAGCTCAGCTGGTAGAGCGACTGCTCCGGTGAAGCGGTGGTCCCGGGTTCGGACCCCGGGCCAGAACGAATTCTTTTTCAACTACGAAGTTTCTGAGAAAGCTGGGTAGCTTTCCTTTGTAGCCGTATGGCTGCGCTCGGATGGATGTCAATGAGTAATTACTACCTTATTAGAGAGGAAGCAACAGAAAAGAGGGAACATAGAACGGCACCTGCTCTTCGGTACTGGCCCGAGGGTCACGATTGCTGTGGTTGAACTGAACCAGTTTCCATGCGCCACATGGAAGCATGATCGGCAGCCATTTTCTTACTTCAGAAACGGTGAGAATGAGTTATATTTCGCGATCGTCCGGCACTAGTGTGAACACTGTACAGGGTAAAGAAGCAGAATTTTTTCCTGGGCTTGTTGGTCCATTCTGACATAAGTGAAACAGCGAAAAAGAAGAAGCCCGAAGGCGAAACGCTCTTATGAGAACAAAGAATAACTGCGCAGAAAAGGGCGGGACAAAAGAAAATAGAACCACACGGGACAAACGCAGACTAGCCCCTCACCGCACTCTTCTAGAAACGCTCTTTCCTGTCCTCTCTTCGTTTCGTCTTCAGGCTTCCTCTTTCGCACTGTTTCACTTATATCAGTACAGGGTAAACTTTGTGACTCTCAACTTTCCGTATTCATTCACGACCTCTTGAAGCGAAAAGCTTCACTAAGCTCGTCAACAACGGGCTTTGCGTGGGCCACCCCTGGGCGCCGCCGCGGCGCGCCCTATGTCCTCCTCGCCACCCTTCCGTTCTCCTCCTTGCCACCGGTTTACCCTTCGCCGCGCGGTTTCAACACCCTCGGCGGTTTCCGTCGCCGTCCCAAGAGGAGAACGGTCTTTCGCAAGGCGTTGCGATAACACGTGAGCGGCGGCGGCGGCCATAAACGAGGCCGCGCGCCGCGGCGCGCGCTCCATCGCCACTTCTCCTCGCCACCGATTTACCCCTTGCCGCTGCTGCGCGGTCTCCGCCGCCGTCGCAAGAGAAGGTTCTTTCGGGTTGGTTTAGGTTTGGTTGGTTTTCGCAAGGCGTTGCGAGAACGCACGCGTGAGCGGCGGCGGCGGCCGTAGAAGAGGCGCAGACATTCGCCATGGAAGGAAGAAAAGAAGACCCAGAAGTGGTGGCGAGAGAGATGGCTACTGCGCGCTCGCCTCCTCACCACCGTTTGCCCTTTCGTTGCAGCCGCGTGTTTACCACAGTTGCTACGCATGCGGAAGGAGGGCTAATAACGCGCTTGCCTACACCGTTATTGTGATGCTCCCAGTGCATTGTGGGCGAACTGCGACTGTCATGACGTCAAACAAAGCGTAACAGCAGATTTTCGCTTGTATATCCAGGCTTAACCAGAGCTAAGCCACTGCCAAATTTTTTTATCCATGGGCGCAGGCATTCAAGTCGACGCGCCGATTCTTTTTTCTTGATGTTTCTAACGCGTTTGACCGGGTCCCCCATCACAGACTTTTGCTCAAGCTAACCCGCCTAAACATTCATCCTGTCGTTATTATTTGCGTTAAGGCTTTTCTTGCATTTCGATCCAGTTCATTTCTGTCAATTACCATCTTCTTGCTCACTTGTTTCCTCCGGTGTCCCCCGGGGAAGCGTTCTGGGACCTCTGCTTTTCCTAATCTTCATCAATGACTTACCCGCTTCAAGGATCCAGGATCCAGGATCAGGTTATTCGCAGATTGTGCTATATGCAGCAACATTACTAATGACACTGACCGTAAAACTTTGCAAACTGATCCGGATTCCATTAAGAACTGGTGTTAAACTTGCTTAATCACCCTTAATGCCTCTAAAACTAAACCAGTCTCTTTCACTCGCAACTCACACCGCATCCCCACATCTAACCGGTTGAACTTTCTACTATAGCTACAAATTTCTGGGACTTCATCTTCACTCTAATTTAACAGGGAATTACCACACTAACTAAATTCTGGCAGCTGCTAACTGCTCTTTCGGTCTTTTAAAACATAACCTCAAACCAGCCCCTAGCCACCTCAGAAAACTAGCATACATTACCTTAATACGGCCTAAAGTCGAGTACGCGTCAGCCACCTGGGACCCGGATCGCGCATATATTATTCACGAGTTCAGAGTCATTGCAAAACCGTGCTGTCAGACTAATCTTTTCGGATTATTCTCGTCATACTAGCGTCACCGCTCTAAAGCCACCTGCCGAACTTAACTTTTCACATAATCGCAAACTAGTACGCCAGGCACTCCTCCGTAAACTTTATCATGTTTTGCTCCATGACGATTTCTTCAATCACCAGAAACATTTTTTCTACGCCTCAATTACCCGTTCAAAGTTGAACGCATTATGTGCCACATTTCTTCTTTTGCGAAATAATTCATACCTGATACAGTAGTCGACTGGAATAATCTGCAATCGCACATCGCAAACACAAGTAACCTTAGCAAGTTTCAGGACCTCCTCACACAAATATCTGTCTAGCATTGCTCGTTGCTTCTATCACTTGTTTCATTCAGATGTATTGTTATTTTCTTTTGTACCAGCAGTTTCCTTACTTGTCTAATGAACTTTGTTTTCTATTGGGTTTAATCAGGTTGTTATTTTGTGGTTTCTACTAGTATTATGTATATATGCATTGCAGCTTTGTGCTTACCTTCCCCCGATGTAATACCCTCGAGTAGAGGGCCTTTAGGGTCATGCTAACTTAACTAAATAAATAAATATTAATCTTCTCACCTGTTTTTCCCGTCCCTGGAGGTGTGTGCATAACTACAGTAAGGACAGAGAACGAATAACGACGGTGGTGAACCTCGTGGCGTAGGTATACACACGAGTCATAAGGTGTTTGGCTTGGTTTGGTTTATGGGGTTTAACGTCTCAAAGCGACTAAGGCTATGAGAGTCGCCGTAGTGGAGGGCTCCGGAAATTTCGACCACCTGGGGTTCTTTACGTGCACTGATATCGCATAGTACACGGGCCTCTAGAATTTCTCCTCCAAAGAAATTCAACCGCCGCGGCCGGGATCGAACCCGCGTCTTTCGGATCAGCAGCCGAGCACCATAACCACTGAGCCACCGCGGCGGCGAGTCATAAGGTGTGGACACTTTCGTCTCGTGGCTGTCTATGGCTTCCCGTCCTCACCGACTGACACGTGTTATGCATCGATATCTGCTTGGGAATTTGGCCTGGATCTGCGACTACCAACAGCTGACAACGGACCTTATCTGAGCACAGTAGACGTCATCACCTTCACGTCCGAGTCTCGTGGAACATCGACGCATCCGTCAGCGGAAGCACTGCACCGCCCCTATTTAAGCAGCTGGCATCTACGAGGCGCTTCCAGTGGGCATGGGAGAGCGGCTACCATGCGGTCGCTAAGTTCTCCATTCTGCTTTCTTGTGCAGGTTAGTCAATCTGAATCGCTATTTTGCAAACGTACAAGCAATGTATGTTTGCTGCTCTTCCCTTGCCCACAAGTGCTTGCTGCCACCTTGAATGATTGTGTATCCACTGCAATGTTACTGTTACTTTCCGGCGATGTAGAACTAAATCCTGGTCCTAACAAGGATGTGGACCGTCAGCACAGTGAAGTTATGGCCGCGATAGCTGCTTTGTCGTCCAAGTTTGATACACGACATGAAGAAATGATGAATGCCATAGCTGAACTCAAGGTTAACCAGGAAGCGCTGTCCGACACTGTTTCAGACCTTTCTAATAGGATGACTGCTGTGGAAGCCGCGGTTGAGTGTCTCGAAAACATGCCTTCTAGTAGCGATGTTACTGCAGCAGTCCAAGAGGCTGTTTCAAATGAGAGCGTTGCGCTCGCGTCCAGACTGGACGAGCTGGAGGACCAGTCAAGACGCGACAACTTAATATTCTATGGCATCTCTGACAATTCGTCAGAAACGTGGGCACAGTCGGAAGCCCAGATCCAACACTTTCTTTCGAAGTGTCTCAATCTGAATTCCTCGGAAGTCGCGATTCACAGGGCTCATAGGTTAGGCAGCTTTGGAAATGGCAAAACACGACCTGTTATTGCTAAGTTTGCGTCCTATAAAACTCGAGAATATATACTTTCACAAAAATCAAAGTTTAAAGAAGAAGGCGTTTCTATCGGCGAAGATTTTTGTAAAGCAACCCGTAAATCGCGGAAAGCCCTTAGTGATTTCGGCAAGGCTAGCGGCCAATTCTATTCTTTACGCCACAACAAATTGATCATAGGTAAAAAATGCTACGCTTATTGTGCAGCTACTGACGAAGTATGCGAAATCGGACCAGCCAGGAGTGCAATTACCCCAAAAAGAGACATCACACCACCAGGTTCACCCACCGCACATTCAAGCTCAGCATAGCTATCTCATGATCGAACGCAAACAGACTACATATCGCTTCTTTTCACTAATGTCCGAAGTGTCATCAACAAACGTACATCACTATCGTCACATATCGATGCATGCTCGGCTGATATTGTTGTGCTCACCGAAACTTGGCTCTCAGCAAAAATAAAGAATAGCGAAATACTAGACTGCGAAAAAACATACAAGTTTTACAGATACGACCGCGATTTCCGAACAGGCGGAGGTGTACTGATTGCCGTGAGCTCTGCTATCAATTCCTTTGCTATCTCTATCGATTCACCACTAGAAATCGTTTGCATCCATGTCAGCTTTCCAACGGGTGACCTTATCTTTTGCGCTTGTTATAGATCCCCATCCTCACCTACTACTTTTTGCGCCGACCTTCATGATGCCCTGAATAAATTAATTGTTCGACACCCGAAATCACACTTATTCCTACTGGGTGATTTTAACTTCCCAAACATAATGTGGCGAAACTGTATTCCCTCCCTTAAGCAGCCATCCTCCGAGTGCACTAATTTTTTAGACACCTGCGCCGATTTTAATCTAACCCAGCTAATTAACAAACCCACACGTACCACCAGCACATCGTCTAATATTTTAGACCTCTGTTTTACTACAGCTCCAGATTTGGTCTCTCCGCCAACGTACCTAGAAGGACTGAGTGACCACTCACTGCTTCACTTCACAATTAGGAGGAATGTTCGTCCTAAGAAAATAGTTAAGACCATATGTGATTACAATGCCGCCGATACCACGTCCATCACAGCTGAACTAGAATCATTCATTGCCGACTACACTGAGAACTTTTCCGAACTTACTATTGAAGAAAACTGGTCCTTGTACAAAAATAAACTGATAGAATTAATAGATAGATACGTACCTAAAATTAGGATTGTCTCAAATACTACCTCTCCGTGGTTTACCAAAACCCTACGCCGCTTATGCAACAAAAAGAAGCGTATTTTTCGTCGCACTAAAGCATCTAACCTTCCCGAACGCTGGGCAGCATATCATCGCATTCATGCTGAATATTTAATGGCTGTTAAAGATGCTAAACAGAACTTTTTTGACAACACCCTCCCATCACTTCTGCAATCTAATCCGCGTAAATTCTGGAATATTGTTGGGGGCAAAGAAGATAAGGTAATTCAACTAACCCGTTCTGACAATATTTCCATTCCTCCGAACCAGTGTTGTTCCGTTTTAAATGATGTGTTTGTTTCCGTTTTCCAGAAAAGTGCTAATATTTTACCGTCTGTAACTACTTTCTCTTATTTGCCAATGGACCCTATCAGTATTGACTGGGTCGGTGTGCAAAAGTTGGTTGAAAATTTGAAAATGTCTTCTTCGCCCGGTGACGATGCAATCAGCTCTAAAATGCTGAAACTCTCTGAACCCTACTCTTCTATTATGCTTTCAATGCTTTTTTCCCAGTCACTCTGTTCCTCAGTGCTTCCAGGCGATTGGAGGGTTGGCAAGGTTGTCCCAGTACCAAAATCAGGTAACACTCATTCTCCCGATAACTATCGTCCTATATCACTCACAAGTATACCATGTAAAATTTTGGAGCATATCATATACTCTCATCTGATTGATTTCCTTGAGTCTAATTCCTTCTTTTCAGCAGAACAACACGGTTTCAGGAAGACATTTTCATGTGAAACACAGCTTGTATGTTTTACTAATGACCTTTTTGCTTACACTGACTTGAACATTGATGTAGACTGTGTGTTTTTGGACTTCGCGAAAGCTTTTGATACTGTTTCCCACGATCTCCTAATTCTTAAGCTTAGCATGCTTAACATTGACCCTAACGTACTGAACTGGATTAAAAGCTTCTTATCGAATCGAACTCAATATGTCTCTGCTAACGGCTGTTCCTCCTCTCACACCTCTGTGACATCCGGTGTACCACAAGGGTCGGTACTGGGACCTCTTCTCTTCCTAATTTACATTAACGATATTCCTGAATGCATTTCTCATTCTTCTATCAGGCTTTTCGCAGACGACTGCGTCATCTATCACAAAATATCTAACCAAACTGATTCCATTTATTTTCAGGATGATCTCACAAGCGTATCTAACTGGTGTGATAAGTGGTGCATGCGACTAAACGTTAATAAATGTAAAACGATGCATGTGTCACGTCGCACTAACATCACTGATAACAAGCGTACTTATGTTCTTCACGACATTCCACTTGAATCAGTTAACTCCTACAAATACCTAGGTGTTCATATATCACGTAACTTATCATGGCATAGACACGTCGAACATGTCGCAAATAACGCCAACAGGACTCTTGGATACTTGCGCCGAAATTTCTCTACCGCGCCTCTGCCGATAAAACTAAACCTTTATAAAACATTAGTACGACCAAAGTTAGAATATGCATCTGCAGTTTGGGATCCTAATATAATCACACTGATAAACACACTAGAATCCATTCAAAATCGTGCAGCACGTTTCATCTTAACTAACTATTCCCATTACGCCAGCATTACTTCTATGAAAAACACACTTGCCTTACCAGACCTTTCTTCGCGCCGGAAGTGTTTTCGACTATGTCTTTTCCACAGACTGTATCACCATAACCCCCTGTTAAAGGATCATCTTTTTTCGAGCCCTTCATACATTTCATCCCGTTCCGATCATATATTTAAAGTCGGTGTTCCATTTTCGAGAACCAAATTGTGTCATGATTCTTTTATTCCTAAAACCAGCGTTGACTGGAACGACCTTCCTCCCTCCATCGCTGCCATTACCGATGTTGAAAACTTCAAGAAAACTGTGTTTTCTGCCATCATATAACTTGTTTTGTATAACTATGCACTGTATTTTTTTTTGTTGTACCACTCCTTTCTGTAATGCCTTCGGGCCCTGAAAGTATGTGAAATAAATAAATAAATAAATAAATAAATAAATAAATCTGAACAGCCATTCTCACATTTACCCACGGAAAGGTACAAAAAAAAGAAGAAATTATAGCTGGTTACTGAGCCCTTGATGACATCCCAGTCGAAATCAAGAGGAAGAAACGGGCTTGGGCAGGGCACGTAAAGCGAAGGCAACATACCCGACTGGATTCCAAGGGAAGGCAAGCGTAGCAATTGGCTGCAGATAATTAGGTGAGCGGGTGAGATTAAGAAGCTTGCGGGGATGCGGTGGCCGCAGCTGGCAAAGGACAGGGTTAATTGGAGAGACATGGGAGACACCATTGCCGTGCAGTGGGCGTAGTTGAGCCGATGGTATATACCGTAAAATTCCGAACAAGCGCCCCCACCCATGCAAGGCCCCCCCCCCCCCCCCCCCCCTAACTTCACTGTCAATTTCACATTTCCGCGCTGTTCCGGGAAAGCGCCCCCTCCACACGACCGCGCCCTTCTTACGCACCGCGCCCAAGCAACATTGGTCTGCCCCGTCGATTCCAAAAATCCAGTCCAATCCAATCTTGCTTTTCAAGCCATTCGCGTGCTCGTTCGCACGCACCATTTGTCGTCTTGTTTTGGCGTTGTGGAGTTTGCGATGCCGATGCATTGGTACTCAGTGGCGAAGAAAGTTGAGGTCGTACAATGGCATCGGGAAAACGGAAGAAACGTGCACCAAACGTCTCAACATTTCAAGCTCGACCGCAAACGGATGCGGGAAGGGGGCAGTAATTTCGAGAAGTTGCTTGAGCATAACTACGGCAGAGCAAAACTTCAAAGAAGGCTAAGTAACGGCGGCCCAGTCTTCAGTGATGCGCTCGAGTTCTTCACGTGGGAAAGAGCGGCTGGATGTGCCGTTATTAACCTGCTTCTCTCTGAAGAAGCTGTCAGAATAGCCAACAACATACAGTTGGGAAACTGCATAGCCGTGGCGCCAGAAGACCGGAGTGGGCTTTAAGCGGAATGCTGTGAACTTTTTTTTGCGACTGACTCGGAGGAATTTTTTGGTGGTTTTGAGAGTGCTTGATATAGCAATCGTAAATCTTGCGCTCAATAAAGTTCATGTTCCTAGAGATAACTAAAAATTTTAATTCACTTGTTGGAGGGGGGGCGCTTGCTCGGAATTTTACGGTAGGTCAGAATTCAACGGAAATCTGTCTGGCGAGGAAAATTCTGCATGCCAAGAAGCAAACACTCGCCAAGGCGAAATGGAGAAAAAAAACGTAAACACACTAATGTTTCACAATGAGACATAATGAGACATAAACAGATGGGCATAAACAGATGGGCATAATGAGACATAAACTGTTCACAATGAGACATAAACAGATGGGCCGTAGCTTATGAGGAAAAAACGTGGCGTACAGAACGTATGTGTGTGTAACTCGGCTAGATTGCCCCGCTTCGTGTGTATCGCTTCGCTTGTCATCTGAATGTGAAGAGAATCCTTCAGAAGGCGCGTAGATATTTTTTTTTCTTCTTTTTGAAGTGTGCGCGCGAAATCTCAGTCAATAAAGTGGCCCGTGTTTTCATGGTGTTCTGCTAGGGTGCTGGAAACCACTTTTTCGTTCTCGAAGTCACAGTGATGTGCTTTGAAGCGCCTTCTGAAATTCCCTGTCTCGCCTGTATAGGTGCCGTTGCATTAGCTGCAAGGAATTCTTGTAGAAGATGCCAGGGTAGTTGTCTCTTACAACGTATCCTTCACACGTACCGGGTGAATTTCGAACTTGCTAGAAGAAACGCGGGCCACTTGGACGTCGTGGCCAGCTAATATCCTGGATAATGTTTGACTACGGGCATCGGGCATGGCTGTCCGTTTCTTCTTTCGCGTTATTCAAGCTCCGCCTCGACGGGCTGCAGCGCGTCGTTCTTGTGAACGGAGCACTTGACGAGGGTGGCCATCTTCTGAGAGGTCCTTTTTCCTGGGCTTGAGCGAAGCCTGAAGTCCCGATTGAAAAGCGCAGAGGACATACTAAACGCTTTACATCTGTTGGGTGCACCGAAAGAAAATTCAAGCACATCCCCGTTGGTGGGAGTGAACTGCATGCTTTCTTGAAGAGAGTTCATTTGCTCCAGAAATCTTTCGGCTCCAGAAATCTTTCGGTGTCCTGTCGTCGGATGACACAAAAACAGCCATCAGAGGATCGCAGAAACAACTTCGGTGGCGGGTCGAAGGATGTGAGTGCACGGTCCTCGGCCGTTTCCAGGGCCAGATTGACACAGACCACGGAGATGGACGCACACATTGGCGCTACTGATGATGATTAAGATGAAAGAACCAAATGGAGTGTTTGCTCAACAGATGTCTCGCAACGTGTGACCGAAACCAGACGTGTCCTCCGAGACACTCTGGCTTCAACGGTGATTCCAAAAACAATCTCGACCGCGCCGACGAACTGAGCCCCGTTTTTGTCGCACTTTTTTTTTTGGCTCAAAAGTGAGCCAAGAACGTTTTCTAATAACTGCCTTCCCCGTTTTCACAGCAGCTCTTTAAAAAAGCAACAAAATAAATTTACCGGGGTCCCTTAAGAAACTTACACGCGAGTAAGGCGAAAGGATTGCAACTGCATTCAAATTTCATACAATTCCATCACAATTCTATTTCAATTTTTCTCAAATTCTATTCCAACCCCATTCAAATTCTGTTCTATTCCTTTGCAGTTGGTGCGGCTGCAGCTACTGTAGTCGGATACAACTCGATAACGAAGCGGCAAATGCTCTTCAAAGGAGCCCCTCCAACCAATGGCATCGACCCATTCTCCCCCTCCCCCACCTGACCGATTCCTTTGGACCTGCTAGGGTGAAGTCACAAGGGTGGAAGATTAATGGGTAATAACTACGGCTCAATCGGATTCACCGCGGCATCATGAAAATCGGTCGACGCCATTGGCTGGACAGCCTCTTTTTCAGGGGCATCTGCCACTTCGTTCTTGAGTTGTACCCTAACATAGTATTACTGGTTAACATTTCCTATTTTCCCACCTTTGAAGACGTCATACTGTTTCGCGAGTTTTATAACCCCGGCACATTTTGAGAGACGCCAGGAGAGCTTTCACATTAAAACAAGCACCGGGTACTAACATACTTGCTCCAGGAACAACATTCCGCAGTTGAATTAAGTGGCGGGTAGCGTACGTGAATAGAAAACGCCGGACATGAGTGCCGCCGCCTCTGGTGTGGGGTATATACACGCTGCTCTCTAATCTTAAGCCGTACGGAATGCGCCACAATTGATGTCAAGGTATACCCCTGCTCCGACGTACTATCGGGGACAAAAGTGGTGTACTCCACGCGCGGGAGCCCGAGCAACGAAAAAACTGCATTGCAACGCCATCTACAGGCGGCCAATGCGTGACCAATGCGTGACAGCCAATGCGTGACCTTTATTATCAGCAGGAATGTCACTTGGCCCGTTTCAATGCTTCGTGCTTTAGCTCACCTAAATGCCGCAGCCTTTATTGCTTCATCGTTGTAAGCAGGAGTTGTCGACAGAAATGTCACGCTTTTCAATTGGTCGAAATGGTCGTGACTTCACAGTGCACGAATTTCAAACGGGGCCATTTGTACTTTGGCTAGTAAGCATGCAATCAATTAAAGGGATGGTACAGTGATGCTCCAAGCAAAATAAATAAATGAATGAATAAATAAAACCGAGTAGGAAATTGGTCGGGTTGGGGAATCGAACCAGGGGCGTGCGAGACGAGCACGCTAACCACTGCGCCATGCCAGCTCGATGGTTTGGAATGAACAAAGGCGCGTCTAGTGAATACGGTGTCTTCGTTCACTCCCATCTTCCTCCCTTCCCAGACGGAAAATTAAAAAAAAACTAAAAAGGAAAAACAAATAAGAGAACAAATAGGTGAAAAAAGAAGAAAGGTTAAAAATAATAAGTAAATAATTAAAGAGCAAAAATGAATTAAAAAAACAAAAAAATGCAAACCAGTGCGCAAGGAGAGGCTTCCGCTTTGCAGCACTCTAGAGAGCCAAAGTGCGTCCCCTGAATTTTTTCCGTTGCTCCGGTTTGCGCCGCGTGGAGTGTACCACTTTTGTCCCCGATAGTACATATAGTATACGTTCGAGACGGCTATACCAGGAAGGTCGGTTGGAGAGACCTTTTACAGCAGTTTTCCTTTACAGTCATGTTCTGATAGACTGATGAAGAAAACAAGAGGCAGCATTATGTTTTTTCGCGTCGAGACAAATGTATTTCAGTGTACTGGATGTGGAAGTAGAGTAGCAGAGCCCTCTCTGGACTGCTGGAGCGGCCGAAAATGACGGAAGTGACAAGACTGGCGAGTTAGAACGCTCGGGCGGCGAGGTGGCACTTGGACGATGACGAGGCAAAAGGAAACCTGTTCTTCAGTCGCAACCATTTGGGTTCGGGTCCTTCCTCCCGACAGCGCTCTATATCATCATCATCATCATCAGCCTGACTACGCCCACAGCAGGGCAAATGCCTCTCCCATGTCTCTCCAGTTAACCCTGCTCCTTGCCAGTTGCGGCCACCGTATCCCTGCAATCTTCTTAATCTCATCCGCCCACCTAACTTTCTGCCGACACCTGCTGTACCTGCCTTCCCTTGGCATCCACTCCGTTACTCTTGAGGACCAGCGGTTATCTTGCCTTCGCAATACATGTCCTGCATTACATTACATGCATTACATGCAGCGCTCTACAGTAGAAATTAAAGCTTTACCACACGCTTTGAGAACAGTGAACGGCACTGCTTTATTTCGCGCGGGGGGGGGGGGGGGGGGGGGGGAGACCTTTTTGCGAGTAGAAAAGAATAAACAGTTTCAACGAAGGAAGTCTTGAACAACAATTCATTTGTCGAGAATGCGAAGTATTTCCTCGAGACAGATTTCATTTTTAAACGGCAAGCGTAGAAAGAAAATTGGGAAACTGAAGCGGCATGCCCAGCTGCGTGCAAAGAGGGGGGAAAAAATTCAAGAATTCAGGCACCACGCGCACGAGTGTATAATTACTTCCTTTTTTTTTAGGTTTTTCACACACGGCTGGTCAGAAACCTCGTTAACGGTTAGACATGTCAGTGGCACGACATACAAACTTTGAACTCCGCGAAAATGACAGCCGGAAGTCGGCGTATAAACACACGGAAGTACAGCATGCACTTGCAAAATGTTTCGCTTGCCAGATTATGGAAATGCGTTCGCGTTTCTGCTAACATAGCTACCGTGGGGGTGGTGTTGAAGGTGAAATGAGGAACGCAGGCAGGAAAAAAAAGAGAGGGCAACATTACCGAGACACGGTCACATTTCTTAGCGCAACCATCACAAACAAATACAATCGGTCCCTGAGAAGGCAAGAACGAGATAAATGCGAACAACCGGACTTCAGGAAGGAAAGAGGAAAAGAAGAAGCCACTTAGTGAAAAGAGACATGAAAGCGAAGCGACGCTAGAAGTAGACGTTCGCCGTTCATTAGGTTACCGAAAAACTGAAGGCGTCTATATTTCGCGACCGAAGATGAGCGCCAAAAATAGCTGGGACGCAGGAGACCGCAAAAAAGCCGAGTGCGGTTGAAACCGCGCCCTGAGACGGCCTGCGGGAAGGGGCCAATAGCATTATACAGATGCTTCGGAATTGACCGAAATGTGAAACCCGCGAAAGCACGGGGGGAGGGAGGTCCCCGTGCGTTTCGAACGGTAAACAACGAAAGCATGGTGGCACGGCGCTCACTGTCGCGAAAATAGGGGACTCCAAATCGGCTATTAAAGCAGCACCGGGCTCCGCTTTGAGGTCTGGCCCCGAGGCACGACAGCTGTAGGTGCGCGCGAGGCTCGAGCCGCCGTCGTCGGCGCTTTGAAGCGAAAATTGGCGCGCGGGCGGCATTTCGCGAAAAGCTTACTACCGGGCTCCCCCCCCCCCCCCCCCCCCCCTTTTCTGTTCCCGGCTCCGCTGATATACGGGGGTGCGAGATGAAAGTGATGGAATGGCAACACTTTGCAGCGGTCTCCGGGGCAACCCGCGATATTAGCTGCGGGCCGAAGGAGGAACTAAACCAAAAGTCAATCGAAGGATATAGTCGCGGCACAAGACATCACCTTGCGAAGGGCCCCCTCAAGTCCGCTTAGGACGAAAGTGAAAAAAAAGCTCAAGAAAGGAGCTTAATGTTGCTGCCTCACGTATCTCGTCGAAGCTATCTGTTTTTCAACGTTCAGCCGACCCGTTTCACTTCGCCCACTGTCGACGCAGGATTGAGCGGCAGCCCGGGTGACGGAGCCTTCGTGGTTAGGACGTGCTGTCGAGCTACCGAAGCGACTGCATAGCTCATCCAGATAACAGCACTGAAACAGCTACGGAACCTGCAAGTTTTCCCGTCGCCTTTTTTGGCAGAGCTGAACCAGCGGCACAGTTTTGGGCCACGCGTGTGTAACGAGCGAAGAAGTCGGAGTCACGCGCCTGACTTGAATATGCATCGAGTATTTGGAACCCCCATCAAGAGTATTTAATACGTATGTAAGAAGCCATTCAAAACCGAGCTGCTCGGTTTATAACATGAAGTTATGATTCTTGGTTCAGTGTTGCTAATATCAAATTCTCCGTTGGTTTACCTTCCTTGGCATCCCGTCGTAAGATAGCAAGACTCTGTCTATTTCATAAACTTTATTATAATTTTCCCCAACTGTGTGAAAGCCTAATTATGCCCTCTTTAAGATCATCGCGACGTTTGTTTAATTGCCGTAGTGTTCAACGCATTCATGGTTCACCCAATGCATTCAATTCCTCTTTTTTGCCAGCTGCCATAGCGGAGTGGAATGTACTTCCAGACAGTGTTGTGAATAAAGTTTATTCCCTAAAATTTAAACAGATGTTGATTGATTTATTCCCCTAATAATTCCTGTTGAAGGCCCTTTTTCTTTCTTTTCTTTTGTTTTTCCCTAAAATTTAAACTGATGTTGATTGATTTACTCCTCTAATAATTCCTATTGGAGGCCCTTTTTCTTTCTCTTCTTTTTCTTTTGTTTACCTACTTACTCCCTTGTTTTTCTTGCGAAGTGTTGACAGCCGTATCTGCATGTGTCTAAATTTATGCTCCCAACTTTAATCTTTGTGTCTTGCGATTGCTGTTCGTCCCTCCCCCCCTCCCCCCACTATGCAATGCCCCCTGGGGGCCCTTAAGGGTACATAAATGATGATGGTGACATGCCAGCCATCCGCAGCCGAACAAGGCTGCAACGGTCATCGGATTCGTGATGGCAGTCGATCTACTCGTCAACGCGTGGGCGTTCGCCGAGTCTCTGCTGTTCTCCGCGAGCAGTGTAAGAGCATCCACCCGTCGATGCGCGCACATGCCAATTCTGTTTAAGACTAGGATTGGAAATAGTGAGATGGGTACGGGGAGATGGTGCTGCCTTCGGAGGAAATATCTCCGAACGGGGAATTTCCAGTGAGAAAACTGCATATGCCCGATTTCAGCACTCCCAACTGTCTACAAATATTCCCCGACCTGCAAATATTTCCACCAAGATAAGGTGACCCGGGAGCTGATGGAAGCGTTCTTTATCCGAAAAAATGGCAAACGGTGCGTGAGTGATCCTTCCGTAGCCTTGTCAGATTTGGAATTTAGGTACTTAAATAACCGGGTGCACACGCGCGATGCTCCTGTTTAGATCATCTAGCACGCCTTGCACGTAATCTGTTATGACGTACGCAGTCGTGGGTGGTTATTGTATATATTCTGTTCTGTTCTTTCTAATAAACCTTAGTTGCGAGTCAGCGCTTGTAGTGTTTCTCTTCTTTTCTGTGTTTTCTGTCTTAGTTTGCGCTGTTTTTTTCCACCATGAATTCACACCAACTAGCCCAAATGTCTGCTTTGCTCCTCATGGAAACACGAAGCGAAAAAATTGGCAGTGGTTTAGCTCTGGTTAAACCTGGCGGATTGCGAAAGTAACGAGGACAGAGAGAGAGAGAGAGAGAGGCGATGGAGAGCGCGCGGCAGCAGCGGCGGCCCCGGCACCCTAGCTTGCACCCCCACTGCGCATGCGCAACTGGCGAACGCGGTGGCGGCACCTCTGAGTCACCCGCGCAGCGACGGCGGCAGCGCGCCAGCTGTGCGCCGTGTGACGTCACGCATACGCAGTATGGCCTTGCATCAGCTCCGCAAAATGGCACGGCGACTAGCGTAGTGTTGCTTTCGCAAAAAAAGGAGGAAATAAAAGTGCAGTAACGCTCGCCTCCGCCTTGAGGGTATGAGGCGATAGCGTAATGGGTTGATTCCCATATATGCCGAAGGCCATTCTCTACTTCACATTCATTTAGATCCTTGGGAGTCCTCATAAAACTCCGATGCGCCACTGCCCTGAGATCGCAGGTGCTTCCAGCGGTGGGCCTTGTGTGACCCAGGTTGCTCTCCCCGAGCGAAAAGTCATACATTTAACTGCCACCTGCCACGGTGGGCAGTTTCTTCAACATCCAATGGCCAGGTTGTGGTGACGCCGCAAGGTCACGTGACCTAGGTGAGCCCTTCTGCCTCCTAGGTTGCTCTCTGGGGATCGCATGCCAGAGCAGTGCCGTAGCCAGAATTAAGAGCTACATTACCCGCAGTCTCGCCGTTTCGCTGTGGGCCTTCGGCGCCACTAGTGCGCATGCGCGAGGAGCCGAGTGACGTCAGAGCCGCGCAGCTGGTGCGCCGCGCGCCGACGCCGCTCACCTCCGATCGACAGAGGATGGTGATGCGGCGGTGAAAAAAAAAAACACACTCTCATGGCGGCCAAGGGGGGTTTTCTGGTGAACGGTGCCATGGTGAGCAACGCTTGCTAAGACGCTTGTGCACAGTGTTCGGTAGACAGGGTGCACTGTAAGGTGTGAACACATCTGTCGTTGAGCTGCGCATGCGGACAAGATGGTTATTTCACACCGTCCTATTAACCATCAAGCCGATGCTCATGCCCTCCAAACTGACCTTTGACACATATAAACTTGGTGCAAAACATGCTTAATGTCCTTGAATGTGAAAAAAACTTCGTTACTTTCTTTTCATCGGCGACGCACTTACCCAACTCCTTGCTACGTACTTTGCGGTTCCGTTATTTCTCCGACATCAACATGTAAGTACCTGGGAATTAACATATCGCATAATCTTTCTTGGTCCACCCATATCACTGCCATTACTAATGAAGCTAATCGTGTCCTGTCTTACTTACGACGTAATTTGTCAGTAGCTTCTTCGTCTATTAAAACTCTCGCCTACATAACGTTGGTTCGTCCCAAGCTGGAATATGCATGCGCAGTTTGGGACCCTCACATTTCTTATCTAACTAAAGCACTTGAATCAGTGCAAAACCGTGCTGCTAGATTCATCCATTCAGACTACTCTTATCATTCTAGTGTGACTGCCATGAAATCAAGAGCTAACCTGCCTGACCTCGAGCTGCGACGCAAAATCTGCCGACTAATCCTTTTCCACAAGTTTTATCATTCATCCCTTGCAGATCTAAAACCAGCTCATCACGTGTCTCCTCGCACCAGTCACAGCAAAGCCGTTTATCCCCCCCGCGCACGCACCACTGCGCACCTTCATTCCTTCTTTCCCCAGACTGCAGTAGACTGGAATGGCCTGCCTGCCGATGCCGCACTCCACACCAGCCCCGTCCATTTTAAACAAGCCATGTTCTGTCTTAAACCCCATGTCATTCATTTCAGATTCTTTTTTTTTGTACTGTTTCCCCTCATGTAATACCCCTACTCAGGGGCATTTGAGGTGTACAATAAATAAATAAATAAAACTCCGAAATTCGGAAGCAAGCGGACTCCAAAAAGGAACGCGTAGATGGGGCTAATTTGAATTACGTCACAGGAGACAGTTTGTTGGACCGAAGGAAACGAGAGAGCTCTCGACAGGAAGAGAGCAAAACAAATAAAGAAGAGTAAGAAATGAGAAGATCACCGTCTCTTGCTCACTGCATCAAAGCGTGCACACTTCAGGCGCCGCCGCGTCAGCTCTTTGCACTTGTTCATCGTGGCTGGTGCTGAAGGAATGACCGAATGAAAGGACTGACCGGAACAAGAGCTCATTTTTATTTCGTCCGCATGCTTTTGCTTTCCTCATGCTTGTAGCAAGGAAGGCGCTACAAACAAGGGGAGCTAAATGAACCCGACTTACTGAGCAGAAATCAAGCAGAGCATAAAGCGAACGCCCACCAATCTGGCAGGTTTAAGGCGGCGCAGAAGTGCGGGTTGTGATGCTGCGGTGCCGCTTTCGAACCACGCAGTCAAAAAGTAAAAAATAAAAAAGAGAATGCGCTCAACCCAGAAAAAAACAAAAATAATAATAAAAAGAAGGAAAACTAACACTGATGCGCCGGAAGAAGGAGAAACATTTTCACAGACGGCGTGAAGGCGATTTAGGAGGAACAAAACAAAGACGGGAAGCTCTGAGGCAGGAGAGCGGGGGAGAATGAGCAAAGGAAACATATATCTCTCGAAAATGGACCGCGGGCGCTAAAAAGAGAGGATAATGTAATTCCTTAATAACGCGCTTCCACCCAACTTTGTTCTCGCCTTCTTTTTTATTTTTGCTTTACTGCTACTCCTCACACGGGAGCCGCGCAGGTCCGTTTGTGGAAATGGGTTCTCCCCGCCGTCCCCTGAAAATTTAATCAGTTTGTGAGATCATCATCGCCCGCCGTCGGGTCGCCGAGACCCCCCACCCCACCCTCTCTTAGTGCGTCGCAACACGCCTGGCCCCAGATCCCGGAGTCTGCCGGAATGGCTCCATTTAGGGGGCGGCGGAGCCTCTGGGCCGCCCACCGCGATCGCTGCAGCACAGTCGTCAGCGTAGGGCAGTGCTGCGAGCGACGGCTCTCGGCGCAATCACCTGTTGTACGCGAACGCCACCTGCTTGGGACACAAACGGCTAGAATAAATTTGCAAAAATTGTACATTGAACGTACCGTAGCGAGGCATGGGCTATGAGGGACGGCGCAGTGGAGGGCTCCGGATTATTTTTTTAACGTGCACTGACAGTAAACGGGTATCTATAGCACTTCGACTCCGTTGAAATGCGACCCCGCGGCCGACATCGAGCCCGCGACGCTGGGATCAAGAGGGGAAGGACAAAGCACTGAGCCACTGCGGCGGGTTGCGAACGAATTTAACCGAACAGTGAGCAGATGCACCGGCGAAGCGCTGGCTACTGCTTTTGCTGTTCTGCAGATATGCATTTTAACTCGTTGCGCTTGCGACTGGTGACGGACTGCAGAACCTTGGGAGCTTCCCAGATATCACTCGCCCGCGCCTCGATGGAGGCGAAACGCACAAGGCGCCCGTGTGCTGTGCGATGTCATTAAATGTTAAACATCCCCAGGTGGCCGAAATTATTCCGGAGCCCTCCACTACGGCACCTGTTTCTTCCTTTCTTCTTCCACTCTTTCTTTTATCCCTTCCTTTACGGCTCGGTTAAGGTGTCCATCGAGAAGTGACACAGTTACCATGCCTTTCATTTCCTGAAAACCACTTTTTTTTCCTCTTTTGTATCCAGCCGATCTTCGTCTTCCTCGACATACCAGTTGGGCTGGATATCATCGATATCCTCCCTGTGCACCGTCCGCTGACTTCAGAAACGAAGACGCCAAAAAATGAGGCAGTGGCTTAGCTCTGGTTAAGCCTGGATATACAAGCGAAAAGCTCCAGTTGTGCTTGGTTTGACGTCATGGCTGTCGCAGTTCGCGCACAATGCACTCGGAGATCTACGATAATGGTGGAGGCGTTCGGCCGTTCACACACTGCCTGTACGGAGGCGGAGGAGGAGACGGAAATCGGCGCGGTTAAAACTGCCCGCAGGAATGCGGAGAGGAGCGTTGCCGGCTGCGACGCGGGCAGCACACGGCTAACGGTGGGCGATGAGGCGAAGCGCGCAGTTGTAGCGACACCGAGGAGGCGACGCACATGCGACGTAGCGCGCGGCTGCGCCGAAAGTTCAGACGACGGAGTCGGCGGCTGCGGCATCGGCGAGGAGCGACCACCTGCGCGGCGCGTGACGTCACTCGGTTTCGCGCATGCGCATAACTCACCAGTTCGGCTCACGCGAAGCTCGGCTCTGACCCGCGTAGTGAAGCTTTTTGCTTCGAAAACGACGACACGGACGAAGCGCCAAATGTCAAATGGAAAATGAACGGAGACCACGTATTGTGCGATTCGCCCGTGCTGCGTTTTCCTCGTGCCTTCGTTTCTGAGCACAGGACACAACCACTGTTAAGGATGTCCCCTCGCCTAAACCAGAGTCATGCGATGGCTCTAATGTATATGCGCACGCCAGCGCTGAATGACTAATTTTTCCCAGGTGCAATAGCCCGACAGAATGCGCTGCAAGATATTATCGCTTCGAGCACAAATTGAGCAATTTACTCAACGCCTCAATAGAAGCCACTAACCTCTGCCTCATCCTTCTCTCTCCTATGAAGACTCCCGTCTCCTACGGAGTCTTCAGACAAACACTGTACACCAACCTCTACACCCAATATTACACGAAGACGGCGGATGTTGCGGCTACACCTCAACCCTAAACTCATCACACGGAGACGAAGCTGACCAGCGCACGCCTGGCCAACCAGCCAGCGCTCTTTGTCATAGCCAGAAACCTCCGGGGCCTTGGACTGAGGGCCCAACCCACAAACGCTCCGACTACTACCCTCTTGAATAAAAGTTCAATCAATCAATCAATCAATCAATCAATCAATCAATCAATCAATCAATCAATCAATAGATCGATCGATCGAGTCATCCGCTTTATACAAGATGTCTCTCGCATAACCAAATGACATGTGTCATGACACGACGCAGCTAGGGTATGTCGTGGGAAAACATGAGCAGTACCGCCGAAGGAGAGCATTAGAATTTGGAATGCGGCGACAAGAGGCAAAGCAGGACGGCTGGGTACACCGGCGTTGTGCGTTTTCTTTTCTTCTTTTTATTCTTCCCGGATAGCTATAGCCAGAGCGGCTAACAGCGACATGTGAGTCTGATTTTATGTTCGTTCTTTTTTTCTTCCGTTGAGGTCCCTTCTAGTTAGCCGTGGCGGCTTAAAGCGAGGCGTGCGTTTGATACTGTGTACTTATCTTTTTCGTTGGATATATCTTAACTGAAAGATTGCGGGAGAATCATCTATAGGCTAAATAGTTAGTTTTGGCGGGAGAATAGTCTATTGGCTCAGGCTGCAGTAAGGAGGAAATGCAACGGGAGGGGATCGCGCGAAGGAGAGCGCAGGAGGTTGGTTGTGCGGCAGCCGAGCAGATCGGTCGTGGAGTTCGAGCTGCGAGTTCCGTAAGCGCCGGCCGAAGAGATTGGCCGTGTGGTGGCCGGCAATGGTCCGGAGTCGTGGAAGTTGGAGGTTTTATTTTTAGTTAAAGCGGAGATGCCGACATATTTCGGCAGATGCAGTTTCATGCCGAACTTATCTCACCACCTCAGTACGTATCGCCGAGACTGGATCACATTCACAAAGTTGGCATCCCTTTCTGCAGACCAGAAACCCACGCACATCGAATGAGTGAAATCACCTGCCTTCTTCGACGGCCACCATCACCAATCATCAATTATTGCGAAAGCAATACTACATGCACTTTAACGCCTTTGCCGTGCCGTGGCGGTGACCACCATTGACCTTCATTTGACCTTCATTGCATTAGATTGGATTGGATTGGACTGGATTTTAGCGAAAACATTACTACTTGCACTTTCACGCCTTTGCCGTGCCGCGGCGGTGACCACCACTGACCTTCATTTGACCATGATTGCTTTAGATTGGACTAGATTGGACTGGACTGGATTGGATTGTATAACCGATGCATCATCACAAGTCTAACCACAAGCACCACCACCAGCTACACTACCAGCTGAACCATGGCGTAGGTACGGATATTGCTTTCGCAATTACCGGGCTTAACCAAGCTAAGCCACAGCGAATTTTATTATTCAAGAATGTCATAGCTAACATTGTCTAACTAGGATTCATTTTATACTGTGTTATCATTTTTTTCCTTTTTTCTTTTATCTGAACGCCTTAGCTAACAATGTATGTGTAAAAGTCATGTTTGTACATTGCCTGTTTCATTAACTCCTGTTTGTTGATTGCATTTCTCTGTTTTGTAACCACTACCCTCTGTAATGCCGTAACGACCTTGAGAATATAATAAATAAATAAATAAATAAATAAATAAATAAATAAATAAATAAATAAATAAATAAAGCAGTTTTGTAGTACATTATGTAATAAATAACTTCCCGAGGAAAACCGTTCATGTATTATTATGTGGAATTGTCTTGCCGCATGCATTGTCACAGTTCAAAATGTCAATGAGGCAAGGGGGAATTGACAACTGATCAATGCTGCTGTTATGATTTCCCTCATCTTTGTTAAGTGAATCGCGTGTACTTTGTTGATGCTGCTTTTTCTCTTTCTCTCACTTCTGGTCCTGTATTCGCGCTTTGATAATATTTTTTTCTCTATTGTCGGTGCCTGGGGTTTTTGTTCCTCGAGAACTAAAAGAAAAACCTCTTCTGCAATGATCCTGAGGTGAGGGCTGCAGTATTCTCAAATAAATAAAGTGTCTCACCATCAGAAGAACTGCACACCTTTTTGAAGTCGCCAGTCACGAAGTATACGCCCCCACGGCCTTTAACGAGACCTGCCCTCTACCATTTCACACCAACATCAGGATACAACGATATCAACGTAGAGGGAAAAATTCGCGACTACATGATTCTGTGCTAGTGTGTTTTCTTTTGTGATGCATTTTTACTTTGTTTCGTTCATTTACATTTTATTTGCGTGTCCTTTCTGTTGTTGTTGTTGAACTGGTCTCGGTCTGTTGTTTATACTCTTATAAAATGTGCACTTATGGCTGAGAAAATTGCTTTCAATAATTTTACAGCCGCTCGTTTTAAACTCGTGTCTACACCGGAAAGGCCTCCGTTACCACCACTTGCAAGTGAATGGGAGTAAAGCCGAGCCATCGGAATCCGCGCGAAAAGAACAAGACAAAAACAAAGATAGGGGGGCCCACGCTCATATACTAACTTGCGAAATCAGCCGGTGATGGCAACTCCAGCGTTTAATTTTTTTTAAACTTTTATAGCCTATAAACGATGCGTTTAAGAGAAAGCTTGTATTCGTCGTTCGATGAGGTAATTTATGGAGATAGGCTAACTTCAGTTCGCTCTGAAATTCTCTTTAAGTCTGCGGAGCGGAGTTGCTCGATACGGACAACGCGGCATCACCGATCTTCTGCATCGGTCTGTGAACAGTAAAAACTACAAAAGAAGGACATGCTTAAGGCACTAGTGTACTGTTTGTACTGATGCTAGTGAGTAGGCAAAGGACCAGATGTTTTGAGTCCACTTCTTGAATTATCGGGGGCGTCGCAGCCTCCAGGAATGCGCGGTCGTGGTCGGAACCGGTCGCCACAACAGATGCGATTTGCCGCACGCTGTACTAATTTTGGTTCATAACGCTAAGTTTACTCGAGCTAGCGAAAAGCGCCAAACAAGCGAAACTCAAAACTTTCGTGTCAGAAATTAGCTGCTCTGCTTCACTCTTACAAGACGCAGGCGCCCACCTTCTCGACGTACTAAGATAGAAGAGATGAAATAAACTCAGCGTCCCGGTAGGCCGGAGGAAGGGTGGGCAGCAAAGAGAGTACACGCGCTGCACAACGCTAACTCAGTTCATTTTCCGTTTGCCGGCAAACCGTTGGGGCCAGATACCTCAGATGAGGAATATAAAAGGCTGCAGCCAAGCTTTAAAATGACAACCTCAGTGTTTACCGTGTGCCCGCAAGCTGAACAAGTTGAAGTCGAAATATATCTGACTGACACTCTTTCCAAGAATTGAATTTCTTTATTTCACGCAGTTTAATTCACAGCGTAGCAATATTGTAGAAAGCAATAATGCTAAGGTCCCCTTAGCAATATGCAGCAGTTTCAGTATGTGCCCTGAAATGGTGAATTTTTTCATGCCGATAAGTTCCCGCCAAATCGTAAATAACGAAACCAGAAAAGTCAAGTTCGCACCTATCTTTACTTTTTTTTTCCTTCGCCGCCGACGGGTCAGAGAGAAATGAAAGCGTCCTTCCTTGCCCCGTCTCATGGCTCACACGAACGGGAGACGATGATGAGATTTTGTTTTTGTCCGCCGTTTCCAGAAATCTCGCTTCGTCCCGGCGGCTCGTCCAGAGAAGGATGGGTTTCTCATCTACACCGAACTTCCAGGTCTCGAGAGTGGCGACTGAGGGAAGAAAAATGGTGCCGCACGATAGGGACCTTCGAAGTGAGACCGAGACATCACTGGAAGAAGAGGACACTCCGCTCTGCCGGTATATAAGAAGAGTGGCGAATGGGCTCGGTGAGCCAGGACAGCTTGCGAATAGAAGTCGCGATTTATCTTTGACCCTTTCTTCAGGTGGACTTGGTCATTTCAGTTCTCCCCAACAGCCTAGCCACTTCGGACACGACCGCTGGATGGATGCGCCAAGTGAAGTGAATTTCCGCTACTCATCGGCGTACAGTAACAGACGTTTCGGCCTTGCTCCGGAAGTTCCATAAGCACTTGTGTTAGAATTTAAAGGAGAGAAATAGAGAAAATCCATGGCCGGAATTCAGGCCAACGAGAATCCGACACCCGGCCGCAGAAGCGTCCAATGCTGCCTATAGGCACAAAGACCCAAACACTGGTCTCCTCTGGGCTTCACTAGATCAGCCAGCCACACTAACGATCCCCATTTACGTCTTGAGGCAATAGACTGTTAAGGTCGTAGTACACGGGCCTGGAAAGACTACTTCCAGACGTGTGTCATCGGGAAGCAAGATGCGGTGTCAAGGTCGGAAAACACGGGCCTGGGAGAGATTACTACCAGACGTGGGTCGTCGTCAAGCAAAGACGCGGCGAAGACTAAGCACCGGCGGAAGCAGCAGCAACGGCGGCGACGTCCAGTGGCCGAGTCTACCCGGGGTCGCCGAACGACGGAGCGGTGCTCACAAGATCAACCTGTTGCTACTCATCGAAAGACGGCTGCGTCCTCGACAGAGGTATCGCGCTTCGGACATCCGGCGGGGGAGTACGAGGACGGTCGTTCCCCTGCTGGGAGGGAGCGAGCAGAGGACTTGCCGCAGTGACCAAGGCGACACATCAGTGTTTGTTGATCTACCCCTTCCCATCCCCCGAGCTGTGAGAGAGCGAGAGAGCCCGGCACCGCCCAACACCACCGCCTGTTACCACCAGCGTCATCAACTGCCCATCCGATTGGACAGTTTTCTTCGGGCTAAATTCCCCAGTCAAGGATCTGGGGAATACGAACCGTATTTAACGGGATGTTTTTTTGTGATCAGAGCACTCCCGTTTCGGCTGTGAATATGTAGAATAAACCTTCTGTACAGTTTCCTTCTCAATGGAGTTCGCCATCGTCCTTCCGAGCCGCGACTTGCGTACCTGAACGAACCTCCCAACTCTTGGGCCCCTCCGCCTTCAACAAGACACAGCTCGAAAAAGTAAAAAAATTGCCGCCTCTCCCGTAACCGAGAGCAGAGTAAGCATGAACTGTTCATGGGCATAACACGAAGCGTACGCGGACACGACGAGACGCAGGCCTCTCGGTCTCGGCGTGGCGTCACTACTCTGCCGACAACGGGAGCTAAAAGCATTTCATGCTTAAAAGTAACCTGCCAGTCTAACAGCCCTAGCTTAAACTTCTGCGCCACGCATAACGATACACTGAAGAAGGATGGGCAGCTGGGCGAGTTTGTAACAATTCATCAGTCCTTCGTCTTCTTCGTGCTGTACCCCCCATGATAGATAACGATACAGCTGTAGAAAGAGAAGCAATAAACTTTATTTGAGCCTTTGAACAGGAAGGCTCCCTTATGGCGTAGGTAGGCTACCGTCGCTTGGTGGCCTTGATCTCTCGGGTCTCAGTGACCTGGTCAGCTCTCCCTGTGAGCAACTTTTGCTGCCTCAAGTCCGAGCTGCGCAGCGCGGTCTCCCACTGCTCCCATGTGGTTATTTCGATTGAAAGGGTTCCTGCTGCAGGCCCCCATGATGTGGGTGAGGCTCGCATACCATCCGCAGCTTTCGTACTCTGCAGAGTAGTAGATCTCTGGGTGAATTTTAACTAGTACTGCTTGGCATGGGCATGTGTGTATTTGGAGCTGCCTGAACGCCATTGCATGCTCATGCTTGAGCGTGGGGCTGGGAGGGGGTATTTCCTTCTGCTCGTTTGGTAGAAAGGCGAAATTTCATTTAAGGTCAGTAGATGATCCCTCGCTGATCAAAACCGAATAGTTAGTCCTCGGGCTACGTTGTTGGTCTGTTCTTTTTCTGGCCGGCCTGAGGGTGCGGGCAAGCATATTAGTTTTATTCGAGCTCCTAGGGGGTAACTGATAATTAGTTTTGGGGCTGGGTGGTGTACTATGCCTTTGATGCAGTTATTTATCGCAGTTCATGAGTCGCTTATAATAATCTTTCGTTCTGAGACTTTTAAGAAGATGGCGTATGCTACTGCTGCTTCTTCTAAAGCAATGCCACTACGAACACGTAGTTTTGGTAGAGGCCCACGTTATCAGTGACGCCAAAACCATCGTGCAGTTAACCAGATAAATTTTTTCCCATTAACTGATATCTACACCGCACCCCTCGTGGCATTTATAATAACGTCATAGACGAAGTCATATAAGTCGTGTTGAGATCGCAGGAAACAAAAACAGGTTGGAGGACTGTTCGACTTGTAAAACAAAACAACAAAATTTGGAGCACGTGTTTAAACCACCATTACCTGTACTGCAGTGTCTAGCAGAAAATAAGCGGAGCATAGAACTTCCCTCGCTGTATTCGCGTCTGCGACGTATGAAATAGTTGCATATATAAATCTCTCTAAAAAAAAAATCGGCCTTACATCCGACTTACACGGTATACAAGGTATTATAGCGAAGATTACCGTGAGTGTTTAAAATTGGGTTCTAAGAGCTAAAAGTACGTTTTCTTCCGTGTAGAACACTCACAAGTGGCAGAGATCAGAAAGCAGCTACGACGAGCTAATATGCTGCCAGTTAACTAAATTTTCGTAGTTATGCCTTTAACTGTTGTAGTTAGGCGTCTCACAGCAATAAGAGCTCGTCCTTATCAACAGCCATATCAACTTTAAGATTTTCGAAAGTGCGATTCTCCTCGGCGCTGCAGCGTACAGAATTTTCACCGTACACCCGCAATAAAGCGAAGCCGAGCGTCTTGAATAAACAGCGCGAACGAAGACGAGCACAAGAGACAAGAAAACGGACGACACAGCGCTGACTAACAACTGAGGGTTTATTGCTGATCACACAAGTATAAATACATAGATGTCGGCAGAGAGGGAAAGGTTTACAAAGTGCAAAAAACAAACCATAAATGTAACAACAGCAACAGAAGCGCGCTAGAAATCAGCGGAGATTATCAGCCCCCAGGAGTGACAGCTCTTTTTGCAGCAGTGTTAGCGAAGGAGTGCTTATACATGTATTTCATGTTTTTTGCACTTTGTAAACCTTTCCCTCTCTGCCGACATCTATGTATTTATACTTGTGTGATCAGCAATAAACCCTCAGTTGTTAGTCAGCGCTGTGTCGTCCGTTTTCTTGTCTTTTGTGCTCGTCTTCGTTCGCGCTGTTTATTCAAGATGCTTAACCAACTAGCCCGCCAAAACGTGTTAACGAAACCGAGCGGCCCAAGGAAGCGCGCAGTGACGCCTACAAGCGCGCTTCACCCCGTAGGCTCTTGCCAGCTCCTTCGGAAGAGAGCTGGAACCAAGCAGGACAAGACAGCACAGCAAGCTCTTGTCAACGGGGCCTTGGAGGTCACCCCTGTATGGGGCTCACACTGAGGTCACCGTGTCAGGTGCTCTCACCGCTCCACACGCCGATCCCACCCGGGCGCTGCGACAATAGGGAGTTTTAGATAGGCGGGACCTTATCGCTTAGCGGGTTAAGGAAATAGCGGCCCGGCAGTGGGCATGCGGAAGGAGTTTTAGAATAGGTGGCCCCACGTGTTGGGGGCCCAACGAAATAGCGGGCCCCAGCGCTATGCACTAATAAGCCGTTGGGTTTTAGAATAGGGGCCTCCCCTACGCAGCAGGGCCAGGCTTACGTTTGTCGACTGAAGCGCCACTACAGCAAAACAAAAAGATAGTCTTAAGAAAAAAAGATTTTAAAGTACGCGTTTATGTTTACTTTTTCATCACAAACTGTTATCACAGCCGACATAAGATTTAAGAGTAAAAATTATAAGAAGTGTGTGTTTTTACTGAGGCGGGAAACCCCATTCGAACGTCCCGCCAAGTCATTTCCATGGCGACCAAACAATGCGTACTCGATAAGCCTAGGAGCTATGTAAACACAGAAGCAATCTGAAAATCTTGAGCATTTCATCACTAAAATTTTGTGGAGCGGGCGTCTTCAGAAAAAGCGAAAATTTCGTGCGCCTTTCGTTTGCCGATAACTTAGTATACAGAGCAGCTGCGACAACGAATCGGTGGAGAAGCGAGAGGCCCCGCTTCGATGGGCGCCGCCATGTTGCCTGAACGTAGAGCGGCGTTGGGGCGCACGCCTATTTCGTCAAGATAGCGTTCGCCGCTAACTTTAACCCAAGACGCAAGGCGGGCCTTGCGTTCTGCGCATGCGCACTTCGACGCCCCAAACTTCTTGGGGCCCCCAAAGCTAGGGGCCCCCTATTCTAAACATATCTATCGATCTATCTATTCTAAAACTCCCCAATAACGCAGGGCGCCCCGCTGCTCCCCTATCCCCCAATCGATAATGCCCCCTTTTCTAAAAATTAACGGTGCTTTAGCTTTGGTTAAACCGAGTCAGAAGGGATAGCTTCACGATGGTTTAGCCTGGCAAAGTCTTGTTATGCTGTTCGTTGAGCGTTTTTTTCTTCGTATTTTCCAGGCTAAACCATCGTGAAGGTACGGCTTCTCACTCGGTTTAACCAAAGCGAAAACGCCGTTAATTTCTTCCTAGGCGCGCCGGCGCTCCTTCCGTCATGTGCACGGTTAAAGGTGGCGTGACGTCACGCCCTATCACGTAAACAACGCATTTAGGCTCCTCGGCGAGCCCAAAGTCGACCATGTGGCCAAATTTTGGTGGACATTGACGTGACCTTGACGTCCGACCTGACCTTGACTTGGCCTTGAAATGACCTTGACCCTTGTCCTGTCCAACTGCTTGACCACTGACCATCCACCGGTTCTCCAAACTTATAAACCGAACGTTTGACCTTGGGTGAGCCTTGAAGGTTTGCCGCACGGCGATTTCAGCCCGAGACCTCTAGTAGTGAAGGTACTGGTTCAAAGCTCCCAATGTGACTACGATACGCGCGCCGCCGGCTTTGGAAGCTAAGGCAGGGTTTGGAGTGGAGCACTGCAGACGCGTTCGACTGATCGGCAGCGGCTGCTTTGTGCAGCCTCACGCTATACGTGAAGGACAGCGCAGCGCGTTGGAAACGGCAAAGAATGCCAAACCCAATGCGCATACCGATTAAAAGACTGCGGCTAGCAGCGTCTATAACCAGGTCCATAAAATTTTCCATCGGCCGAAGGAGACGTCGAAACTCCGCCTCTCTGGGATGCTGCAAGCCGGTTCCGCTTCCGCTGTGCTTACGTCAGGTGCACACGACCGCCCAGTGAGCAAAGTGGCGACGCCCAGGTAGCCACTGTTGGAAAGGTCTATAGTTAGCTACAACTTGTCTGCAGTGACCGCCGCACAGAATTCATCCGTGACAAAAAGTAGTCCGCTATTAGAGCTTGTCCTGTTAGCTAAACAAATAGCTTACAACTTAAAACAGTGCGCAGGGACAGGACACAGTCGAGGAACACACAGACACAGCACTGTGTCTGTGCTGTGTCTGTCTTCCTCGACTGTGCCCTGTCCCTGCGCACTGTTTTAAGTTCAAAAATGAACCAACTGGCCCCGCTACTTCCCAAAATAGCTTACAGCCAGGCAAAATTATAATCTCAAGAATTTTGATGCATATAGACCGTTTTCGGCGCGAGAAGGAAAATAGCCTCGAACCGGCGCGCGCGCGCCGCCGCTCCTCCCCCTCCTCTCCTACTGGTATGCGCGGGCGGCGAGGTACGTGTTGAGTGACGTTCGTGTGCTGCTGTCTTTTGCACGAGAAAACAGTTTTTACGTGTTCTGACGCTGACTGTGAACATGAATCGTGAGCCGAGGTCATCAGGATAACACTGCGCTGTTTTCGGCTGCACCAACAGCTATTGCGAGCGAAAAAAGCTAGCGCAGAGCCATGAGCAGAGCATCAACAGCCGCGGCGTCAGTGCGGGTGCGACTTGTTCCACCTGCATTGCTTTTCGTCAGATGAAGACGAGCGATGTCTTTGGCTGGCTAGCGTTAAAAGAGAGGATTTTGTGCTTCCTTGATGTCACATGCTTTCTTCTCTAGCAGATAAAAAATGATGTGTGGCATCCGGACGTGTGGCCACTTCAGTCAGTGACAACACTTGGATGCCTGTACAGCTCGTGACCTGCAGACAAGTATGAAGGTCACAAAATCAGAGCAATGGAAGTAGACAGCTCAGATAAGCAGAAAAAAGACCTTGTGGAGGCCAGTGTTGAGGTCGCCCAGGAGGCGACCACGGCCACGTTTATTTGAGGCTGCCTGAGAAGAGGTAGCGACAGAGCAGCGGCGGCAGCGTCCGGCGATGCCGAAGTCCAGAGCGTTCTCTTCTGCGCGAGCCGGCGTTCTCCTGCGCGTGCCCACCGCTTCGTCGTCTTCCGCGTGCCGAAACGGTGGCGCTACAGAGGCCCCCACCCAGCACGAACGTCCGGTTTGTGCGAAAGGGACACAAAACACGAGAGGAGAGGGTGGAACAAAAGAAAAATGTAAACTGGGAACGAAAGGCCGGTGAGTTCAGGCACCACCACCTGTTCAGGTCGGTAGTCCGGGAAGGCAGTCAGGCTGGAGAACAAAGCTCAGGTGGTCGAGCCTGGCTGCTTCGCAACGGGCGAGGGAGACTCAGAAAGGGGAAGGCGAGGAAAGGGGCAGCAGACAGGAAAAGTCACCCACTAAGCGTCGACGAGATGGTCGTAAAGCAGTCTTCAGAGAAACTAGTAGTGGTGGCAGTGGGCTCGAGGATGGCCTGAACATCAACCAACGTACAGATGTCCGATCGTGTGAAGTGCGTCGCCCCAGCCGGCGGGGTAGTAGGTGCCGCCTAATACAGCAGCAGTGGTAGAAGCGGAGGCGATGGCGCAGTCGCTCGTGGCGGCGAAGCAACGGCATGGCAGGCGAAGGCGGAGCGAGCAACGGGGGGCTGCCATATGATTGGAAAGCCGGGACTGCTTGGGGAGTGGCAGCGGTGGATGCAGGAGTAGGGCGCAAATCCGGCACGTGAGCGTCGGAAGAAACGGGGTGCGCTGGTGCTGCTACGACAGGCGGTGCTGGAGGGGGCCCGCTGAGGCGCGTCCATGACGCATGCGTGCCACCTTCGGTGACTGTCTCGTTTGGCGCAGAGGCAGAGTCACTTGCGAAGCCGCCAGATGACCAGGGAGCCGTGGGAAGCAGTGCGGGTTTCGTATTAGCAGTGACAGGGTCCTGGTGTGGCGTGCATGCGTGCCCCGCGACAGGAAGGACAGATGGGCTCACCGGAGAGAGGCATGAGGGGACAGGCGAACATGTGACGAGGAGCGGGGCTGCGCCGCAGGTCGGGTTACTTTCCGAAGAGGTGGGGCACGTGTCGAGAGAGACCTCTGCTGGTGGTGGTCCCAAGGCAGGCACCACAGCTGGCAAGCAGGGCTGAGCAGGAGCCGTCGGACGGGTGCTCGCACGTGGATCGTCGTCTAGAGCCGAAGCTTGTTGTACCTTGTGGGATGCAGGGTGGAGAAGGTTTGCGCCGAAAAACTTGAAGAAGGCGTCCTTCAAGCCATCGTAAGGGTGTTCACCCGGCGGCGAAAGGTCAAGCTGGGTAAAGAGATCGGCGGGCAACTCCCTTTTCACGAGGAGGTACCGCCAGATCTGTGATCGGACGCCGTTCACGTGTAGCTGAGCGTCCACTTGCAGAAACCAAACGACAGGGCTGTGCGGGCGGAACGGCCACAGCTGCAGACGTGAAGGGTCGAGAAGCTCGGGTGGCTGCCACTCGTCTTGAGCCAGGTCCTTGGCGAGAGGGCAGGAATTCGAGGGTGCGGTCGTTGCTGAAGCAACCGGGCCGGAGACGCTGGACTGGGGCGGAAGAGTACTGGCCAGTGACGGTTGCGGCGTGCTGTTTCTCGAGGATGCAGCCGAAGACGAGTGCGATGCTGGTGCGGGCGCAGGCGGTGGCGAAAGCGAGTCCGCCTCATCATGGAGCGGCAGCGGGTAGTATGAGGCGCCGTAGTAGGCGAGGACGGCAGCGCGCAACTCGTCGTAGGGCCGGCATCCCGAGGCAGGGCAGGCGAGTCGGCAGAGGAGGTCAGGCGGGAAATGTCGCAAAGGACTGCGTGTTTGAACGGCTGGATGGTAATGCCGTTCAAGTACATCGCAGCCTCCAGTTGGGCGAACCACCAGCCGACGCCTGCAGGCCGGAACGCTGGAAGCGGGGGGTTGAAAACCAGGTCTTGGCAGCCTGCCATGCTGGGACGCCGCTTGGATAGAAGGCGCAGCTCTCCGGGTCACCACGATGTGGAGGCCAGTGTTGAGGTCGCCCAGGAGGCGACCACGGCCACGTTTATTTGAGGCTGCCTGAGAAGAGGTAGCGACAGAGCAGCGGCGGCAGCGTCCGGCGATGCCGAAGTCCAGAGCGTTCTCTTCTGCGCGAGCCGGCGTTCTCCTGCGCGTGCCCACCGCTTCGTCGTCTTCCGCGTGCCGAAACGGTGGCGCTACAACCTCTCCAAAGTTTTTGTTGCATGCTAAATATGACAGCAAATGATATGCGATATTACAGCACTGCCGAGTAAGCAATGTTGTTGCAGCAGTGTTGTTACCGCGAACAACTGGGCCTTGGCAGAAACAAAAGAACGTGCTGACTGCACCAGTCGTCAAGATACCCAAAAATTGTGTGAAGACGCATAGCGTGCTTAACGACTACCGCAAACGCGCTTGCTCACCAAAGCACAATCGAGCTGCGGGTGGCGTGGCGAATTTCTACTCCCGCGTGGCAAATACCCATGCAACCTTTCATCTAACTTTCTCTATTTAGTGCGGACATTTATTTAGGGCCGCAACACTTTTCTTTCGACGAGTGAAGAGTGGACACGTACGCGGGAAAAAGCGGCGAGGCAGCGAGAACGACCATTGCTCGCGCTCGCTCGGTGGCCAGGCCCCCAAGCAAGCAATGATGACATACGCGATGTCAACTAGCCTAGACAGTGCTTTCGTTCGGTGCCTGCCCGCTCTGGCTTAGTAACCATTCTCGCACCTACCACCTAGACCTGCTCGTAGGCGAGCATTTATCTCGAAGTGATAACCAGCTGAAACGCAGAAAGGACACCAGGCATCAAACGCCTGAATCTGGCACTACACGTATCTCGCTGAGAAGTGCACTGTAGTACCTGCCTGAAATTGTGAAGTGTATACGGGTCAGCTTTCACGAAAGAAATTCATCACCGTGAGTGCTCCAACAATACAGTTCGCGTGTGCGCACCACGCACACTTAAGCAAAGTGAAGTGCGGCTAACGTAAACATTCATGAAGTGACTTTTTTATGCTGGCTGGTGATCGTAGTCTATCGAACTCAATCAGATAGCATAAAAGAAGCTTGGCGGCTGCCTGTGTCGCTTCTTCGACCGCCGTCGTAGATAGTGGTGCGACCGTTACTGTGCACTAGAGCAAACAAACAACTCGTAAACAAATTTCGTTTGCCTAGGTCAATCAACGGAACGACGGTGAAAGTGCCTCCTGCCCCATAATTCGATGGAGTTCCAGCCATCACTAAATCAAACGGCGGCAGTCTTGCTCGAAAAGCTTTTCCCGTCACCCAGGCGCATTTCTAGCATACACACACACGCACAAAAAAATCAGAAGCTGCGAAACGCCAATTTGCGATGTCTCCGTACTGCACCGTGGGCGCAGCACAAATGCGCGCGCGCATACCAGCATGGCGCTAGGGACAAGAGCAGAACAGACGGCGCCACCTCTTAAAATGGCGGCGCCCTAGATGAAATGGTCTATACTCCGTTTCATACATAGCAAGCAACGCTGCCAAAGCTAGCGCGCCTGTTCGCGCAGGCTAAGTCCGCACGCAAAAAGTAGTTCGCCATGCAACCAAAGCAAACACAAACACATTTCGTAGCGACAAATCTTAAGTGCCGTAAGGGACAAGAAGGGACAAGAACAGAATATAGACGGCACCACCTCCCCAAAATGGCGGCGCCCTAGATGAAATGGTCTATAGCTTGTTTGATATAGACTATAGTTAAACATCAAAAAGCTGAGCTGGTTTACTGCTGTGACTGGTCAGTGGAGCAATGCAGGACGCCGGGGACCGTGGCCCATTGTTAGCAACTGCTGTATCTTTCAAGTTGTATCCAGTGTTGTAGGCGTTACCGAAAAAAGTAACTAAATACGTTACCTGTTACACTATAAAAAAAAGAACGCGTTACCGCCCTACGTTACCTACAGAAAAGGTAACGCGCTACCGTTACCGTTACCGAAAAAAGGTATCGCACGTTAGTTTGCCATTACTCCATGCCGAAAAATTTTAATCAGTGCGTCTTCGCTGGAACTGTAACCGGTAACTCGTTTTCTCTGCAAGGCTTGTTTTCCAACCAAAAGATCTCCAACCCAGACGACATGCTAGCGAATGAAACCTCGGGATGGCCGCATTCTGCTTGCAACAGAGTTTAGGCAGGAAAAGGAGGGAGGCCGTCCTTTGTCACAGTGCTGTGGGGAGTGGGTTGTTCCTTGTTCTGGCTAAGGGAGAAAGGGGGGGGGGGGGTATGACTATGAAGGGAGAAAGTTGGAGCGACAGTGTTGTTCAGCAGAACAGTTTTTGGAAAGTTTAGCATGAGGTAGCTCACTACTGCCGGCACGGGAACAAAGGCCCATTGCCTTCTTTTTTCCTCTACTTCGGTGCTACAGCCGGTTGACTGCAATTCCCTTTTCTGTGCTGTACCATTGTACTCTTTCGACGGCTTTCTCGGGGCCATCTTGAAGTAAACTGGCGACGTTCCCGAGTTTACTCATAAGAGGGAACTGCTTCCACAAAGGATGCGAGAGTGTCGCCTGGGACCGAGACCTTTTGGTTCCAAAACAAGCTTACGGAGAAACTGACTTACAGATTTCTGCAAACGGTCCATTGGTGGCTCGGCATGCGTGCACTCTTTAGAGAGTTGTGTGTGTGAGTGGTTTGGGGGTGAAGACAAGTGTGTGAATGCGTGCTCGTGCTTTTTTTTTTAGTTGAGTGCAACGTCAAGGGCAGGTGTTTTCTCGCATGCGAGTCGCAGCAAGGGTCGTTGAGAGCACCTGTAGATTTTGTTTATTTGCAACATTATTTTCGGCGTTTTTTTTTTCTGAAAGAGAGGCGAAGGGGGACAATTGAAATCAAAAGTAACTAGTAACGTGACACCTCGCGTTACCGGAAAATGTTAACGTAAGTACGTTACCCGTTACAGTTCCGAAATGGTAACGAGTACGTTACTAAGTTACCGAAGAAAGTAACGCGTTACCGGAAACGCCGTTACTTGTAACGCGTTACTCACAACACTGGTTGTATCCTACTACAGATTGCGCTACGCAGCCACTACGAGGGATATTGTGGTGCCATATATTTTCAGCGACGAGAGAGAACGCATTTTTTCTCATCCCGTCCCAGCAGCTTCCACTCTTACATGTCATCCACTCACCACAAATAGCGGCTATCGCCAGTCAGGTTAACACAGCGAGCGAGTGTGTGCGAAGCGATATACGAGTGCAGTGATGAATGGGGCTGTCAGCCTTACGTAACGTGGCGCCCGTGCGGAATCTACGACGCGTAGGCAATGAAGAGCTGTTGAGTGCATATACACGGCGTGGCAGCTACGAACGCGTGCTCGAATTTACATGACACTTTCTGAGCCTGCCGGCTTCTATAGCTTTAGCGGGCATTAAAATCTCGTTAAAAAAACTTTATTGGGATTCAAGTCAAGCATGCAGTGTCGAATGCCCCTCAGAGAAGGCCCTCTAGCAGATGGCATCGACCTATTGTTATGATGTCACAGATAATCTCATTCCATGGAGGATACTGACACCTTCCTGGCATGTCCGGCTAGGGGATTATCCACTACCTGGAATTCCAAGAGAAGGCAAGCCTAGCATAGGGCGGCAAAAATGTTAGGTGGGCAGGGGAGATCAAGAAGTCTGTCGAGGTAGGACAGCCACAGATGGCGAAGGACAGGGTTTTATGGAGAGGCATTTACCCTGCAGTGGGCGTAGTCAGGCTGCTGCTGATGATGATGATTCAACAGGCTTCCGGCAACACGCATAAGAGTTGCGAATGTTTTTCCTTACGGTTGCTCAGCGAGAATGACGAATCTGAGTGTCATTTGATGTTGCTCACCAGCAGTACTTTGCCTCTTTGTGCCTCTTCACCTGCCGTTAGCCCGGTTTATTTATGCGACTGCGTGTAAAGCCCATCGCAATGGCACGAAAAGTAAGTTTCTATCTCCTCAGTCAACAAATTTTTAGCCAAATCAATTATAGCCTATCGGCTCCATTTGTAGAAGCCCGTAGCTTCAAGAAAGCCGGCTGTTTAGGGCCCTCAGTTTCAAAGACGTTAACTGATAAAATTTTACACCCCCCAAAAAAAACGTGTCAGTAACAAGTCAGCGGCCCTCAAATGCAGGCAAAGGATGTTACGGAGCATCGCCAATACGGTGTGCCTCACCACAAAAGCGTGTACATGCAGGAAACTCGAGAGCATGTATGCACATCGGCTTGATGGCCGCAACGGAAAGCGTGTGGAGGTCGAAACAGGACAGCCGCAGCAGCTGGGCAGAAAGGACGCCTCAGCCCGGCAGGGCCACAGTGAGAGTGTTACCTCCTGGACGATGAATATCTCGTAGACGAAGCAGACGGCCACCACGGTGATGCCTTGCTCCTTGCACAGGGTGGCCACCGCCACCAGCACGACGCAGGCCACCAGGGGACGCCACTCTGCGCGAAAAACGACGCCAGGGGGCGTCAGCTGCGTAGCTCAGATGAAATCTCAGGGCCGCCTTAAAAACGACAAAGCGTGCCTCATAATGTTTATTCCTTTCTTCGTTAAACTCAGGTAGGGTGCCTCGATGAGCGCGCCCCCTCCGGAGAAGGGTGCGCATCGAGGCACCCTCAGCTCAGGGTTCCCACGTAGTGACGCAAAACTATCGATAGCACTATCGATACTGTCGACAGTTGAGTCACTATCGAACCATCAGTGGTAAAAAAGACTATCGATAGTACTATCGATAGTTAGAACTTTCGATAGTAGTATCGATAGTACTATCGATAGTACTTTCGATTGTTCTATTGATAGTACTATCGATATCCGTATCGATACCACTTGTTATATATAGTACTATCGATTCTATAAAATCAACCACGTGTACCCACTGCAACCTAAACTTGGTTTCCCGAGTGTATGGTATGATGGTATGGAGGTGATGGTATGAGTAACTGACAGGACTCGCCCATTTTTGCGGCCTACGCGTCACTGAGCTCTGCAGACGTTCCCTACGTAAAGTTGCTGGATAAAATGTTATCGTGCGAATGTCCTGGTTGCGAAGTATGTGTGCGAAAAGCGTTTCTGCAGCGGTTACGTCAGCAAGACGACGTATGCAGTGCGCGATAGTGTCGTGTAAGCCATCATAGCTTGTGCTGTTTGTTCTTTCATCGGATGCAGTTCAAGGTATTTTCCGAACTGTCCCAGTGCGCGTTAAAGAACCCCAGCTGGTCGAAATTTACCCGGAGACCTCCACTACGGCATCCCTCATAGCTTGAGTGTCTTTGGGACGTTAAGCCTCATGAGACCGTGAAACCAATCAGGTAGAGCAAATGTTTTGGTTATATCGCTGGCCAACAGATGCGTAATATCAGTATTGTTACTATCAATAATCTTACCATCGACAGTTTCACTATCGAGAGTCTTGCTATGGATCGCGGTACTATCGCTAGTAATACTATCGATAGCAACACTATCGATAGCAACACTACCGATAGTCTATCGATAGTAGCACTATCGACAGTTTTTTTTTACACTATCGATAGTTTCAAAAAAAAAAAAACTCGATACTATCGACAGTCAATTTTCCGATAGTTTTGCATCATTATTCCCACGGCCTTCGTCCCTACGAACCCTCTTTACAAGCTTCAACAGCTCTGAACGAAAAAAAAAGAGAAATAAGACGCCAGAAACCTATCATACTACAAAATGAGTGCGGTGCACATTTATGCCACAGACGAGGAAGGGCTCCTATAATGCAGCCCACGATCGACTGCTGCCAAAGGGGACGCCGCGGGATTCTTTCCCGGCAGCTCACGCGTCATCCTCCTTCCTGCTTCGTCCCAGCTACCGCCTTTTCCGCTGTTTAACCTGCCCCTGCGTGACCGGGCCTCTGAGACACTTTAAAATAAAGTGCAAGGGTGATACAGAGGTCAGAAAGACGGAGTCAGCTATTCTACAATGAGAGAGATTTGCTTTACGGTAAAAAATGCGCCTATTTCCGGACGCTATTCCTGTATCGACATCTGCAGAGATACCACCACATTCTAGTGAAATACATTTCATTGTTGCTACAGATTTGCCACACACTGCGCATGAGTCATCGTCATGGCTAAAATTCTTTTCGTAGCTTCGTGTACTAGGACACCCTGATCTAGCTTAAAAGGGTAGGGCACTGCCTCTTGAGTTATCGCAGAAGACTGCTTCCTGATTTGATTTCCCCGTTTACAGGTCTACAGCCTGCCTTTTTTCTAATCAATTAATCCCGTTCATGCCCCCTGCATTTTCGGCCAGTCATTAAAGCTATTTCTCCTTCGTTATATGCTGCATACTTATTGGTTAGTTTTCTGGTCCTTTACCACCCCTGAGAGTCAACGCCCTTTCTGTAAAAGTATTTAAACACCTTAGCTGCTTACCTTTTATCGCCCAATTTCCTCATGCGTTCTTCATACAATATTTTACTCTCAGCTTCTCGATCTTCGAACCATGCCATGTTGCTGTGCTCCTCTTGCCTGTCTTCTGTTAACCCTTTAAACCTTTCAGACCGACCTACCACCCATGAACGTATCTTAGAGAGAGCGGGGGGGGGGCTCTGCTTCTACCACCTCCCTCTCTCTCACTTCCGCGCTATGAACGAAATTGATTTATTTACTAATAGTCTTGGCCTGAGGCCGTTACAGGGTGATTACAAGGTAATAAATGCAGAATAGCAGTACTGCTATGCTGAAAACAGGTAATGGAATTCAAGAGTGCAATAAATGGCACAAGTACAAACCAAGAATTAACAGAAATTTATCAGGGTGTCGCCATGTCTTTACAGCCGCAAAACACATTACAGCCTGGAACAAAATGTACATTTTCGAAATAAACATACCATCATTAACTGCCACAGAAAAAAGACCCCTCAGTCAGGATTCAAATAGATTTACAGTGTTTGCTGTCAGTATATCACGGGGCAGCGAGTTCCACTCTTGTATTGCTTTGGGAAAAAAGGAGTACTTATATAAGTGTCTATTCGTGCTGACATGGGTTGGATGTGGTCTTGGTGGCTCCTTCTGACTGATCGCGACATGCGCGGCTTTATGTACTGTTGAGTGTTCAAGTTAAACGAGTTATGGCGAATCAAATAGAGAAACTTTAATCGAGCTATCCTTCTGCGTTATGAAAGTGGGGATAGGTTGAGTTTCTCGAGCATTTTAGTTACTGAGTCGGTTGGACGATATTAGGATAAGATGAACCCCGCTGCTTTTCTTGGAATATTTTCAATTCTATCTGGTTCTTGCTGAAAGGGTCCCACAAGTCGCAGGCGTATTTTAAAGTGGAACGAATTGAAGTCAAGCATGCGTCTAATTTCGTTTTTTCAAGAGCGAGTTTAAACTTTCGTCTCGAATACCAGAGCTTTTTTTTTCAGCTGAACAGCATATATTATTTATATTCGCTTTCCAGATGAGGTCATCAGATAAGGTTACCCCTAAGTACGTGAAACGATTTACACGGCTTTTGAGCTCGCCATCTATCGCACAATTGAGAAAGTAGACATTTTTATTCTTATTTGTCACTATCGTGTACATACTCTTACTGTACTGTATTTTAATGTACCATTTGACACACCAGCCACTAATAATTTATAACGCGGTCTTTAAGCCAGTCTGGTCGCTGTGGCTGGCTACTTGGATGTAAATTAAGCAGTCAGCTACAAAAGTCGAACCTTGATATTAGCGTCAATCCTGTCTGCGATGTCATTTATATGACATTGATGTTATTTAACGATGCTAACGATGTTATCTATATAACCGGGCCTAGCACAGATCCCTGAGGGACCCCTGAAGTTACAGGTAAAATTCCGGATTTCGCACCATTTACTTCCACAAACTGCGTCCTTGCCAGGTATGCCACAATCCATTTGATAATTTTAATGTTAACGCCGATATTAAGCAGGTTTACCAAGCAGATCGGTGTGTGAAACTCTGTCGAACGGTTTTGAAAAATCCAGGCAAACATCATCTAGACTTCAGACTTTAAATTAGACTTTCACCGTCATCACCATCATCAGCCCGACTACACCGACTGCAGGGCAAAGGCCTCTCCCATGTCTCCAATTAACCCTGTCCTCTGCCAGTTGCGGCCACTGTATCCTTACAAACTTCTTAATCTCATCCACCCACCTAACCTTCTGCCGTTCCCTGCTTTGCTTGCCTTCTCTTGGAATCCACTCCGTTACCCTTAAGGACCAGCGGTTATCTTGCCTTCGCATTACATGCCCTCCCCAAGCCCACTTCTTCCTCTTGATTTCAACTAGGATGTCATTAACCCGCGTTTGTTCCCTCACCCACTCCGCCCTTTTCCGATCTCTTAACGTTACACCTATCATTGTTCTTTCCATTGTCCTTAACTTAAGCTGAACCCTCTTTGTTAGCCTCCACGTTTCTGCCCCATAGGTGAGTACCGGTAGGATACAGCTGTTGTATACTTTACTCTTGAGGGATATTGGTAAACTGCCATTCATGATCTGAGAGAACCTGCCACATGCGCTCGACCAACACCCCACCTCCTTCCCCACCAGAAGAAAAGAAAGACTCCGGCTATGTGCCTGCTACAGACGTTGCGGGAACACAACAATCGCAACAGGCGCGTGGTCACCTGGGCGGCGCTGGTTCACGTGACGGGTCGCGCGTAGACCGCCAACAGCCGCTGGGGAGGGCTCCCTGTTGGAGCCTGCGCAGTAAAACTAGTGCACTATAGTAAAACGAGGCAAGTGGTGCTTTAGCGATGGAGCGACACGTGGCACTTTAGCTCTGGAAGTACTCAACCGTGCAGGCCACCACCTTCGCCGGACGGTGCACAGAAACCGGAGGTCCCTATAAAAATGGTCTAGAGAGAGTCTATTGACTTCTTATGGACTCTATTGCCTTCCTATATATATTTCTTTTTGTCTATTCATAGTCTATAGACTGTCTATAGGCAAAAGTCTACTAAAAGTGTATGGCCATAAATCTACAGGTTGTCTATAGACTGTCTGTGGCATTTGTATTGCCTATAGACTATTCTCTAGGATTTGTCTATAGGCCGTCTGACAGAGGTCTGTAGACACTCTACAGAGTGTATAAAACTTTTTTTGTAAGGGGTGACTCACCTGTGCGCTTCCACCGGTCCGCAGCCCGGGTGTACGCCAGGAAGGCCAGCAGGAAGAACACGGAGGAGAGCGACTCAGCGCGGCCCACCACGCCCGTCACCTGTGTAAAGGCAAGAGATATACATGAGACGAGGCGAAGACTGTGAGGACGTGAGGGCTCTTCGAGAATGACGTCACGGGAAGTCAAGTAGGAACCACTGCAGCATTTGAACCAAGTGCGGATGGCGGACTCAGAACCACATGTTTAGCTTTGGAGCGCCTACTAAGCCTGCAGGTTTCGTTGCGTCATGACTCATGAGAAAGGTTTATTTATTATTTACCCTTAGGGCCCAAGGACATCACAGAGGGGAGTGGGGGTGAAACAAAAAATGTAAAACGCAATACAGCAAAAAGATAAGACAAAACTAAATGGTCATTATACAATAAATGTTAACGACTGCGCAAAAAGATATAAAATACAAAGTCAAAATCAGCAGCAACACAGCCAAGCAGTAGTTGTCAAAAACCAAAAGCACCGAAAAACGACAGCAAAAATATGTTAAACATTGGAGCAAAAAAGGTTAGTAACAGCTGTACGAAACGCAATGGCATCTGTGATCGGCGACTTTCGCGAAATCGACGATACGCTGCGGCGGCATTCCAGCATAGTCCAAGAAGGATTGGCGCGCTCTGAACCGCGTCGTTTGCCCCGTTGCCTGCGTGCGTTAGTTTTCCTGTAAAGATATATATTAAAGCAGCGCTGTTACACGGATGTTTGCACGCTCAGACGAGTCGCTAAGCACCACTGCGTGGGCTTTCTGACGCCAGCAGTGCAGTGAGAGAGAGCATGACAACAAGAAGCTTGCACGCAGTGTAGTAGAGCGCTTGCGGGACATGCATGATTATAATCAGGTACCTAGCCTGTATTTCTGAAAAGACGATTTGCGCGGACTAGATGCGTGTGTGTAAATACGACGTGGTATATGATGACAAACGCCGCTGAACACACATGAGTAACAGGTTCATTTTGAAACGCGAAAAGTTTTGTGAATCAGGCCTTCCTAGGGCATGCGTGTGCGGGGATGCGATGATTTTATTCCGACCGCATCTCCTTCGAACTCTCTTTGCAATTCGTCTTTGCCGTCCTTGTCACTGGAGTCAGTCAGATCCGCCGATCGTGAGAATTCATTAGAACCGAAAGAAAATAATTGTGTCATACATAGCGTCTGATTACATGCCTTCCATCCACTGCTTATCAACAAACTGAGAGAGAACACCGGACGCGGCTGACTGCTCAGAGAAAGAAAATACGCGGGGCAACCGACCGCATTGTTCTCTCTTTCCATTTGTACACACGATTAGAAATCAATATTCACATGCCCATGCTTAACAAAATTTACGACGACAAAAAAAAAACGCAAAAGGGCGTAGCTTTATTAGATCGATATCAAGCGACAGTGAGTTTCCAACTTTTCTTGCTTGTTTTCTAGCGCTACGAAAACGCTTGAATTTGCGTACCTGCAGTGCTAAACAAAACAAACAAAAAAAGTCGCCTCAAGTGTCACTCCCAACCTGTACAAGCGCTTTCTTCGTCGATGTCGTGGGAGTTTAAATTCTCTCTATAGAGCGCGAGTCGACCCGACCCCTCCGCTTTGACGCCAGCTGTTCTCGAACGACAGGCAACCACATCTTCCTTTTGTCTCGTTTATTCCTTTACAACCTCGATAAATGAAGGACCGACACACGCGAGGCTGCCACCATCGACAAACAAGCGCAAGTTTAGCGTGAAAAGTCAAAATAAGTGCGACTCTACATAGGTCGCGCACAGAAGCAGTCCTGCGTACAGCCGAATTTGAATAATTGATGCATCTCCTCTGGGCAGTGAAAATCACCAATAGGGGACCCAAGCGAGACATGTTACTGGGCGAGGTGGTTGGCAGTCGTCCTGAGAAAGGCAGCGGAGTTGTCAGCGCAATTGTGTCCGCTTCTTGTGCTTGTCCGTCGTCCGCCGGCGCTGCCTTTCTCAGAATGAGAACCACTCGAAGGGTGCCGCTAACCGCGGACAGCCTCAGAAACTACGCTGCAGCATAACGTGCCGATTCTACACATGCTAGGCATATATCCTCCGTTTCATACAAAGCAGGCAACGCTGCGGAGGTAGCTGAAGTAGTACGTCCGCGAAACTATATTACTCCGCCACGTATCATTCGTTATTCTCGATACTCCGGTCATTGTTTGGACGAATACAAAGAGCGGTATAAAACGATGTAGTAGCATTGAAAATCACGGTCGAAGCTGTGAGGCGCTCAGTGTTCGGGCTCTCTGGCCATAATTTTCACGGAGTGTGAACTACTTTTTGGGCGCGGATTTAGTAGAAGCGATTCGCCTTACCCACCGCGTATCATACCGCCACGTGTACTTTTTGCTTCTCAAAATCTCGCGGGGTCGCAGGACGAAAATGTGGCAGGAGGTAAAACGAAGTCCGGGAGGTGCCAGTCACGGCACTTAAGATTTGTCGCCACGAAATATGTTTGTGTTTGCTTTGGTTGCATGGCGAACAACTTTTTGCGTGCGGACTTAGCCTGCGCGAACAGGCGCGCTAGCTTTGGCAGCGTTGCCTGCTATGTATGAAACGGAGTATAGACCATTTCATCTAGGGCGCCGCCATTTTGAGAAGTGGCGCCGTCTGTTCTGCTCTTGTCCCTAGCGCCATGCTGGCATGCGCGCGCGCATTTGTGCTGCGCCCACGGTGCAGTACGGTGGCGTCGCAAAGTGGCGTTTCGGAGCTTCCGATTTTGTGTGTGTGTGTGTGTGTGCGTGTATGCTAGAAAAGCGCCTGGGTGACAGGAAAAGCTTTCCGAGCAAGACTGCCCCCGTTTGGTTTAGTGATGGCCGGAACTTCATCGAATTGTGGGCCCGGAGGCACCTCCACCGTCGTACCGATGATTGACCTAGGCAAACGAAATTTGTTTACGAGTTGTTTGTTTGCTCTAGAGCACAGTAACGGTCACACCGCTATCTACGACGGCGGTCGAAGAAGCGACACAGGCAGCCGCCAAGCTTCTTTTATACTACTATCTGATTGAGTTCGATAGACTACGATTACCGCCAGCATAACAAAGTCACTTCATGAATGTTTACGTTAGTCGCACTTCACTTTGCTTAAGTGTGCGTGGTGCGCAGACGCGAACTGTATTGTTGGAGCACTCACGGTGATGAATTTCTTTCGTGAAAGCTGACCCGTATTCACTTCACAATTTCAGGCAGGTACTACAGTGCACTTCTCAGCGAGATACGCGTCGTGCCAGATTCAGGCGTCTGATGCCTGGTGTCCTTTCTGCGTTTCAGCTGGTTATCACTTCGAGATAAATGCCCGCTACGAGCAGGTCTAGGTGGTAGGTGGAGAATGTTTACTAAGCCAGGGCGTGCAGGCACCGAACGAAAGCACTGTCTACGCTAGTTGACATCGCCTATGTCACCGTTGCTTGCTTGGGGGCTTCGCCACCGAGCGAGCGCGAGCAATGGTCGTTCTCGCTGCCTCACCACTTTTTTTCGCGTACGTGTCGACTCTTCACCCGTCGAAAGAAAAGTGTTGCGGCCCCAAATAAATGTTCGCACTAAACAGAGAAAGTTAGATGAGATGTTGCATGAGTATTTGCCACGCGGCAGTAGTAATTCGCCACGCCACCCGCAGCTCGATTGTGCTTTGGTGAGCAAGCGCGTTTGCGGTCGTCGTTAAGCACGCTACGCGTCATCACACAAGTTTTGCAGACTTTGGTATCTTAACGGCTGGTGCAGTGAGCACGCTCTGCTTCTGCCAAGGCTCGGTTGTTCGCGGTAACAACACTGCTGCAACAACATTGCTTACTCGGCGGTGCTTGCTGTAATATCGCATATCAGTTGCTGTCATATTTAGCATGCAACAAAAACTTTGGAGAGGTCTTTTCTCGCTTATCTGAGCTATCTACTTCCACTGCTATGATTTTGTGACCTCCATACTTGCCTGCATGTCACAAGCTGTACAGGCATCCAAGTGTTGTCACTGACTGAAGTGGCCACACGTCCGGATGCCACACATCATTTTTTATTTGCTGGAGTAGAAATCATGTGACATTAAGGAGGCACAAAATCCTCTCTGTTAACGCTAGCCAGCCAAAGACATCGCTCGTCTTCATCTGACGGAAAGCGATACAGGTGGAACAGGTCGCAGCTGCACTGACGCCGCGGCTGTTGATGCTGTGCTCATGACTCTGCGGCTAGTTTTTTCCGCTTGCGATAGTTGTTGGTGCAGCCGAAAACAGCGCAGTGGGATCCTGATGACCGCGGCTCACGATTCACGTTCGCAGTCAGCGTCAAAACACGTAAACGCTGTTTTCGTAATAAGGGAGTAATTACTCATTGGCATCCACCCGAGCGCAGCCATACGGCTACAAAGGAAAGCTATACAGCTTTCTCAGAAACTTCGTAGTTAAAGAAAAATTCGTCCTGGTCCGGGACATTTGACCAACACAGTTCCCACTTCGAGTTATTGATCAATTCGCTCTCGCCCTACCATACGCTTGCCGTCCTGGTTAGCTCAATTGGTAGAGCGACTGCTCCGGTGAAGCGGTGGTCCCGGGTTCGAAACCCGGACCAGGACGAATTTTTCTTTAACTACGAAGTTTCCGAGAAAGCTGTATAGCTTTCCTTTGTAGCCGTATGGCTGCGCTCGGGCGGATGCCAATGAGTAATTATTCCCTTATTACAAATCTACTCCACCTTGGGGGTTTCCCCTAAACATTTGACCAAAAGCTGTTTTCTCGTGCAAAAGACAGCAGGACACGAACGTCACTCAACGCGTACCTAGCCGCCCGCGCATACCAGGTGGAAAGGAGGAGAAGCGGCAGCGCGGGCGCGCCGGTTCGAGGCTATTTCCCTCCTCGCGCCGAAAACGGTCTATAGCGTGGCCAGTTGCAACTTGAGTTCGCCGTAGCAACGACCGACTGCGATTTCAGTGCCCCAATCCAGCCGGAAGAGGCAGGAGCTCTGCACAAACGCAACACCGGCTGATGGTGTCGCCGCCCAAGCTGGAGGGTAAACGAGCGCATGTTTCGCATCCGGTTTGCGGAGCGCGCAGTGCAAGCGCCGCTTTGCGGGCCGCCGCTCCCGGGGACACAATCGGCGGTGAACGGGCGGCAGTTCGCGCACTCGTTTGAGCGCTTTGTTTCGTTTCGCGCAGCTCCGACGCGGACGTGCTGCGAGTTGCGATGACGCAATTCTAGCCCTTCGCAACGATTCGCCGCCGTTCACAACTTTGGATATGAAGACTTAGTTGTAATCACTTATACGGCAACTTTGGGCCGAGGTTCGACCTTTAATATTTAGCGATGAAGTAGGCAACACCAGTTACAGCAGAATTTACCAGCGAGAGCAAATGGTTAGACTAGGTGCAGTTAGCCGACTTCCGGTGACGAGCAAATCGCGAGGACGACTTTGCAACAGCCGGCATTCGGGACACGTTGCTCGAGCCAATCTCTGCGGTGAAGAGTATCCAGAAGCCAAGTTGGCACCTTGCGCTCGAAAACCCATTCAATGCCGAAGAAGAAAAGGGTTGCGCGAAGTTAATCCCCCATTCTCCCGAGTCGCATTTCTCGCGGAGGGGTAGAGACAAAAGCACAGGCGGTCCGGGAGCTCAACTCATCGCCGATGGAGGGCGCCACCTCTGTCGCGAAGAAAAGGGGGCCCGAGGAGGAACACCGAGCTTACGGCGCGCCAGTCCCCGGGGATTTGCGGGGCCGCCCTTGTGGCGCGTGTCTCGACGAAATCCAACTCCCGAGTTCACGCGGATACATTTCCCGAATGGGATGGCAAATCCCTCGCCTGCCGAGGAACTCCGCAATTACGCGCTTTTTCCCGAACTCCTCGCCGGCGCGCAGTAGCGGCAGTGGAAATCTCGCCGTCGATGACATCATCTGGATACCGACGCATTCGCCATCTCGGAGGCCGTGCTCTCCTCTCCGGCGGGTGTGGATTATCGCGCGCCATTCAGCCGTGGCTGCAATGCGGCTCCACGGCGAAGCATCGCGCAGTCCTAACGACCTTCTTCGCTCTTCACGGGTCGACTCGCATTAAGTGCGCTCCGGATTCGCCCAGTCGTCCGAGCTGCTCTGAACTTCTAACGTCGGCACGCGTGGTACAACACGCAGACTCGAGTCCCCGCACAGTTTAATGCGCGAGTGCAGCTAAAGGCGACATTTTCACTTTTGTTTGTCCGCAGATTTTCCGTCCGTCCGTCCACACCGCGAGGAAGCATAACACACGCAGGCAGATAGTGGCAATGCGGCCCCCTCCGTTACAAAAAGTTTTAGACAGTCTATAAAGTGTCTATAAACTTCTGTCTATGAAGCCTATAGACTTTCTATAGACAAGTCTATAGGCAATAAAAATGCCATAGACACTCTATAGACAATTTATAGATTTTACACTTTTAGTAGACTTTTGTCTATAGACAGTCTATAGAGAATGAATAGACAAAAGGCAATATCTACAGGAAGTCAATAGAGTCAATAAGAAGTCTATAGACTGTCTATAGACCATTTTTATTAGGGCTGAGGCCTTTGGGGCCGACGAAAGCAGGTGGCGCAGCTGCTCCTTTCAGCTCGCATGAAGAACACAAACAACAAAAACGTTGCTAAAAAGTGGCGCTCATTTCACACGCAGCGAAGTACAAGCACCACAAGTAGGAAAACAAACATTTATACTAAAAGGTACCGTATACGAGAGTGAAATATTATCCACTTACGAATGCGGAATATGCTGACCATATGACAAAACAGAGACTTCGTGAAAACGCAGCATTTTCCTACAGAGAGCCGCCTATCCCTACGAAAAGGCATGGGCGCCATCATATACGCGGCTCGCGCAATGTACCGCCTTTGCCGACATTGGATAGGACGATGCCGCCAGATGTCTACAAATACTCGGATGCTTAGCGCGCACCTGCGTAGGAGTTAAAATCGACCGCTGAGACGCGTGGTCGCCAGACGCGGCCGCACACTTAGAAACAATCATCATGGTCCGGCGTTCAAGACGAAGCCTAAGCGTATAGTCTAAGCGTATAGCACGGGCTAAGCGTATAACGTAAGTTTAAGTATTGAAGAAGCGTAGCTTGTTGGGCCAGTTGGTGCATGGTATGTAGAAAACCAGCGAAAATGACGCATTCACAAGGAGGAGAAGTACACAGGACAACGCTGGAAACACAACTGAAAATTCTTTACTTCGCCAACATCAGTTTAAGTCTAACACGTAAGCGTATAGCACGTAAGCGTAAGTCTAAGCGTATAGCACGGGCTACACAGATGGGAAAATTTTGTTCTGAACAACACGTATTCGAGCAGCAGATAACGGGAACACGAGAAGGAGCAAGGGTCAAACGTCACGATACGTTTTGAAGCGAAAAGCTTCACTAGGCTCGTCAACACCGCGCTTCGCGTGAGCCACCCCCGGGCGCCGCCGCGGCGCGCCCTTCCTCCTCCCCGCCACCCCCTACGTTCTCATCCTCGCCACCGGTTTACCCTTCGCCGCTGCCGAGCGATCTCCGCCGCCGTCCCAAGAGGAGAAGGTTCTTTCGCAAGGCGTTGCGATAACGCGTGAGCGGCGGCGGCGGCCAAAAAGAGGCCGTGCGCCGCGGCGCACCCTCCATCGCCACTTCTCCTCGCCACCGGTTTACCCCTTGCCGCTGCTGCGCGGTCTCCGCCGCCGTTCCAAGAGAAGGTTCTTTCGCAAGGCGTTGCGAGAACGCACGCGTGAGCGGCGGCCGTAGAAGGGGCGCTGACATTCGCCATGGAAGGAAGAAAAGAAGACCCAGAAGTGGTAGCGAGGGAGTTGGCTCATAATCTACACAGCTATCGTGGTGCTCCCAGTGCATTGTGCGCGAACTGCGACGGCCATTACGTCAAACCAAGCATAACTGGAGCTTTTCGCTTGTATATCCAGGCTTAACCAGAACTAAGCCACTGCCAATTTTTTTTTACGTTTGGCACTTTGAGCCTGCTTTCTCCAATAACTGACTTTGAGAACAATATTAACCTTGGAAGCAAAAATTCCGCGCGCACGGAACAGACTACTCATCTGCAGCGAGGAAAGAAAAATTCTGGTTTGCAATCCTTGCGTTCGCTGCACGTCAGTGCCGTTTAAACAAGAGAATGAAATAAACTGCATCATACTTGCTTGTGCGCGCATATTTTTCTTTGCTTCCGAGCACACACGTTCCGACGTTTCCTTCCATGATAACTCTTCCTACCAACAGTACTACCCTCTACCCTCCCACTACCCTCTCGCCCAACGTGGCATTATATACCGTGTAATAAACGGTTGCTGGCATTCGTTCCCTCGACACGTACTAGCGTACATCACTCGGTCAGTAATCATCATCATCATTATCAGCCTGACTACGCCCACTGCGGGGCAAAGGCCTCTCCCATGTCTCTCCAATTAACCCTGTCCTTTGCCAGCTGCAGCCACTGTGTTGCGGCAAATTTCTTAATCTCATCCGCCCACCTAACTTTCTGCCGCCCTCTGCTACGCTTGCCTTCTCTTGGAATCCACTCCATTACCCTTCGGGACCAGCGGTTATCTTGCCTTCGCATTACATGCCCTGCCCAAGGCCACTTCTTCCTCTTGATTTCAACTAGGATATCTTTAACGCGCGTTTGTTCTCTCACCCAGTCAGTCACTATGACTGACGCATAAATCGGCGCACCGAGCGAGCCTAGAGACCCAAGAAAATGAGAGAGCGAGACGCTGTGATTCACTACAAGCCCCGCATCGAGAACCCGAGCCTGCTGGCCGTTTCTACGCAGGGAAGAAAGAACGACTCCCGCGCCTCGGAGGATTGTTAGGCTTGCGCTGAAAGGACAGGGAGACAGAGACTTCACTCACCTGACTCGGATACAGTCAAACGCGAAACAAGCAGACGAAGGACGAGCACAATTTACATTTCGCGCGTAATGCGCTACCGCCACGGTTTCGCTCCGCCATTCCTATGCCGGCTGTCGGCGTCTATCGCCGCGCGCAAGCACGCTCTAGAACGGAGTAAAAACTGAAGGCGCTGAGCCAGGATGCGCAGGAACGGCACAGAAAGCTATCGAACCGAAAAAATATCCCGCACCCGCGGGAGACACCCCATTAAAACGTGCGCCAGCGCCCATCGCTGCGCAAGAGAAGAACCGGCGAAGACGCAGATGCGGAGCGTGTTCCTTCCTATAGGTGACGGAACAACTCCTGAGATGGACTGCAGCACCGAAGAGGCGGGATTTCACTGTAGCCTCCCAGTTCCGGCATCCAATTACCGGGAGCCGGATGAGAGCGCGGTGGATCGACACGACGAGAGAAGTTGCGTGCATCGCGGTATAAAATGGAGCCGCGATGGCCAAACTGCCATTTGAACAGCCATGCTTACCGAAGGAACCGAGGTATATAACGAGCAAATGAAAAAGAAGACGACTACGGGTAGGAAGAGAGATTGAGCAGCAAGAGACGCATATTCGAACACTGTGAGAACGCAGCCGTCAGGATAAATCTGACACGAGACGCAGCCACTGAACCACACAACCCAGCGCGGTACAGTAAATGATGGCATGGTATGGTACTTTACGGTGCGGCATGGTATTGTTTGGTATCATCATCATCATCAGCCTGACTACGCCCACTGCAGGGCAAATACGTCTACCATGTATCTCCAATTAACCCCGTCCTGTGTCAGCTGCGGCCACCCTAACCCCGCAAACTTCTTGATCTCAACCGCCCACTTAACTTTCTGCCCCTACTGCGCTTGCTTTCTCTTAGAGTCCACTCAGTTACTCTCAAGGACCATCGCATTACACGGTCTGCCCCAGTCTATTTCTTCCCCTTTATTTCGACTACGATGTCATCAACCCCCGTTTGTTCTCTTACCCACTGTGCTCTTCTTGTATCTTATCGTTACATCTAAAATTTTCCTTTCTATAGCCCGTACGTTGTTCTGATTATTTTTTATTATCCTCTACGGTTCTGCAACATATATGACTACCGGTAAGATGCTGATTTTATACACTTTTCTCTTCAGGGATACTGGTTAACTGCCATTCATGATCTGAGAGAACCTGCCATATGCGCTCCACCCCATTCTTATTCTTCTATTTATTTCCCTCTCATGATCCGGATCAGCAGTAACTAATGGGGGTCCCTTTCTTTTTTTAATTACAGGGAGCGAAAGAGAAGAAGCGAGAAAGCAGAGGAACAGGGGGATAACCAGGAAGATGTTTCGGTTGGCAACTTTGTACTGGGGAAAGATGTAAAATATGAAAGAGAGGGAAAGGGTAATAAGCAAATACGTCTGGCTATGGACGGGCATGCCGCTAAGTCGCAGTCTGTAGTGAAAGTGCGACACCGTTTAAAATCGACACCGTGCTTGACAAGTTATCAGGTCTGCCGATCGTTTGGTCCTCCGCCCGACTCCATCTTACCTGCCCTAAGTAGATGGATTCTCTTACTACTTCCAGCACCTCGGTACCAATTACAAACTGCTGTTCTCTAGCTAGACTCTTGAATATTGCTTTGGTCTTCTCCATGTTAATTTTAGACCTACCGTTCTGCTCTGCCTGTCCAACTCAGTGATCACGCTTTGCTGTTGATGTCCTGAGTGACTTAGCAAGGCAATGTCATCAGCGAATCGCTGATTATTAAGGTATTCTCCAAAAATTCTTATCAAAAACTGTTCCCATTTCAGGCCCCGGAATACCTCCTGTAAACAAGCAGTGAATTGCATCGGCGAGATCATGTCTCCCAGCCTGACACCTTTCCATATTGGAATTTTATTGCTGACTTTATGAAGAACTATGGTGGCTGTGGAACAGTTATAGATATCTTCCAGTATTGTCACAGAAGGCTCTTCTACACCCTGACTCCGCAATGCCTGCATAACTGCTGAGGTTTCGATTGAGGCAAACGCTTTCTCGTAACCAATGAAGGCTATATATAAGGGTTAGTTATCTTCTGCACATTTCTCTATCACCTGATTGATAGCGTGAGTATGGTCTATCATCGAGTATCCTTTACGCTGCCTGATCATTTGGTTGATTGAAGTCTAAGGTATGGTACAAAGGCAAGAGACAGGAAGAGAACAGAGTGGGTCAGAGAGAAAAAAAAACGCGCGCTAATGACATCGCAATCGAAATCAAAAAGACGACATGGGCTTGGGCACGTCATGTAACATGCGAAGGCAGTCCTTCAGGTTAATGGAGCGGATTCCAAGAGAAGGCAAGCGTAGCAGGGGGCGGCAGAAAGTGAGGTGGGCGGATGAGATTAATGCTGGGATACGGTGGCCGCAGCTAGCACGGGACAGGGTTATTTGGAGAGATATGGGAGAGGCGTTTGCACTGCCATGGGCGCAGTTAGGTTTACGATGATGATCGTGGTAGCATGGGATGGTATGGTATGTGCAGCTGATGTCCCAAAGCTGCCCATGCGCTATGTAAGGGGGCTTTCTGGAGGGCTCGGGATTATTTTCGTAAGATTCTTTAGCGTACACCGCTGACATCACACAGCACACACGCATCTTTTAGAAGAAGCCGGAGGGTTCTTGGACTAAGCGGCCCTCCTTGGGAGGCTTTTAACTTTGCTGTTAAATTAAGTTTATTCCCTCTCACGCTCCATCGAAATGCGGGTAGAGCAGCCGAACGCCACAGCCACCATGGCGGGTGCGGAGTAAAACAGAATTTTCGTTTCCGCCACTATCACTACAGCGCTAATCACACCAGCCTGAACAAAACTTTCACTTCGGCAAGGGGAAAGAGCACATCGAAAGTATCGGACAGCGCACGAGAGACGGAGGAAAAACTTTATTCGCCAGCCAAAGAAGAGACTGTGGTCGGTTCTTGGTTTGCTATAGGTGGCCGGGAGTCCTCGGCGACCTTTTTGGCTCATTGCATGGCCGGAAGTTGGGTCTCGGGGTCGGAACTGAGCAGCACGGTCTCGCACCTTTCGGGATTGCGGAGTTGCAGAAAGTGTGAATGTGGCAGATGCTCCGGACAGGCACGTATTTGATCTGGGTGCTGCGAAGTATTCGTTTGGGAAGATAGGGAGTAAACTACTGAGTAAGGGAAGGATATGATTTGCTGCTGGCGCCAAATGACCTCCTGGGCCTTATTTAGGGATTTGTGAAGGGGGGGATATTTGTCTATTTCAAGCCGATAGTGAAGAGTTGCCCCTAACAGACCGCAGGTCTGATCCGCCCACAGCCCAGCTCACGAAACCTCGGGAATAGTGGTCCCCCGATTGTAGAAGTGCGCCGGTACCCAGATTAATTGGATGCAGCCTGTGGGATAGGGCTGGTTCGAAGGAGTGCTGCCACGGAGGGGCAGATCCCCCCTTTCGCAAAATTGCGTGTGGCTGTTTTTGAGTCGCTGAGAATTGTAGCAGCTTCGGTTCCGCTTAAAGCCAACGCTACTGCGGCTTCCTGAGCCATGCATGTGGGGTGCACTGCGGCAGCCGTAGCCCTGTTCCGGTTACTGCGGCCAGTGCGAAAGCCGGGCGGTTACGATATGTTCTACCGCGTCTGCATAGATCAAGGGAGGAAGGTTCCCATGTTTGGTGTGCAGCGCTTGAGCTCGCGCTTTCCGGCGATTCTCGTAGGGGACAGGGTGCATGTTTTTGAGGAGTGGAAGACCTCTTGCGGCGCTAGAATGTGAATCGGCAGTTGTACTTGACTCGGACTGGTGGACTCAAAGCATATATGATGAGGCGTGAGAGGATGGTGCGTACCGTGGTGGTGCGTGTAGGTCGGTTGTATGTCAATAAAAGGTATCACTAAAAAGCAGACTCGAGCCGCTGCCTTACGCGTTCAAAAACGCAACGCTAATTCACTGCGCCACAGGAGCAACGAAAACAGCGGCTTTTAATTGCGCTCTCACCCCTTCTCACAAATATTGTCGCATTTTTTGCGCATATGCAGAACAGAAGATCGCGCGCAGGCGAGCACATCTGGTGAAAACGAGAGTCGACGAGAACCTGAAACCCAGACTCCGCGATGCAGCCGAGAGGACTTCCTTTCCCTCGCCACTTCGTTTCTTTAAACGCTTTTACGATTCCACGCAGAGACTCGCTCATGCGAGGAACGTTTTGTTTCCCGCAGTCGGTTTGTCTGTTGATTTCCGGGATGATTTCAGACTGAACGATGACAGCGACCGCACGGGAAGATGAACTCTACAGGATCAAACGCTTTCTTGTGTCATGCCTGCTTATTTTTGCCTTACAGCACCAAACTATACGCTCAACTAAGCTAGACTGGGCGCCAGCGAATCGGGCAAAGCCAGCAAGGGAGCGTGAGTGTAAGAAAAGCTCGCGCCACACTCACTCGGATCATCCAGATAGCCCAACGCATACCACGGCAACAACGCCAGCCAGCAACGCACCGTACTAACCTGCGATGAGCTTTGAAGACAAACGGCTGCCTTGCCCACTGTTCGCGCCAGCTGCATACCCCCTGCTTCAAGGCTGACAAACTGCGAAACAGAGTACAGGTGCGCTGGAGCTCCTTCCTCGGCCTTGCAGGTAACCGGCGAGACAGAGCCTTGAAGAATGCTTTCAGTGGTGCCGAGCGGGGATTAAAAAGTGAAACAAAATTCCCCGCCTCGATGGTGGGAGGCGCTCGTTCACTCGAGCACCTACCGCGAGGCGCAATCTCGTCGCCGGAGAGCCCCAAGAATGCCCAGAATGGACTCCCGCACAGTTCTGGACGCGGCTGCCGCCGTCATCGCACAGGGCAGGGCCGAGGAGCAGCACCCTTCTCCAGAGGCGCGCGCAATCACGGCGACGATTAGTACGGCAAACCGCGCGCTCGCCGCGTTAATTCAACGGAGACCCCGGAGGGAGTCCTTATTGAAGCGAATTCACGTCGTCTCGCGCAAAACTTTCGGCTCTCACTTATGCACGGGCCTCGCAATGCGCCCCTCGCGGCTCTTCTTTTCCTCTCTTTTCTTTCTTCCCCCACTTCCCTCGAGTCTGCCGCTGCGGCTTCCAGCAGGGAGGAGACATCATTAGGAGGAGCGCCCAGCTTCAAACCCCCATACGTGCCGGGGGACGAAGTAAGAAGAAGCGGCAGCAATGAACGGGGGACCCCGGCTCTTCTCCCATTTATCCGGCTCGCCCTTTTTGGCCCCCGCTGCTTCCGGGGCGCGGTATGGGACTGGAGCGCGGTTGCCGGCAAGCCCGGCGCCCAATCGTCTCAATTACTTTCGACGGCGTAATCCTCCCTCTAACAAGGCCAGCCATGCACGGCCGGTGCTGGTACTACATCTGTTGGAGCCGGCTCGGCACGAACCGCACCATCTCCGCGGAACACTCGGGTCGCCTTTCCGACGTCGTCTCTACTTTGCTAAAGACTGGCCCCCTTTTTTTCCAAGCAACACTGTGGCACGTCGGGCAGGAGAGCAAAATGAGCAAGGCGCGGCAAGGCGCCCCCCAACCTTCGAACTGCAATTCTGAGCGAGAGGGGGCGCCTGTGCGCAGTTCTGTGGCTTCCCGATCGAGCTAAGCGAGCAGCTACAAAATGCGAGAAAGAACAGATACGTTAGAGGAGAAAACCGTCAAGAAGAAACTGCTCTTGTTAGCACTCACGCAGTAGAGTTTTCCTGCGTCTGCGACGACCAGGAAACCGCGCACAGAGGTGACCGTCTAAACTCCCCGAGAAGAGTGCACGACAAAAAAGAAAAAAAAAATTGGCAGTGGTGTAGGTCTGGTTAAACCGGGTAAATTGCGTCCTTCTGGCGATTCTTCGGCGCGTTGCCTTCGCCTGGTAGCATTGCGGCGTTCCTGAGCAGTCAGGTGTTGAGATTCATCGGTGACCGATGACGTGGAACCACTCTGCGAGGCAGAAGGTTGTCGCCGACCGGCATCCTTAGCACGACGCTTTGCAAGAGGTTCTTCACGCTGTTCTGGCGTCTCTTGTGCACGTTGTCGCTTTCTCGCTTCTTCCTGTCGCTGCCACTTCTCCTTAGAGGACTGCATAACAAAGTATTCACGCCAAGGCAAGCGCACTCGCGGTGTGGAGCGGCAGCGGCGCCACTGCTGCGCGGCGCGCCGACGGCGCTGCTATCTGGCGGAGCGCGGCTGAAGCAACGGCACACCACCTACTCGGCGCGGCGGCTGTTCAAGGTCATCCGTCCCTACCGAGCGGGGCTACGCGACGAGGCGAAACCTACAGTAGTATTGCTTACGCAATAAAAAAATGACAGCCGATTTGCGTAGTTAAGCCAAATGCGAGTTAGGCGTTTTAGCATTGTGTGGCCATATGTTTGCATTGTTCATTACGGCTGCGCTTTACTATTCATGGTATGGCTGTGATATTAAAGTGGTGTATCAAGTGTTTGTTGCCTATTTTGTGTTTCCATGGCATGTATGAAACACAGTAGGTACATGATGTAATATTTATTACAGTCGTTCTATGCACGCAAAGTCAGGGCTCCCATTCTGTAGGTAATCCGGTGTCGTAGGTATTGTCGTTGATGGCGACGATGTGAGCGGAAATGCAGGTAATCAGGTAAGAGCAGGTGAAGAACGTAAAAGCAGGAAAACAACTAACTGTCTCACATCTCTGTTGACACAAAACCCGCGCCATAAGAAATGCGTAAAGAGACTGAAGGAGTACAATTGAGGGTGCATATGTAATCGATTCAAACCCTAGTAGGAAGTCAGCTTCCAACTTGACTAGCACATGTAACCTATATGCAAAGAAAAATCGTCTGGAACACTCTATGACAAACGGTTGCGTCACAAGTTTTGGTATGTGTCGAAAAACTGGCGCCACATGGAAGTCGGTCAGTGGCGAGTATATATAAACAAACAATAGGCCTGTTCACATGAACTCGACAGAGTCGAGTGGAGTTAGCTTGTCGGGTAAAACACCAGTTGTCGGGTTCATGTAAACGCTGTCGGGTTAACCCTCTTGACCAGCCTTTCTAAAAGCATCGAGTCGAAGAGTATAGGTTAGCGGGAGGTGAGGGATAAATGCGGGCCTGTTTTTCTCTTGCACCCTCGCGCCTGCGAGGCAGCGGTGCGGCCGTGTCGCAGTCTTGGAGGCTGCCACTGCTCTTTCTCGCTGCGCTGCTCGACACTTGGTGTAGTTTCTGTTGAACCGGTCTCGACTCGCGAAAATCGAATTCCTGTAAACACGCATCGTCGAGTTGGGCTGACCTTGCTCAACTCGATCACCTGACTCGACCCGCCGCTGTCTGGTTCATGTAAACGAGGCTAACACGCATAGGACCGCCTGAAGTCTCGATGCTCGGTTTGCTGTGCGCGTCATACGGCCACTTGGTGGCGTCACCCAATTTTTCTTGTCACCCCTGGGATTTGCGGTACCATCTGCGAGTATGCGCACCTAGCAGGCTGTTCTCGTAATGGGACTAGTAATGCTTTCGCATTAAAATTAGTCCCTAGACTCTCCTTAGAGCCATATTGCATAACAATCACGATAGAACAATAAATAGTGTATTTTTTATTTTAAAAATTTCAGATACGTCGGTTCGGTCTGGGCAGGTGGACTGCGCTGGAAGGCGGACGTAATATGCGTGATAGAGCTCAATAACTAGGACTTTAAATGAATTAACTAATCAATTTATTTTTATTCTTACTTCATGGGGCAACATCATATTGCGAAATTGAAGACCGTCAACTTCGAAGGAGAGCCCAGTTTTTAGAATTCCTTGATCGATAATGCGGTTAAAAAAATATACCGTCAAAATTTCGCATTTTAAAGCTCGCTGAGTTGCCTTTCCCGTTTTGCACATCTATAAATGGTGTCACCGCGCTTAATATCGTCGCCAAAATCACGCTCACTTCTCCTACGCGATAAAATGCACAAACGGCGTCTTTATTTGCTGCAATACAAATGCAAGCGACACCATTTTATAAATATGCAACGCGGAAAAGCCAACTCAACGTGCTTGCGAACGCGTGTTTTAACGCTGATTATTTTAAACCACACTGCCGATAATACAAATTTAAAATGTTAGCTTACCTTCGATGTTGGCGGCCTTCAAAATCGGAGTATCATTTCACACTCTAAATAAAAAAATAAAATTTTTCGTTAACTTTAGTTAATGAAACCTCTGAATACTGAGCTCAGTACTTACATAATGTCTGCCTCGCTATACAATACGCCTGTACAGACCACACCGATGCATCTGTAATAGTTTTTAAAATAAAAATCTCTAAGCGGCTAAAAGAATCACCCTGTCTACACAAATAACTGATGATGGATTTTCACACATCATGCGGTCAATATTAGAGCCGGTTGTTTCTTCCCGGGAGTAGAAAAAGCGAAGATATTATTTGCACTGATATAAGCAGAGCCAATTTTCAGCCCGATTCTCATTCTGCCCTTTCTTTCACAAGGCTGTCAAAAAGCTAATCGATAAGCCACGACATTTAACACCGACGCAGCGCGTTTTTCGTCCTGGATGCTAAATTATGTTGCTTTAAATCCGCTCAAAGACTGGGTTAAAGTTCGAGCTGAAAAAAGAAGGCTCGTCCTCCCAATCCTTAGCTGTACTGGCTTACAGTTCCCTGCGGCTTCATTTAGTCGTCGTTGCCGACACTTGACGTAGGAAAGCACCAGCGTAGGTATAAGGAAGCTGGCGACAAGGGGAGAAAGCCCACTCTACCCAGACACCACTCACTCCCTGGCAGAGGCCAACCGAATATTCCAAGCGGAGGCGCATTGTTTTCTAGCTGCACCAAATATTCATTTAAAAAAGAGACGCACACGTTATCAGTTTTTTTTTATTTTGCATTAGCTTGCAGGGCATGTCACCCGCTTGAAACACGGGTGCTTGTAGACTGAGGCGGCTAATCAACTTTTATATTTAACAAAATTTGTTATTCCTCCCACTACAGCGCCTGTTGAAATAGCGAAATTGAAGCACACCCTGCGAATGAATCAGCTGCACGGTGAAAAGAAAGAAAAATAACGCGCTGCTCCCTTGCAAAAATAGTTTTAGACAGTCTATAGAGTGTCTATATAGACTTCTGTATAAAAAGTCCATAGACTGTCAATAGACAAATCTTGCTTGAGGGGATGTTTGTAGCGCGACAAATCTTAAAGAACATCTAAAGGCAATACAAATGCCACAGACAGTCTATAGACAATCTATAGATTTATGGCCGTAATTTTTTTAGTAGACTTTTTTCTATAGAAAGTCTATGGACTATGAATAGACAAAAGCAATATCTATAGGAAGTGAATAGAGTCAATAAGAAGTGGTTGGTTGGTTTATGGGCTTTAACGTCCCAAAGCAACTAAGGCTATGAGAGACGCCGTAGTGGAGGGCTCCGGAAATTTCGACCACCTGGGGTTCTTTAACGTACACTGACATCGTACAGTACACGGGCCTCGAATTTCTCCTCCAAAGAAATTCAACCGCCGCGGCCGGGATCGAACCCGCGTCTTTCGGGACAGCAGCCGAGCACCATAGCCACTGAGCCACCGCGGCGGCAGAGTCAATAAGAAGTGTATAGCCCATTTTCATAAGGGCTGGTTATACACGCTAATTAATTTCACCTCCGCACCACTCTTCAAATAGAAACTGGTCGGCAAAACAGCGATGGCGATGTCGATGTCGTCCACCTTCACTGGTAACGCAGCACGGAGGCAGCCATGAGCGAAACTTTTCTTGACACCCGCTTCGCTTAACTTCAAAGCTGCAGCGTATGGCGTAAGCAAAGAACGAATCCGCAGCTACGTGAGGGCGCGAAGGGCTCAGCAGGCGGTAAAGATTGGACCGGACAAGTAGAGGACAGGCGGAGACACTTGCGGCATAGTTTCAAGATTGCGGAAATAAATTAAACGTTTTTTTTTCTTGAAGTCAGCCCTTTTAAAGTGCGCAGGAATGCATGGCACTGCAAGGGGGGCGGCCAACAAAGGGCCTCATGCCTCACCCTCGACCCATACCCGTTTTCGTCCCAACCTCTGCCATCTTCACCCTCTTCGCCACTCCGACATCATCATCATCATCATCAGCCTGACTACGCCCAATGCAGGGAAAAGGCCTCTCCCAACTCAACTCAACTCTCCAATGTAACCCTGTCCTTCGCCAGCTGCGGCCACCGTATTCCCGCAAACTTCTTAATCTCATCCGTGCACCTAACTTCCTGCCGCCCCCTGCTACGCTTGTCTTCTCCTGGAATCCACTCCGTTACCCTTAAGGACCAGCGGTTTATCTTGCCTCCGCGTTACATGCCCTGCCCAAGCCCATTTCTTCCTTTGGATTTAAACTAGGATGTCATTAACCCGCGTTTGTTCCCTCACCCACTCCGCCCTCTTCCGATCTCTTAACGTTACACATATCATTTTCCTTTCCATAGCTCACTGCGTTGTTCTTAACTTAAGCCTCTTCGTAAGCCTCCACGTTTCTGCCCCATAGGTGAGTACCGGTAGGATACAGCTGTTGTGTACTTTTCTCCTGAGGGGTATTGGTAAACTGTCATATTCATGATCTGAGAGAACCTTCCACATGCGCTCGACCACCGTTCTTATTCCTCTAGATCCTGCGAGGGCCCCATGAGGGCGAGGATGGGGACGACGCCATGTCTGCAGTTATACGACACCGAAGGTAAAGAAGAATAAGAATTCGCGCGCAAAGCGAACCCGCCAAGAAGCCAGGGAACTGCCGGAGTCACATGCGGAAGAAGCGGTCAACATGACTGACATTCAACGCAAGCGAACTAGACGCTTCGTTTGCGCTTCAAAACAGGCCGCTCGCCTTTATGAGCAAAGCCCCGCGCTTACATAATGCGGTTGCTTCGGTTACATTACGTGAGGCGCATAAATCACTCCGACGACGAGGCCCGATTTTCAAGCCCGCGCAAAATGAGCGCTATCGGGCGCAAGGACGGGCATCGAGCCGGCGCGTGGTTCTGCCGCGATACGAGGCGCCCGCGGAGTTGTTAACAAGAGTGCGCGCCATGAATCTGCCCGCAGCGTTGCCGCGAGAGCAATGCGGGGGAGGGGAAGAGGCGGCCAACAGTCCGACACGACGAGCAAACGCGGGAGGCATTATGGGGGGGGGGGTTGTGAAAAATGTTTTCGCCTCGCCATAATGGGCGCTCACGGCGCCACGCTGGCCCGGCACATCGCGGGGGATTAAAGCGCGCGCCGCGCGTGTAAGACGCTTCCCCCTCCGCCGTGCGGGCATCTTAGCAGAACTCGCTTCGAACGCACAAAGCAGCACTCGGAGGATAGATGGCGCGAACAGCGGCAATTGATAGCCACCGAGCGAGCCACGAGGTAATGAAAAGGACTTCGGAAAATTAATTTCTTGTCGCGCGCTGTTCCCTGGCCCCACATATACATATCTGTGCACGCTGGCGCATTTCGTTACTGGCACGCGGACCCCACAAAGTGACGGGGACGCGCAGTTATCGCCGCTCCAGCAGACGCGGGAGGCGGCCCATGTCTCGCAGTTGGCTCGAGGAGGCTCCATAAATCATATTTACTCGATAGAACGCAATACGAACGCGATGGTCGAAGTTATGGGCACTTTTTTCCCGGAGCGCTTTTTTTTTTCTCTTTTTAAACGGAAGCAAGCGCAAAAATTCGAGAGACCCATAAGCTCCGCCTTAAATGGACACTGAAGAGAAACTGGAGTTGGCTTGTATACCGATATAATAGCAGGTCCTAAACCCCAAAACAACACTCTTTCTGAAAACAAAGCTCTCGTAAGGTAGAAAAGAGCAAGAACCAGAGTGCAGGTATCGCCGCCACAGGCCAATCTCGCAAGTACAAGTGGGATGACGACATGAAAGGAAATGACCACAGATCTCTGAGGATGACAAATGTGCATGAAGGATACGTGTTTGATCGATATTAAAGTGCATAAGTTTTGTTTTGAAACCACTGGTTCACTTTTCCCACACTATGAAGACGGAAAAAAGACAACCCGAATGTTGGAAGTCGAAGAGAACATGTAGTTGGCGGCGCAACAGGCGGCCAGCTGAGTTTCGGCATGTGTTGGGGTGCTTCGGGGCTATGCGTTCTGCGTGCCCGCATGGTTTCGTTACCCGCCTCGATTTACAAGGGCGGAGCAGCAGAGAACCTCCGAGTGCCTCCCTTAGTGCTCCTCGGACGAAGTTCTTGCAACGGCACGCAGCTACGCCATGGAAGAAAAGCTGTGCGTAGCCAATGTTCAACGCGCCTCCACGTTAGCAAACGCACCGCTCGGTGTGTTCGCTTCGTCAACGTTCCAGCCGCATAACCAGCCCTACGAAGACTGTTACTGCAGAATTTAAATATGCCCGCACGTACCAGTCGCTACGGCGCATGGCTGCTGGCCCGAAAGACGTGGTTTCGATCCCGGCCGCGGCGGCTCAATTTCGATGGAGGAGAAATTCTAGAGGCCCGTGTACTGTGCAATGTCAGTGCACGTTAAAGAACCCCAGGTGGTCGAAATTTCCGGATCCCTCCACTGCGGCGTCCCTCATAGCCTGAGTCGCTTTTGGACGTTAAACCCCATAAACCAACCAAACCAAACTTACCAGTCGCTACACATCAGTCGTGACGGTGGCTCGGCGGTGACAGCGACGCTGCCGACTCCTCGGCGCTATAGACTTTTTTTTGCCAGACCCGCCGCCTCAGCCCTCAAAGGCATCGCACGCTGTGTAGGTTTGAAGTGGCTCCATGCAGGCCGCAGTTCTTTGCGAGAACTTCGTTGTCGGAATCGGGAACGGGATCCAACGTAACGTAGGTGCAAACGTAAACGAAGCGACGACGGATGATAGAGGCCTCCAACGTCCGGCCGGCAGTGTAGCCATCATTTCGGCTGCTGCTAGGCGGGAGCGCAGCGCTCGTCGCACCAGTCACGGAGTCCTCTTTTCCAATTTAGTCGCTTTACGTCACTCTACTCTTATTTCGTCATTAGAGAGTCTCGAGTTTGAATCGTAGCGGCGGGAAAATGTCTTTCAACTTCGAGTCCAAATCTCTTAGCAATAATTGCACTTTTCGCTGCCGGAAAGTGGCAACGAATCCACAAAATGACGAACTATCGGATTTTACTAACAAAAAAAAAATTGACAGCGTTGCCCCCAGTGTCCCTTTAAGGGTATGAAGCGAGAGCGTTAATGTGTCCTTTCAGCGGCCTAGGTCCTCCTTGTACACCACTTCGCAGATATGGACATTCTACTCTTTATTTATGACTTAATTATTTGTTTTCACGTTTATTTTCAAAATTTTTATTATTACTTTTTGGCCCTTTTTATTTTTGTATTACCGTTATTTTATTTCTACTGATTTCTTTATTCACCTCAAGACAAACAAGTCCTATCCTTTTGCCCTATCCTCAACCATGCTCTGGAAGTTAGTACAATCTTAATAGCTAGGCGTAACCTCAAGCAGTCATCTTTCCTGGCGCACTAATATCAGTAACACCACATCATCGGGAAGCATATCTCTCGGATTTCTGGAACGTCACCTATACGACAAGTACCGTGGCACGTGAAATTACTAAATCGCTCAACAGGTCAAGGCCAGAGTATGCATCTCCAATCTGGCATCGACATCTAACTTATCTAGCTAACGTCCTTGAAGCTTTACAGAATCGCTCTATAACGTTCATTCACTCTGACTGTACTCTTTCAACAGCAGAGGAACAGCATTAAAACCTCAGTCTGAACTTTTTAACCTTACCCCTCGTCATCCCATCGCTGGATTCTGCTTGTTTATAAGGTATTTCACAGCTGGCTCAGTCATACCCCTGGATAACATCACCACCATAACGCATATTCCCCCGCAATGAGCATCCTTTCACATTGCTCGATCAGTTACTGGAGCCGCTGCGTTTGTTTGGTCATTTTTTCCTCGAACAGCTATTGGTATGCCATCACCAACCAATCGACGTTTACGATGACCGTCACTTATCATGTTCAATGTTCAATCCCGCCCCTTATTTCATTCACCAAAGAGAGTCTTCAATGCAATAAACCGATACAAGGCCTCATTTTCGTCAAGTCCATTGAATGTGCCTCGATAGCCAAGAGGAAGCGCGTCTGTCCGCGATCCAACGCATCGGAGTTCGATTCCCATATAACCCCAATTTCATGTTCCGCGCAACTAATTTATTTGACATTCCTACATGTCATAATGACGGTTGAGTCACGTTGTGACCCTATAATCCCAATTCGTGTGATGTTTTAATCGATTTCAAATTCGTGTCGCTACTCGACGTAGTACTCACGGGGTCGTTCCTGAAGTGACGTCATGCTCCTAGTTAGTAAGTGCAGAGACAGTGACGTCACATAGTCATCGACCAATGGGACTTCCGCTCTCGCACTCAGTATCGCGTTTGCCGTCGAACATGCGCTGTAACGCTATCGCGCTAACATCGCGCATACCGACAGCTTTGTCACAGCGGGGGACCACAGATCTGCCTTCTACATCGGCTCGGCGTTGCCGTGGTGTCAGTTCGGTGGCAAAATTAACGCGAGGGAAGCGCGGGCCGCCAGTTTTCCGAAATGTACACAATGCGATCTGGGGGTGCTGCTGTTTTGAAATCGTGCTACCTGCTCGGCGCATGGTTGCTCACTGAGATGCAGACGACCGACAAAGTTTTAAAATTTGGAGCATGCAGCTAATAACAAAGGAAAGTTACAGTTGAAATACCCACGTAAACACTTTCAGCGACCACCAACGTTCGCTGCATCAAAAGGGGCGTGTAAACGTCCGCGTGAGAGAGAATATAAGGCCGGTTTTCACAGAATAATATGCATTTCACAAGCAACGAGCTGCTAAGCATGCTTATACGCTTTCGGTTCAGAGGTAAACGTTGGTTACGGGACGAGGCACTGCACGACTCATTTACCAAGATGTCTACACACTTTTGTGCAGCGCTCGAACACATGCGTGTACACTGGCGTCATTCAAAAGTGACCGACGGCTCGGAATAATATCTTTACCGTGTGAGCACTTTCGCACGAATGTTTCTCGTCTCCAGGAAAGCCGAGAAGGCAGCGATAAATGTCAGAAACGCACAACAGAGCACGCCGTTCGAGCGCTTTCCACAGGACCACTGGTGCGTACAGCGCGCTTTCATTGACGCCCAACAGTGTGTGCATGGGGGGCTCCCTTACCGCTTCGGTGTGCACGGGGTGAACGGCGAAGAGCAGGGCAGCGACCACGCTTGCCTTGCGGGGAACCACCATGGAGCAGACCCTGCGGACAGAGAAGGAGAACGCTCACTCTAGATGGTGCTTATGCACAAGCACAAAAGTCGGTGTGGGATTACGGCCAGTCGGTGTTTACTTACTTTATTTATTTATACACATTGCAGCCCCTGTTTCTTGGCGCTATTGCAGGAGTGGGGTTAACCATGGGGTTAGTCTTCTTTACACAGGAAAATAAGCCAAACAGGACTGCATTAATGGTCTCTAACAACGCCTACCCTGTCGCTTACACAATGAAAAAAGCATTGTTCCAGGGTGCAAGTACCGGACTCGCGTGCTGGTAACGCGAAAGCATTGATGACTTATCGGGAGCTGCATTAAACTTTTGCGCGCAATTTACTTACGCTTTCAATAGAACGGAGAGTTGAGCTAGTTGGTACATACTGCTGGGAAAAAAACACCGCTGAGACGAGGGACAAAGAAAGAAGAGGACAACAGGACCGACGCTGACTATCAACTGAAGGCTTATTTAAATTTTCAGTTGATAGTCAGCGCCGCTCCTGTTGTCTTCTTCTTTCTTTGCCCCTCGTCTCAGCGAAGTATTTTTCCCAGCATTACTTATGCTTTCTATGTCAACTAATCGCGACTCATTCAAGCACTAATCCATCTTAATCCGGCTTAATCCACCCACTCACACATATTCTACATGATCTACCCACTAATCCATCTGAAACGCCACGTTACGGTCATTTCAGTAACGGTTTCGCAGTAACGGTACCGCTAAATCAGATACAAAGGACCTACCTGAGGAAGAGCATGCAGACGAGCGAGTGCAGGAGCACGTTGCCCAGGTGGTATCCCAAGGGGTGCAGCTCGTGCAGCCAATAGTTGAGGCGGAAGGTGAGCACGCACAGGGGCCGGTACGACTTGTGGCTCTGCTCCTGCGAGGGGAAGGGGCTCACCATTGAACCGTTGGTTTCCACAAAAGGAAACCAACACAAGTTCTCGAACAAGGAGAAGCGGAACATCATCATCATCATCAGCCTGACTACGCCCACTGCAGGGCAAAGGCCTCTCCCATGTCTCTCCAATTAACCCTGTCCTTTGCCAGCCACGGCCACCGTATCCCCGCAAACTTCTTAATCTCACCCGCCCACCTAACTTTCTGCCGCCCCCTGCTACGCTTGCCTTCTCTTGGAATCCACTTTGTTACCCTTAGGGACCAGCGGTTACCTTGCCTTCGCATTACATGCCCTGCCCAAGCCCCCTTCTTCCTTTTGATTTCAACTAGGATGTCATTAACCTGCGTTTGTTCTCTCACCAAATCCGCCCGCTTCCGATCTCTTAACGTTACACCTATCATTTTTTTCTTTCCATAGCTCGCTGAAGCTGAACCCTCTTTGTTAGCCTCTACATTTCTGCCCCATAGGTGAGTACCGGTAAGATACAGCTGTTGTATACTTTTGTCTTGAGGGCACATTCAGCGCCTATGCTCAGTGCGATAGAGTTAGAAGGCAACTAACTGCATAGGCTTTAGATATCAGCTAGCATAAAGGTGTCCAATGTGCGAAACTTGCAGGCATGCGAAGTCCTTTCTGGCTAGCATCTGAAATTGTGACGTAACCACCGAATAAAATCGCGATGGCCTTCAAGCTTCTCCGCAGCGCACAGCACCAAGTGCAGGGCGCATCATGACGTCATTGACAGTGCCACTACATTTCCAAAGCATACACGCTTGCATTTAGAAGTACTTTTTGTTGGGCTAGATGGTGCATGTCGTGAGAAAAGAACAGTAGCGCAACCAAGACGAACACAAGGGAGGACCACACAGGACTAGCGCTAGTCCTGTGTGGTCCTCTCTGTGTTCGTCTTGGTTGCGCTGTTCTTTTCTTACAACGCTTGCATTGAAGGGAAAAAACTAACGCCACCGAAGGCAAAGGCCACCTAGTTGTTGTTCTGCAGAATCCAACGAGGCATGGCAGGGTGTGGATGATGGCAGAGAAAATTTCAACTCTTACCATCCATGACGTCACACCCAGCTTCTCCGCACCCCTCCGGTGCTGTGAGGCAAAGACTAAAATTTAATCGTCGATTACGTCACTATTTTAAATGCTAGAGTAAAAACATTTAGCACGATTTACGTACAAGCAATATAGATTTGAATCCTTGAATGGCGCGGAATTCTCCTAAAGTGGCGCAGTTGCCCTTTAAAGGTCCCATTCAACGGGAAAATCGTCGCTGTCGTCGTTGTGAGCGAAAAAAAAAACCGCTGCATCATTGCACCAGGAGTGGTTTAAGGACTCGCTCCGATCTATGAATTTACAGTAGAGAATGAACGATTCCGCATATATAGGGAGTAGCTCATTAATATTGTAACGTGCTTCCATAGAACCTCGACGGAAGAAGCAGAAGATGAAGGACGAGCAGAGAGAAAGGAAGAAAAAGAGCTGAAGGACGCTGGTAGGCTTCCTGCTTCCATCCTGCTCCGACCGACCCCCTCTGTGAATAACCCCCGTGCGTGCTAAGCACGTAACAGCTTGGTGGAGGTGCGGGGTATCGACCACGGAGCATTCCATCTACCGAAGGAGCCGTAGACTCGCAGGCTTCCCACCACTGCCATCGGACATGCCTGGAGACGACAATGCCGAGCAACCCGGGACATCCACAGCGAACAACTGGCCACATTACCGAGAGCCCCGCACATTTTTTGGAAAACCTGAAGAGGACGTTGATGAGTGGCTGAAACACTACGAGCGGGTGAGCAAATACAATCGCTGGAACGCTGCTACCAAACTGGCTAACGTGGTGTTTTTCCTTGCAGCCACTGCCCTTGACTGGTTCGACAATCATGAGGATACACTGAGTTCATGGGCAACCTTTACGACCGAAATCAGGAAAAATTTTGGGGATGAATCGGCAACAAAGAAGCGTGCTGAACAGACATTGCTTCACCGCGCGCAAGTACCCGGAGAAACTTGCACGGCATACATCGAAGCCATCTTAAAGTTATGCAAGCTAGTTAACTCCAGTATGCTTGAAGAAGACAAAGTCGGCCACCTTCTAAAAGGAATTGCGGAAGATGTTTACAATTTCCTGATTAGTAAAGAGAGCCTGAGCACCACCGCTGACGTTATAAAACATTGCAGAACATTTGAAGCTCTTAAGCTGCGTCGAATTACCCCTAAATTCGGAAGATTGGCCAATGTCACCTCTATAGCCAGTGTTGAAGCCTGTCCTCCAAATTCTATGGCTGAAATGATTCGAGAGATTGTGCGCGAGGAATTGTCCAGATCCCGGGACACCTTCTGCCGCACAGAATATCTGCGGCACAGTTCTGCACCGGAGGAAGATGTTGCCGCCCTGTCGACTCCGTGGGCTCAACCTAACGGCACTTTGCCCAAGGACGATCGGAACATTGCCCAACGTTATGGCCACCAGCCGGCGGAAAGGAGGCCCACCTACCCAGAAGACGTTGTTCGTCAGCAGCGAGATCCTGGCTCCAGCCAACGTCGCGACTTTGTTCGCCAGGACTTTTATGGCGGTCGCTGGCGCTCTCAACCTTTGTGCTACCGGTGTGGCATTGCAGGGCATATCGCTAGATATTGCCGCCGTCGTTTCCCGACTTCTCAAGACTGCCAACCCCCAGCGCCTACTTACGGACAAGTGCACACCGCGCAGCAGCGACCCTCAACGTCCGCTTGGGACCCATACCGTCCGAGCACTTTGCGGAGTTCATCACCTGCATCTGACCGCAGTGTGACGCCGCCACCTCAGCGCCAACGGCGGTCACCTTCTCCTCGACGTCGTGCATCCCCTCCGCCTCCGGGAAACTAGGAGGCGCGGCCAATGGAGGTGAGGCCGCCGGCGAGTCGATGACGTCCAATATACCTCTGCCCGTGTTTATGTTGAAGAACAAGCTGGAAGTGTTTATTGATGGTGTGAAAACAATGGCTCTTGTGGACACTGGTGCTACCGTATCCGTTATGAGTTTGAGTTTTAAGAACCGTTTAGGTAGGAAAGTTATGTTTAGTGGTGACCGTGCAGCGTTATTTCGTGGTGTCGGTGGTGAACCTTTGGTTCCACTTGGTGTGTGTGCTTCGGATGTTGTTATTGGTGGTCTAACGTTTAGAACAGAATTCGCAGTGCTACCACGGTCAACGCATGATGTGATTCTTGGAATTGATTTTCTGCAAGAGTGTGGTGCAACTTTAGACTGTCGTACGGGAGAAATTGCTTTGAATTCTTCACTACTTTCAGCTCTTGTGGATAACTCGACACCGGATTTTGGAGCATTTGCGGTGGAAGAAGACACTATTGTACCAGCTTTCTCCGCAGCATTCGTGCGGGTTTCCTCTATTCACAATCAGTGCGAATCTTTTGAAGCTGTGGTAGAGCCTACGACACTCGCCTGCTCTAAGAAGAGTATCGTCGTGCCTCGTTGCGTCGTCCCTGTGGTGAGAGGCCGTACTGAGCTGTGGACAGTGAACCACTCTGAAGAGCCAGCTGTGTTGCCCCGGGGCCTCAAACTCGCCCGTTTCGAGGAAGGTGTGTCAGGTTCCGTCGCGACGTTAACCAACTCTGTCAGTGAGCAGCACGTGAAAAGAGATATGGAGACCCAAGTTAAGGCTATGATTAATCAGGCTCTTCCCACAACCGAGCGTCGCACTCTAGTGGAACTCCTTCTGAAGCACGTGTTCGTGTTCGACTTTGCCAAAGACGATTCTACACCACCGCCTACCAGTCGTATTCATCACACGATCAACACCGGCTCCGCACCTCCTATACGCCAGAAGCCCTATCGAGTCTCAGCCACTGAACGTAAGTTAATAGATGACCAAGTTCAAGAGATGCTAAAGCGAGGCATAATTCGAGAGTCTTCAAGTCCTTGGGCAGCTCCAGTTATCCTTGTTAAGAAAAAAGATGGCACATGGAGGTTCTGTGTTGACTACCGTCGCTTAAATACGGCCACGAAGAAGGACGTCTACCCGCTTCCACGTATAGATGACGCAATTGATTGTCTGCACTCCGCTTCATACTTTTCTTCTATTGATTTGAGATCCGGCTACTGGCAAATCCCCATGCACGCTGCAGATAGGGAAAAAACGGCATTCATAACACCAGACGGACTTTACGAGTTTAACGTTATGCCTTTCGGATTATGTAACGCACCTGCAACATTCGAGCGGTTCATGGATACAATCCTGCGTGGCCTTAAGTGGCAAATTTGTTTATGTTATTTGGACGACGTTGTAATTTTTGGCAAAACGTTTAGTGAGCACAACAGCCGCCTGGATATTGTGCTTGATTGCATGGAACGAGCTGGCCTTATCCTCAATTCCAAGAAATGTCATTTTGGGAACCGTGAAACAATTGTTCTTGGTCATTTAGTTGATAAAGAAGGTGTTCGACCAGATCCAAAGAAAATTGAAGCTGTCAAAAGTTTTACGGTGCCTCAATCAGTGAAAGAGCTGCAGAGTTTTTTAGGACTCTGCTCGTACTTTCGACGCTTTATAGCTAGGTTTGCGGACATCGCTTACCCACTGACGTGTTTGCTGCATAAAGATGCACCGTTCAATTGGACCAGCGAATGTGACGCAGCTTTCCGACATCTGAAATTTCTTTTGACCTCGGGCCCCATCCTACGCCACTTCTGCCCATCTGCACCAATTGAAGTGCACACTGATGCAAGTGGTATCGGTATCGGCGCTGTACTTATACAACGCCATGGTCACGATCAGCACGTGGTAGCATATGCCAGCCGGTCATTGAGTAAGAGCGAAAGAAATTACACGGTTACTGAGCAAGAATGTCTCGCCGTTGTTTTCGCTGTACAGCGCTTCCGCTCCTATCTGTACGGGAATGCTTTCACCGTCGTGACCGACCACCACTCGCTTTGCTGGCTAGTGAGTCTTCGTGACCCCTGTGGCCGGCTTGCTCGATGGGCTTTGCGCCTACAAGAATTTAATTTCACTGTGGTGCATAAAAGCGGCCGTAAACACTCAGATGCCGATTGTCTTTCCCGTTTGCCCCTTCAAACGACTGATGACGACGCAGACAACTTTGATGAATACTTGGCGTCACTTTCACAAGCCTTCCCCGATCTTCAAGTTTTCCGAACTGAGCAACGCAAAGACCAAACATTAACCTCTTTGTTTGATGCCGCTCAAGATTCTGTAAAGAATACTTTTTGCATTCGCGACGGTTTGCTTTATAAGAAGAATTTCGCTTCTGGAGGAGCACGCATGCTTCTTGTCGTACCCGAAAACCTACGCATCACAGTTCTTGAAATGATGCACGACGACGCCACGTCTGGGCACTTGGGAGTGACACGCACACTCCACCGCACACAGCAACGATTTTACTGGCCTAACATGCGTTCAACCATCCAGCACTATGTAGCCAGCTGTGTGCAATGCCAGCGCTTTAAGCTGCCGACTTCAAGTCCACCTGGCAAACTGCGGCCAATCACACCTCCAACAGCCCCGTTTGAGCAAGTTGGCATTGACCTCCTTGGACCTTTCCCACGGTCCTCGAAAGGAAATCGATGGATTCTTGTGTGCGTAGACCACTTAACCCGTTATTGTGAGACAGCCGCGATACCAGCTGCTACTGCGTCTGAAGTATCTAACTTCTTACTTCGTTTCGTCATTCTTCGGCACGGCCCTCCTGCAGTTCTCATTAGCGACCGTGGACGCCAATTTACAGCGGACGTTGTTGAAGAACTTCTCCGCCTCAGCAGCTGCAGTTTTCGCCACTCCACGCCATATCATCCCCAAACGAACGGTGTGGTAGAACGCACTAATCGGACGCTCACCACCATGCTTGCTATGTACGTCGCTGCAGATCATAAAGACTGGGATGGCGTCCTCCCGTTCGTTACTCATGCATACAACACAGCGTAACATGAGACAACTGGCTACAGCCCCTTTTACCTGCTCTATGCTCGCTCGCCTCGCTGTGGCCTTGACACCATTCTACCATTTTTCATCCACGACGAACCTTCTCTTGCGACCACACTCTGCAGAGCTGAAGAAGCTCGCCAGCTTGCCCGCGTTCGAATTTTATCTTCGCAAGAGCGTTCCAAGAACCGCTACGACGTCCAACACCAAGAAGTTTCTTATGTTCCTGGTGACATTGTGTGGTTGTGGACCCCTCTACGCAAGCGTGGTCTGTGTCAGAAACTGCTATCCCACTACACTGGACCGTTTGTTGTGTTGGAGTGTATTAGTGACGTTAATTACGTTATATCGCGACTAACTGCTAGTGGTCGACGGTCACGCCAGTCTCAGGTGGTGCATGCAGCCCGCCTCAAGCGATTCCATCCCAGGCGGTCTGTTTAACTCGCCCGACGGGCTTCGTCTGCGAGGAGGGAAATGTAACGTGCTTCCATAGAACCTCGACGGAAGAAGCAGAAGATGAAGGACGAGCAGAGAGAAAGGAAGAAAAAGAGCTGAAGGACGCTGGTAGGCTTCCTGCTTCCATCCTGCTCCGACCGACCCCCTCTGTGAATAACCCCCGTGCGTGCTAAGCACGTAACAATATAATCGCGTCATACCCCTTAGGCAAAGCTTAAAAAGGCCTACTTGACCGAAATTTTTCAAACCGTAAAAAGGTTGTTTTTTCATAGTACACCCCCGTATTATGCTACCCACAAAACATTACGCTCCAGTTTCAAGCAGTTACGGTGAAAAAGGCACGCAAAAATCGGAGTTTTCAATACCGAAACTGGAAAAACGGGCGCCATTGCTGCCCGCCGGAAGTGACGCATGTTTGAGACTGTAGTCCGGACGGGTTCGGAGCGTCTGCTCGTTGTGGCTCGAGCAAAGCGCTGGTAGTGGTAGCGCATGCAGCCCTTTGCGCGATAAATACTGGTTATATGTGAAAACACACATCTTAAAACGGAAGAAACGTCCTAGAAAAAGTTTTAAACCTGTTTTATTTGCTGTAGTAGACCAGAAAAGTCCTGGCTCAACCTCAGCGAAGATGATCGCGCCGGAATGCTAGTGAGCGCTGTTTGCCTGGCAGTATTCGATTACAGCTTGTGCAAAGATTGGATATAGCGGAGGAAGGAAGCATATTCAAATGGAGGCCAAGCAGAAGTGCTTGGATTATAAAGTCGGCTTTTTTGAGCGGGCACGCGCGTGCCAACAGCACATGTGCGCTCTGCTGTGCGTGCAATATGGTTGTTGTCTTGATAAAAAAAAAAAAAAATGACCAGCCTTGTCCTTCTCATTTTTCTCCCCCGTCGAAAGGTATTCCTGCCTGTGCACAGAAATTTGGAACAGGTTCTGTGAACGCCAGTTAAATCAATAAAAACAGATAGATGTGTAGAAAGAGAGCTCAAGAGAATTAAGTGCTGCGTTAAACGAAAGAATATGCAAGAAGCAAAATTTGTGTTGCAAAATAAATATATATTTTTCTCTTCGAGGACCGTGGCATCAGTGCGGTGCCGATGGTGGGCTGGTTCATCTTTGCGCGCCTCGGTCGGGCAAGCCACTGCGCGTTGCGAAATACATGCCGATTGAAATGAACAAAAACTTATGCGTTGCATTCATTACAGTATTTACCTAGAACCCGTATTTAGCACTTAAAGCCCGTGTACTGCAGAGACGGAAAGGTTTTTCTAATCTTTTCAAACCACATAGCTGGGCAGAACGACGTGGTTGCCGAACCGGAGTCGACCGTATACGCCCACCGCGCAAATTGCCGTAGGCAGTGTGTCTCTATCGACTGAGTAATAATGAAGAACATAAAATCAAAATTCTTTGAAAATATCATTCAAATAACACGCGTTCTGTTCTCTGGGGTCTTGGAGACGTGCCTCAATTGGTAACGCTGAAGCTTCCTGTAATCGACTAGGAAGTCGATCGAAAAATTTTTGCTCAGCTTGATATAGAAAAACAGAAGTGTCACTAACACAGCTCAGACCCGCATTTTTTATATGAAAGGCTTTCAGAATTTCACAAGCCGTCTGATGTATACCTCTGCCTAAAATCCTCACTTCGCAGAACCGTGGTTTAAAATTGGTGCAACGCCTACAGTGCTCAAGAAGTCGCTGGCCTTCATTATTTTCAATACCTCTTGCGTGTTCCCTAAGTCCTTAAAATTTCCTAACAATAAAGTTCCCTAAAATTTTTGTCGCGCCTACTGTGATAAGATCGATGCTTGGTGTGTTTAGGTGCCTTGTACAGTGGTGAGCAGCCTTGTCTAGAGCGCTCGGGCGGTGCACTTCCTTGCAAACAAATCCAGATTTTGTGGCAGCCTCAAGGGTCCAGCTGCAATGCTTGCACGGAAGCAGCGCCAGATAGCCTCGTAAACAAAGCAGGCACGAAAACTTTGCCCTGTAATGAGGGGCTGCTCTGTAATTTCGGTTTTTGTTACCAAGTGCGCACTGCTCAAGCGCTCTAGACAAGGCTGCTCACCACTGCACGCGTGCGCATACGCTGGGAGGGCTATATATTTCGTATGCTGTCTCTTGATTAAGCAGTTGGAGTAAGCGCCCGTGTTGTCGTCCTTCCTGTGTTGTGTTCCCGTTGTGCTAAAAATAATTTATTATGTCTGAAAACAAACTAGCTGAGCAGTTAACCCTCTTAAAGCTTTAGTGGTAACCGTTTCAACGCAAACAATCGGGTTAATCAGTCGAGCTTTCCTTGTATCGCCATTATCACACTTTGAACAGTCGACATTGCAGATTTAACTGTTCTAAAGTGCGTGCGACGCACTCGAAGGCGGTCGAAGTTGGCACGTTAATGCACGCAACACGCAAGACCCATGGTTGGCCGCCTTGGTTTGCTGCCACTGGTGCTCTGGAAAAGATTGCGTTCCTTCCGCGGCCAACGCTGAGCTTGGAGCGACCAAACATCGCGAACTCAGCCGTGCTGAAACGACGCAGCGTGCAGGCTGCGGGAGCCGGTGCTTCAAAAACAAGGCGCAAGCATATCCCAGGATTCCTTTCACTGACGTTAGTGACAGCTATGTACAGCGCCACTCCAAACCGATTTCAACACAGGAAGGAAGATGTTAACTAAGAAGTCGACCGCAAGAGAACACTTCGAAATAACTTTGACTACTTCTAGTTAACAGTGCAGACCAGCGATAGCCAGGATACCAGCTCAGCGGGTAATCAAGTGTCTGACACCACAAGTATATGCCCACGCGGGGTCGACAGTATTTACTATACAGAGAAAAATTAAGCATCGAAGCAGCAGCCTTCCATAGGCAGGAGAGGAAGAACCGCGAGACCAGGAGAAGGTACTAGGCGTGAAGAGGAGGCGGTAAATTCTCGAAGAATACAAGTGAGGAATAAAAAGGCAAACCATGCTCACACCGGAGACGTATCCATGACCGGAAGACGAAAATGGAGCGACGCAAAAATCGTCCTGAGGCGCACGGAGGAAGGAGAGTGGGAAAGCAAGCTGACGCAGCAGCGACGCTTTTGCAAAAGCGGCAGAAGGAAAAACGAACTGCCCGAACAGAAACGTAGTATGTGTTCGCGGTAGTGTATAGGAACTGGAATAGGACTCGAAAGCGAAAGGTAAAATGGCAACAAGAGCAGCTCGAGCTTCTGCAGGAGAGAAAATGGAAGGGAACGGATAATAAATGAACAAACAACACTAAAAAAGCTGTAGTCGACACTGAACGGCGGAGAGGAAAGACCAACCAGAAGCGGACGAAAGGTGCAGGCTATAAGGCGTCCTGAAACAGGCGCAGACGCAAGTACAAGCACAAACTCCTCAACGCAGTGCGGCCGGGCGGCCCCCTACAGTAAACAGTGTAGCCGTGCTGTGACCAGCAAGCAAAAAGGGACACAGTCGCGAGGGGAACCGGGGAACCCAAAATGAGCGTCGCGGACTCCGGTGTGCGCCGCGTCGTGGCCCGTTTACGACTCCCGGCCTCCGATAACTTCCAGCCGCGGTTCGCGAGCCAAACAAGTTCGCCGCCAAACGACGAAGAGTGGCGCCCCTTCGGCTCTTCACCGTTCGAGGCACCGCGACGTTCTTTTCTTTACCCATTACCTGTTTCGTACGGAGCCGGGGCCAACAGAAACGAAGGAATGCAATGCTTTTTCTCGGGGTGAAGCAATGAACTGCCTCTGAACGGCTTGTTTTACTCCGCCGAATATGGCGGCGGCACCCTCTCTACAGTCCTCGGTCTCCAGAGCTGGGTAGCGTGGCCATGTGCCCCCCAGTGTGCCGGCTTGAGGACAGTGCCCGGACCCGCTCGCGTCGTACGACCGGAGGGAAGAACAGACGGTGCGTCCGCACGGGGCGAGACTTAAAAGGGGGCGATGTCGGAGTCAGGTGGCTGGGAAACGACCGCAAAGTGAGGGACAGCCGTAATGCCGAAAAGCAAGGCGTAGGTCTGTGTGCGAACGTCATTGGCCGGTGGCACAGTATACAAGGGCTGTTTGGTTGTAATACTGGGCGGTTGTACGCGCTTCCTACTGGCGAGCATGAAAACAGTGCGCCACACCAGACTTCGCGGATGTCGTGGCGGCGTATCCTCGGGGATAAAGGTGATGGCTGAGAGTAAACGGATCTGCAGGGACGGAAAGGATCGAGCCTCCCGTTTCGGGGGATTCTTTCGCCACTGCGTCTCAAGAACAAAAAATACGACCTTTCTTTTATCCTTCCTCATAACCTTCCTCTTCTGCTATACTAAACAATCTGCGGTTCAATTTCCCCTCTACGCTTGCGCTTGTTACCCTACGACTGCGTCGTATGTCTCGGCATCTGGTCACCCGACGACCAGTTAATGCTAACTTCACATCGAGCAGCCGTCTCCGACTGGTTGTTCCCACGACAGCTTGCGTTGTTTACCTCGCGGGTGTACTGTATTCGCATACGTAACCATCACAACAAGGCTGACAATGCGTTTTGCCTTCCTCGCCTTCTGTGCTTTGAATAACTGCCTTTGAACGAATACAACATCACGGAGTCCTTTTCTATCTCCCGTCTTTCACTGCCTTCCAGAGTGGAAGAAGAAAAAAAAGCTATAGATCCACGCTTACAGAATAAGCGGCTTAATAATTAGTTCTCCTAATATGTTTAAATAGACAGCGACCTGTAATCTAAGAAGGAGTGTCTGCATAAAACGCACAGCTTCAGCACCATCGATATAGGGTTCGGTTATTGACGCATCGTCGTAAATATAGCACTACTAAACACAAACTTCTCTCGGCCGTCCATCGCTCCACGGTGCAGACATTTCTTTGAAAGCGTATGCAAAAATTGGCCAAACAGCCTGGAAAGCGTTCACACCGATGCCCTGGGGTGCATTCACAATGCACAGACACAGTAACCAATGACATAGCAACCAGACATTTGACCAATGCACAGACATGTTTCAGGAACAGATATTTTGCGCCCAGTCGAGGCCCCTCGACAAAGGAACAACGCAGAACAATCTACTGCCGCACAACGCCTGTTCCATAGAGACAACAGACTCACAGAGATGGAATTCGATACCTCCATGAAGTAGATCAGTACTTTAAAGAGAGACTCTAGGAAAACATGACAAGGCTATCTTATGCCTAAGGATAAAAACGATGTACATCGATTCGTTACCTGAAATGAAAATGATAAGTGAGAGGGAAGAAGCTTCCGCAAAGAGGAGTTCATTTAGGTACCCCGGCTGTTAATCTACATTCTTCCCCCCTTTGAACAAGTTCTCGCACTTCACTTTCCGGCTTTGATTGCATGCAGAACTGACTTTTAACTTCTCCTGAACTGATTCTTATCTTCTCTAGTTTCAAAACTGCGTGTTTTTTTCCCTTCTTGCTACTTCCTAGGAAAAGTGTCACGTTTGCATGTGCATGCCTTTGCATATAGATCTTCTCATGGCCATGCTGCCCAAGATTTCTTACTATATATGTACTGCAATGGCACTGCGAAGTGCGCACAATAGATATCCCCAGGCCGATCCTCTCCTTTCTGCCCCTCTCCCGCAGAGCAAGATGCAAACGAACGCGTGAGGGCAGAACTGTGCTCTTCAACTAAAGTTTTTTCTCCTCACTCTAAAGGTAAGGACGCAGTGAGAAACAACTTGACACACGAGAGAGAAGGACGCCTTGTAACGCCTGAACTTTTACCTGATCATCCTACATTTGCATTTTCATGCTCTCACTGTCCTATGTTTCTTTTCTAACAGTCTCAGGTACTTAATTCTAGAACTACAGTGTCAGTACACCCCGTTCGATGGTGCCTTTGTCTTGTTCCTCTTATATCCTATACTGCCCCCCCCCCCTCCCCTCCCCTTCGCGCGCGCCATTTCAGGAGAGCATTCTGCCGGGCGAGTTGGCGCTGCATCTTGTGAAAAAACCAGCGCAAGCGACACAAGGGACGTAGGAAGCCAGAACACACACGACGACGACAGGCTCTACAGGCGACAAGCGCTATGTCGTCGTCGTGTGTGTTCTGGCTTCCTACGTCCCTTGTGTCGTTTGCGCTGGTTTTTTCACAAGATGCCCCACCCTTTCTTCCCCATTTCCGAAAGCGAGCTCTTAGGTGGCGGCAGTGAAACAGACTCATTAGCTCGAAAGAATGTTCCCCTGTGAGGGGCGGGACCCTTAGTCCAGGGCTCCTATGGCTTCTGCTGTCAGCTGAGCCCAGTGCAGCAGCTGCCGGTCGTCTTGCAGCCTATATCCTGGTCAGCGCAGCCTCCCACTGCTCGGGGCTGGGGTTGACCGGGGCTGCTTGTAGTTTTGGGCAAGCCCACGTGGTGTGATATAGTGTGACAGAGACGTCGCAAGATGGGCATTTGTCGGAATATAGTGTGGGATGCATGATTTGAAGGAGGCTAATGTGCGGGTATACGCGTAGGACTGCAGCTCTCCCTCGTCATGTGTTGGCGAGGGTATAGGCCTGACGGCTGAGCCGATGGTGTTGAAGAACAGCGCTATACTGCTGGAGCACCGGTTCTGGTGATCGTGAGCCATCCTTCGGGGCCCGGTTTGCGCAAGCTCGGGCGACAGCGTGAGCTCGCTGGTTTCCGCGGAGGGAACAGTTGTCCAAACAAGAACAACACCCGGTAATTGGTGTTGTCTGTTTTTCAGGACGTGCTGTACGGGTGGAAATTATTCCCCTGTCGTGACTGCAGCAGACCGATTGGGTCGGTGAGGATGTAAGTTGTTTCTCCCTTCGGGCCGGAGACTACTGCGAGCGCGATAGCTGTCTCTTCTGCCTCCATATCATGCGGGTGGTGGCCGTGGTTACCCCCTGCAGTGCATGATTAACTACAGCGGCCGTCGATGCCGACCGCGATCTGTAGAGTGCATCGGTATGTTGAGTAAATAAGTGCGCTGCAGTCAGGGCCTCCTGGACATCCCGATCGCAGATTCCTTCACTGATATGCCCCGCTCCCGCCACGGAAGCAGCGCTGTACCATTTATGGCGGCACTTGCCCGGGACTTTGGTCAGTCAGGGCTACACCCACGCATAAGCATCTGGATACGTGTGCCTCAATATCGAGCTCAGCTAGGTTCCAGTTAAGAAACGATCCCGTACCTCTCTCTTCAATTTGTGCCGAAGGGCGAATTTGCGCAACAAAAAGAGAATAAACAAATGGCTAAACTGTGAGGAGGCGGCGGTGTTTCATACCTTGTGGATGGGCGTCCCCCAGAAGTCGTTGGCGAAGAGGCGGCCGATCGGCGTGGAAGGCCGCAGGTCCCTGTTGTCGCGCACAGCCGACGCGTCGTCGAAGACGAATCCGCAGCCGAGTGCGTTGGCGTAGCAGAGCCACGACAGCGCGCCCACGGCCAGGTACCAGCGCCAGCCGACGCGGCGGCCGCCGGGAAGCCGCCATGTTGGCTCACGGTCGCAACCAGACTGCGAGGAGGGAGAGGGAGACGACGAGCAGGTCATCGGCGGGCCTCATGTCGTGGAGGCACACACGAACAATGGACAGGACAATGCTCTCTCGCTAGAGATACGACAAATGGAATTTCGGCACGCATCTCAACACCGTCTACGAAGTCTGCAAATTAGTGCACTGAGGGAAACTCTGGCGCTCCGTTGCTAGCAGCACCTTGCGTTGTTTGTATAAAAAAAAAAAATGGTTCAAAACTGCATCGCGAAAGACGCGCACCTGGAAAGCGTTTTCGAACATCCAGAGTCGGCGGCTCTGCAAAAGGCTTCCGCAGTGAGCCTACCACGCAGTAGCTCCAAAGTCGAGAACACAAACGACCCGTATGAGCGGTCCTCGCGCTTGCTTCTCGGGTCCAAATTAGATATGACCTGGACCACTCTTCTGATAACCACTGGTCTTTCTGAGGGCCAGCGTGGGCGGTGAGACAGGGACGGCGTAGGGAGCGGGACATGTGGTGCATGTTTAACCGACGTATAGCTGGCGCTCACAAACGCAGTCTCAAACACTGGGCACCAAGCACTACTACAGATGGCAATGGGCACGGGAGGCGTGTATGGGTCCATGACAATTCTTTTTCTCCATGCTTACAAAACGTGTTCAGAGGGTTCGGCTAGGAATATCTTTGGTTACAGGCGCGAAAAAAGACAGAACACAAGACAGAAAGACGGGGACGAAGCGCCACTCGCAACTGATTTATTCGAAGAAAACATGTGTAAATATATGCCGTCTCAAATGCAAAGAATACTTTCATCTTGAAAGTTGATATGGTAGCGAACGGGTGAAAAAATTGCTCTTAGCCTTGTACAAAGATATGGATGGTCTATCCTTCTTCCCGCCTGTAACCAAAGATGAACAGTTACCAACATGCCCAGCAAGACGTTCTTATATGCTGGGAATAGTTAAGTACGAGCGTAGAGAAGGAGGCCTTAGGAGGCCCCGGTCAGATGAGGGATATTATCTTGAGTAACTATGCGTATGGGTAAAAGCCAGATAGGAAAGCACAGCACGCTTGAAAACGAGTAAGAAAACAAAAGCAACGTTCAACAGCCTCCCGATAGAACTCCGCATAGATAGGTCGCGCGGTGTTACCTGTAGCATGACAGTGTCTCGTGTGGAGAAAACGACGTCCTTGGTGTAGAGAACTTGAAAGGTGCACGCAGCAAGCAAGCTACGCCTGGCCACAGCTGGTGGGCTACGAAGACTATGCTTGCTTCGAAGCGCGGCCACGTGAACGCACAACCCAGATAAGCATGACAACTTCATCTAAACCCGGCAGCTGTAATTTCACTTTTTAGCTCGCAGTACAAAGCCACTGGGTTGCACCAGCAACAAATATAGGGACAACGGGCTACGTGCTACTTTTAGAGGGTAAAAAAAGCAATGAAAAGTGAAGGGAAAGAAAGCGTCGTTCCAATTGGTGTGCGACTAGTTCGGACTCTGCCCGTGAGAGCTACTGCGGGGCCACAGCTTAATGCGTTGCCTGTTAATAAGCGGCACGTTCGATCGGTCTTCAGCTATAAATCAAGTGGCGCGTGCAAGCAGGCACCTTACTGCGTTACCACTTGCCGTAGCAGACGGACGCCGCAAAAAAGAAAATTAACCCGCTTGCAACGGTTCAAACAGTCTACAGTTCATGCGAAACCGCTCAAGGGTCAAGATAAACAGCAAGCGTTAGTTAAAGGCGAAAGGTCAGTGTGGGCGTTAAAAAGCGCTTACCGCCACCACACGCACGGCGGCGGGGTGTGCTGCGGCGCTAAGTGAATCTTCAGCGCTACGCCTACAACAAAGCAAAACGTCTCGCGAGCACATCCATTAGAAAGAAGCTGCCGAGATCGCTTTCTGTTTGTTCGCTCAATACCTTTTCAGCCAGCATGTTCTCGAAGCCTGCTCTCATTCACTTCCACGCTACCGCCTTCTTTCTTCGCGTTTATTTTTTCCCTGCTACCGTGTGCCGACGAAATAAGGAAGTCGGGCACAAACGACGTGGCCCAGCCTCGCCAAGTGGCGGTCCCCAGCGGAGGGCGCTAATTACAATTGATTACCCATTAAGGAATCTCGGACAGGGGCGCCCACTAAAAGTCAACGCGTGCGGTCCAACCGGCGCTATGCGCGGAGGGAGCGGAGTAACGGTGTGGGCAAAAGCGAGGAAAGAGGAGCGCGCACCACGTGTCGACGCGTATGCATATGGAGCAGTGGCTGGAAGGGGAGACGCAGCACGTGATGGGGTCACTTGCTTTTGCGAACGCGGGAATCGCCAGATGTCGCCGCTCCACACGCTACCGCTGGCGACGAAATGAACGCAAACAAACAGGAGGAACCAATGCCAAGAAGGGCAGAACGAAAACAAAGAGACGCTTCTCTCTCCGTCTTTCTTTGATACTTGTTTTACGTCCTCCTCCCGCCCTCTTCCCCGCAGACCGCGATCTTCGGGTGCCAACTAAGTGGGTTACTTGGCTGCTACCGGCACACTTTCGCAGCCATTGCTTGAAATAAAAAGAGAAAAAAATTAAGGGCGACCAATTGCATTATTCCAGTTCCGACTACACTTACGCAAAATGCGTCACATTGATAGATCGCGGCGACTCCTCGTATACCATAACAGGCGCAGGCACTGACTGTCCCGGCAGACGGTTGCTCCAAACACCGTCACCGATGGCGGTTCCGAGACCTACGTCGCTTTTTCCCAGTAATGCGAGAAGGAATAGCTCCCGCAGTCCCAGTTTTTGCACAGATAGTTCTTTGGACGGTTGCCTATTTTGATTGTAAGCCTGCTGTTGCCAGAATAATCTTCTTCTTAGCCATTTATTTTTTTTTTGCTGAACCAATCTTAGCCGCCGTCTCCTTCCTCTTCCTTACAACTGTAGAGGAGGAGAGGAAGAGGTGGCCAGTGGAGAGAGGGATTTCCCCTTAAACGCCAGAGGTGGAGGCTTCATATAGACGCTGACGCCGGCGCCGCCACAGTTCTCGAATTCATGGCCTTCGGATATCGCGTTAAGACCTACTACCAGTAACATGCGCGCGCCTTGTCCCTCAAGGTAAGCACTAAAACCGCACAGCACTCTGTCTCCATTACCGTTGCTTTGTTGACGAGGAAGCCGCGGAACTGAGAAGCAGTTCAGCAGCCGTTCGTTGAAGGCGGCAGAACTAATCTGACGCGCGCGGCGCTGTCCATATAGAGCTGCGCTGCCGCGCAGATGGATCCGAGGAGTGCACGCGCGAAATTTTCCTTCGACAGTTTTATTCTTCGGAGTAATCATTAAACATGATCACTAAGTGGAATTCCCTTTGTCCCCCAAATATTCTATTACCAAATTACTTTTCCCAATTAATTTCGCCGATGAGCCTTCTCACCTTCGCTCGCCTTCTCGCTTCACCGGTTGCACACGACAGACGATGCGACTGAAGAGCCTGTATTTGCAGATGATATGGACAATTTTGTCGGGCTATTCAGCACTGCTCCTCAGTGCCGCGTTGACCACTAGCGGCATGGTGCAGAATAAGATTAAAACAAATGTAAGCATGCGTCATGTTCCATGTTTTCAGGAGGCAAAAAAAGGTCCTGTGAAGGGCGTTCATATTAAACTTTCGGAATTCAGTATAAGGCAGGAAACATGGCTATGAAATGGGGCATACTGAGGAGAGGATATAACCTTCAGAATTCAGTACAATGGGGAAACAGGGCTATGAAACGGGGCATACTGAGGAAAGGACACAACCTTTGGAATTCAGTACAAGGGTGGAAACAGGGCGCTGAAACGGGGCATACTGAGGAGAGGAGACAACCTTCGGAATTCAGTACAAGGGGGAAACAGGGCTATGAAACGGGACATACTGAGGAATGGACACAACCTTTGGAATTCAGTACAAGGGTGGAAACAGGGCGCTGAAACGGGGCATACTGAGGAGAGGACACAACCTTCGGAATTCAGTACAAGGGGGGAAACAGGCGTATGAAATGGGGCATACTGAGGAGAGGACACAACCTTCGGAATTCAGTACAAGGGGGGAAACAGGCGTATGAAATGGGGCATACTGAGAAGACACAACCTTCGGAATTCAGTACAAGGGGGGAAACAGGGGTATGAAACGGAGCATACTGAGGAGAGGACACAACCTTTGGAATTCAGTACAAAGGGTGGAAACAGGGCTCTGAAACGGGGCATACTGAGGAGAGGAAACAGCCTTCAGAATTCAGTACAAGAGGGGAAACAGGGTTCTGAAACGGGGCATACTGAGGAGAGGACACAACCTTCAGAATTCAGTACAAGGGTGGAAGCAGGGCTCTGAAACGGGGCATACTGAGGAGAGGACACAACCTTCGGAATTCAGTACAAGGGGGGAAACAGGCGTATGAAATGGGGCATACTGAGAAGACACAACCTTCGGAATTCAGTACAAGGGGGGAAACAGGGGTATGAAATGGGGCATACTGAGAAGACACAACCTTCGGAATTCAGTACAAGGGGGGAAACAGGGGTATGAAATGGGGCATACTGAGAAGACACAACCTTCGGAATTCAGTACAAGGGGGGAAACAGGCGTATGAAATGGGGCATACTGAGAAGACACAACCTTCGGAATTCAGTACAAGGGGGGAAACAGGGGTATGAAACGGAGTATACTGAGGAGAGGACACAACCTTCGGAATTCAGTACAAAGGGTGGAAACAGGGCTCTGAAACGGGGCATACTGAGGAGAGGAAACAGCCTTCAGAATTCAGTACAAGAGGGGAAACAGGGTTCTGAAACGGGGCATACTGAGGAGAGGACACAACCTTCAGAATTCAGTACAAGGGTGGAAGCAGGGCTCTGAAACGGGGCATACTGAGGAGAGGACACAACCTTCGGAATTCAGTACAAGGGGGGAAACAGGCGTATGAAATGGGGCATACTGAGAAGACACAACCTTCGGAATTCAGTACAAGGGGGGAAACAGGGGTATGAAACGGAGCATACTGAGGAGAGGACACAACCTTCGGAATTCAGTACAAAGGGTGGAAACAGGGCTCTGAAACGGGGCATACTGAGGAGAGGAAACAGCCTTCAGAATTCAGTACAAGGGTGGAAACAGGGTTCTGAAACGGGGCATACTGAGGAGAGGACACAACCTTCAGAATTCAGTACAAGGGTGGAAGCAGGGCTCTGAAACGGGGCATACTGAGGAGAGGACACAACCTTCGGAATTCAGTACAAAGGGTGGAAACAGGGCTCTGAAACGGGGCACACTGAGGAGAGGACACAAATTTCGGAATTCAGTAGAAGGGGGAAAACAGGCATATGAAATGGGGCATACTGAGGAGAGGACACAACCTTCGGAATTCAGTACAAGGGGGGAAACAGGCGTATGAAATGGGGCATACTGAGGAGAGGACACAACCTTCGGAATTCAGTACAAGGGTGGAAGCAGGGCTCTGAAACGGGGCATACTGAGGAGAGGACACAACCTTCGGAATTCAGTACAAGGGGGGAAACAGGCGTATGAAATGGGGCATACTGAGAAGACACAACCTTTGGAATTCAGTACAAGGGTGGAAACAGGGCGCTGAAACGGGGCATACTGAGGAGAGGACACAACCTTCGGAATTCAGTACAAGGGTGGAAACAGGGCGCTGAAACGGGGCATACTGAGGAGAGGACACAACCTTCGGAATTCAGTACAAGGGGGGAAACAGGCATATGAAATGGGGCATACTGAGGAGAGGACACAACCTTCGGAATTCAGTACAAGGGGGAAAACAGGCGTATGAAATGGGGCATACTGAGAAGACACAACCTTCGGAATTCAGTACAAGGGGGGAAACAGGGGTATGAAACGGAGCATACTGAGGAGAGGACACAACCTTCGGAATTCAGTACAAAGGGTGGAAACAGGGCTCTGAAACGGGGCATACTGAGGAGAGGAAACAGCCTTCAGAATTCAGTACAAGAGGGGAAACAGGGTTCTGAAACGGGGCATACTGAGGAGAGGACACAACCTTCAGAATTCAGTACAAGGGTGGAAGCAGGGCTCTGAAACGGGGCATACTGAGGAGAGGACACAACCTTCGGAATTCAGTACAAAGGGTGGAAACAGGGCTCTGAAACGGGGCACACTGAGAAGAGGACACAAATTTCGGAATTCGGTAGAAGGGGGAAAACAGGCATATGAAATGGGGCATACTGAGGAGAGGACACAACGTTCGGAATTCAGTACAAGGGGGAAAACAGGCGTATGAAATGGGGCATACTGAGGAGAGGACACAACCTTCGGAATTCAGTACAAGGGGGGAAACAGGGGTATGAAACGGAGCATACTGAGGAGAGGACACAACCTTCGGAATTCAGTACAAGGGTGGAAGCAGGGCTCTGAAACGGGGCATACTGAGGAGAGGACACAACCTTCGGAATTCAGTACAAAGGGTGGAAACAGGGCTCTGAAACGGGACAAACAGAGGAGATGGCAGACGTCTGTCGTCTCCAGTGTTTGTCCCGTTGCTTGGCGCTGTTTCCAGCTTTTAATTGAGGATGAACGAAAAAGCTCGAATCAGCCCTCTTTTGGAATCCTTTCGGAGTTCTACTCATTGGCATCCTTCAAAACAGCCCAAACTATCTGAACGAAATTACTGTTTACGAAAGCTCTCGAAGGAAAGAAGCTTGGAATTCTGACCAGATGAGTCCCGTGCCAACAGGAGAGCGCTCTGGGTCGTAACACATTTGCTGCCATGGCAAAAGTCCATGACTGAAGGTTCCAGCTTGTTTCTAACCAACACAATTCGCAAGAACTTGCCACTCATCCTTGTACTCTACTAATAGGAGTTATATTTCATCCACAAAAACACTTAAGGGACGACCAGATATCTCATCCGACCATTCCGAGAAGCAGTTGAATTGACATTCGATGATTACTCTGACGTTTTAACTCTAATGAATTAATTTACTCTAAGCAGAAGCATCACACACACCTCGGCTCTTCTTCCAAAAGGACGGCGCACTCGGCGTTCCGCGCTGCTTTCGAAGCTTCTTTATGCTGCACTGACTTCAGCCACTTCTATGATTTCAGCTGGGCAGCACGCTCGGCGCACATCTTTGCTTAACACGGCGCACCGTTCGCCCGCTTCTATTTTTGTTTTCTAAGCGGAGGAGAGGCCTTAGCGACTAGTTCGGGCGCTCAGTGACCACTGTGTGCGGCCACATGCAGCTGCCGCTGTCGAGCGTTTTCAGCTTCCACGTCGCACTCGAGCAGCGGAAGACGCAGTGAACTAATCCCAGAGCTCATTGTGTCACACCAGTTGAGCGGTGGTGGCGGTGCTAAACTTCCGTCAATAAAGAGATTTGCGCCCCGTGAACTGGGAGGGGCCCTCAGTTCAGGGCTCCCACTGCCTCAGTTGTTTGCTCCGCCCGCTGAACCAGCTGTCTTTGGTCTTCTAGGTTTGAGCCGGACGCCACGGCCCACCGCTGCTCAGGTTGCGGGTTTGGGATCCTCGGCAAGGCCTGCATACTTTGGCAAGCCCATGTAGTGTGACACGATGTAGGGTGTTCCCCGCATAGCGGGCATGTGTTTGGGTGTAATGTGGGGTGTACGTGACGCAAGAGGCTTATGTGTGGATTTATGTTCGTCTGTAGCCGCCCCCAAGTTACGATACTACCCGCGTGAGCTTCTTGTGTGGTGGGGGGTAGATGCGTCGATTTAGCTTGTGGTAAGTATAATGATCTCACTGTACTGCTGTGGGACGGGCTACGGGGTCGCTGAGTCTTCTGTCGAGGAGCGGTTAGTAAGACCTCGTGCTACGGAGTGCGCGTGCTGATTGCCGCTTAGAGACTCGTGGCTGGTGTCCGGATGAATAGAGTGTAAGCACGTTGGCGTTTTCACGTTTTTAAGATACGGTGTACGTTTGCATTGATGACGGGTTGGTTGGTCGTGGGGTGTTGGTGGGGTATCGGTGGGTGGCGGTGGGGTAGCGACGCAGCTCTAGAATATATATAATTTTTTAGAACACGTACCCCGTAAACATTCGAGGCTGATGGTACATCACAACAGAAGCCAGCAGGCAAAAAAAAACGCCTCTGGCAGGAGCACAGAAGCAGACAAAAAGAAAAAAAAACGCCCCTGGCGGGAACACTGAGGCAATATAGTTAACAATATCCAAAAATTTCACATAAGGCAGTTCAGTGAATGCGCCAACGGCGAAAAAAAATGGCAGAGTACGCTGCGCACACATCCCACGCGGAACTCTACTGAACGGAGCATCTGTCTCTTTTCTCGAAGCCTTGATATCAGCTCCATTTGGTATTTGAACAACGGCTCAGACGACAGTTCGCGCTCACGCAGTGTCGAACGCACAAGCGGGCCTCCGACAAAGCGCCGGTCGCTCTGCATTAAAAGGAACCCCGAGTGGCCCTCGGGGAGTCCAACCTCGGTGTCGCCGCTGGAACCGAGCTCTTCCAAGGCTTTGAAAGAACTACCGGCGCGACGGAGCGCGGCTCGAGGGTGAACGAAACGCTACGGAGACAACAACGTCGGCTGCAGTGTAGCACAGTTTGCGGAACGGCGACGAGCGGCCGGTGTCGGAAGCCGTGGCTAATGGACCGGGCCCTGGGGCGACACAGCCTCCCTCTGCTTAGCGCGCGAATCGGAGAGTCGGCTTGCGAAGGAGCCCGACTTTCAGCGTTCAAAAGGCACCGCTAGGATGCAGGACAAACAGGGCGTGGCGTGCAGGCAGAGCCGAGAGCGCACTAAAGAAGCGAAGCTAAAAGTAAGTTTCAGCAAAAGGAGACTACAACGACGGAACAGGTGGTTTCAGGAGAAATTCCTGGCGTTTGCGCAATACAGTGATAACGCGAGAGAGATATGTGAACAAGATTCAGAGGGGCGACGACAGACGGCTGTTCGTTGCGCTGGAATTCAACGTGGTGTCTCAGTGGTCATGGTGTCCGGCTGCTGACACGAAAGACGCGGGTCTGATCCCCGCCGAGATGGCCGAATTTCGATGAAGGCAAAATTCTAGAGGCCCATGTATTGTGCGATGTCAGTGCACGTTAAGAATCCCAGGTGGCCGAAATTACCGGAGCCCTTCACTACGGCGTCCCTCATAGCCTGAGTCACTTTGGGACGTCAAACAGCACAAAACAACCAAACGAAACCATCGAATCAAAACGACATTACACGTTTAGTACTTGCAGCCTCAAGCTCTAATCGGCGCTTAGAGCTGTATAAATTTAAAGAATAACAAAGTTGCTCGTCTTTATGCACCTATAATATAGGAATATGAAAGTGAAGTATCTGTAGCGACCTCTTCCTTTTGTTTCTTATGAAGTCGAGCAATCGCTCCTAGAGTGCATAACACTTTCAAATCTTGCCTGTCCCAACTACAATGCTGGCCATTCACCGCCGGACAAAGATTGTGTTTATGTACCCCAGTGCAGACCACGGAAAGGTATGTATAGGGTCGCTCAATATGAAAGGGAACTGGGGAGCGCGTGGCAGCCGCACATCGCCGAGCGCTGCCGCAGAGATCCGTCGAGAATGGGCGGCAAAAGCGCATGCGCAGTAAGTACGTCCGGCTGCACTTTCCGCGCATGCGCCTAGTGCCGCCCATTCTCGCCGGTTCTCGGCGGCAGCGCTCGGCGATGTGCGGCTGCCACGCGCTCCCCAGTTCCCTTTCATATACAGCACCCTTTTGCGTGAAGCTTAGCTTTTCGAATTACCAAGAAGTGAGACAGTTACTGCGCCATCTGCTTTCCTCAGAAAACACTAATTTTTAGCTTTTCGAATGTGAAAACAAGGCCGGGATTGCGTCAGTCCACCTCTACCTGAAAAGGGAATCGCCTTTCTTGGCCTTGGACAACCTATCAAACAGCAAGTGTTGGGGGAATTTTGGAGATTTTAAGCATGAAATGCTTTTAGCCCCCGTTGTCGGCAGTGTGGTGACGTCACGCCGAGACCGAGAGCCATCATCCGGGCACTGAAATCCAGTCATCCGGGCACTGAAATCCAGATATCCGGGCACTGAAATCCAGTCATCCGGGCACTGAAATCCAGTCATCCGGGCACTGAAATTCAGTCATCCGGGCACTGAAATCCACTCATCCGGGCACTGAATTCCAGTCATCCGGGCTCTGAAACGAGAACATCCGGGCACCGTACGAGACTTAGCGAGATTTAACGAGACTCCGTAAGCCCTCCTACGCGACCGGCATGCAAGCGCTCGTTGGTCTCCAAACGAGACAAAAAATAACTGCTGCCAGTGCCTTCTCAATGTTTATCAAGATATCAGTGGAGCTGTGGGTTTGATAACGCACGGAATTATAATTTCCGATTTCTAATAACGCGTGCAAAAACCACATAAATTGCATGTTGCACTTCGTTGTCGTACGTGATCCGGGGGAGAAGCGCTGCGTTCAAAGGGCAAGGCATCGTGCCGAACGGGTGGTGGCGTTCCTCCCTTCCTTTACGGTGCGGTTCGGGTGTCCACCGAGATGGCAGAGAATTACTGCGCCATTTCCTTTCCTCAAAAAAACCTTGCGTTCAAATGACAAGGCATCGCGCTGAACGGGTGGTGGCGTTCCTCCCTTCCTGTACAGTGCGGTTCGGGTGTCCACCGAGATGACATTAGGCCCGTAAACATTTCATGCTTACTCTACTCTCGGTTACGGGAGAGGCAGAGTTTGTTTATGACTAGGCTTTAACATTATCGCCGGACCATTCTTCCAGAGATTTTTTAAACGCGTTTCCACTGTGCTTTATTTTCTTTTTATGGCACGCCTAACCTGTCGAACAGGAAGTGTTGGGAGAGTTTTGGGGTTCTTTAAACGCGCTTCTCTAGTGCTTTACTTTCTTTCTTTGGCACGCCTGCGAAACTGGCCAAGTACGAAGTACGTGTTGATTATCCGAATAAAACAGGTCTGGAAGCGAGCGCTGTTCTGTCATTTTCCCCGGACGATGTCTTGGTAGCGCTGATTCAAGGAAAAGCGGTCGACGCCAACTTGCAATTATTGGCAGTTCTATTTGCACTGTGTAGTTCGAATGCGCCCAACTGCTGCAGGTTCGCGAATGAGTACGCAGATTTAAGCGGTCACACCCTTTCTCTCGCGGACAGGCTTCGATAAAAGTGCACGGCTGCATGCTGGGTGTCCCTCGCTAAGAAGCGTTGCCTTCTGATTGTGGATGGAGGTCTTCGATTGAGAAAGGCCCCGTACACAGAGCCGAGTGTGACGACTGCTGTATTTTAATCCTTATCACTGGCACTAAGTAAAGTGAAGCAGACCGGATGACGACATTGCGGTACTATTGTACCGCAGTGTCGTCAATGGTCGAAACAGAAGCAGCGGAGAACTTATGGTGGTTCAGTGGTTACGGCGCTCGGCTGTTGACCCGAAAGGCGCGGGTTCGATCCCGGCCGCGGCAGTCGAATTTCGATGGAGGCGAAATTCTAGAGGCCCGTGTACAGTGCGATGTGAGTGCACGTTGAAGGACCCCAGGTGGTGGAAATTTCCGGAGCCCTTCACTACGGCGTCGCTCATAGTCTGAGTCGCTTTGGGACATTAAACCCCAATAAAGCAATAAACCAAACCAGAAGTGCACTTATTAAAGCACGCGCATATCCTCGTTTCCCTGCACATCGCGTGGCGTTCCGCGCAGCCACCATTATCGCAAGCAATCACAAGAGCAGCTACTCTTTGCAGTCAAATGGTAGAAGAGATTCATGAACGCCAGCAAATATACAACCGACTGTAAATATACGCGCTTATTCCCCCAGTCATAGTGAAAAATCAAAGTTTACAAGCTGCCGCACCGGTATGGCAGAGTGTTAGCCTGAACTGTACTTTGCCAAGCCTCACTGCGCGCAAGCGCGCTCACTTTTCAAAAGCAGAGCGGACTATTTAGCCACCACCATCTCAGCAATGTTAAATCTTGCACTTTATATCTGTGGAAGGTGTCTTTGAGTGCTGGCCTCTAAGCGAAACTTCGGGGGAAAAAAGCCACCGTACTATGACAGACTAGTGAAGCCATTCGATTACTTTTAGGCTAATGTGTGGCCATGCTTTGTTATGCCTCCGCAAGCAAGCGTTATGCGCTGTTACACAAGCAGAGAATAATGCAGTATAGCGGATTGCTTAATCAGTGCTCACTAAGGAGCCCGAGATGCCCTGCGATAGAAGCCCGGCGACTCTCCTTCCGTGTGAAGCCCTTGCAACGAACTCACGGCGCTGCAATGGGTGGATGGCTTCGAATAGCCGGAAAACAGCGAGCGCCACGTTTCGAATATTCTACGGAGAATAACCGCTCAGACTAGGAAAACGGTGACAGAATATGCGACCATTTTAGGGCTGCAGGCAGCAGAGCACGAGCGGGACGCTCCATTGTCGGCAATGAGAACTCGAGACCTTGTTTCGGTCCGAACAGAGGGAAAAGTATATAGAAAACCCAACTTATGCATCCGCTCCGTGCACTGACCATTTCTTAAATGTCCGCGAATACGATTACAGGACGAAATATCACAGAACTGCAACTTTTCCCAACAGCGATATTGTTGCAATGGCTTGCCAGAGGGAACTCGCTCCAGCCTCTTTTATCGTTCCGCACAACTTTGAGAAATATTCCTTTCATATAAGTTTGCTCCACTTCGCTTTAACCTTTGTTACTTGTTGTCCCCGACACTGTGTTATTATGTGGTGGAAAGGTGCAAATATCACAGGCAAATAAATGTTTTTTTTTCCTTTTCAAGATTCCAAACACTGTCGATGCGAAACTGAGTCCTCGATGTTCGCCGCGTTCTGTAGTGTTGCTTAACCCGTTCCCCCTCACCTTCTTCAGTACTGGGCGTAAGAACACTGTAAGTATATGAATGAATGAATGAATGAATGAATGAATGAATGAATGAATGAATGAATGAATGAATGAATGAACAGCGTCTCACTGAAGCGGCATAAAACAGGGCCGCCAAACCTTGAAGACAGCAACGGAACGATCCGCACAGCACCGTCTCCGAAGCGGGCAAGGAACAAGACGGCCCTCTAAAAGGGAACACAACACGGTCATGATACAGATGAACGACCTGGCATCAGAACGGGGCGAGAAACGGCGGCGAAGTCGAAATAAAAGACCCCCGCCGATCGAACAACCTCTGGGAGCCACGGTCATTAGAACATCGCGATTCATACGTCTCCGCTTTCAAAGACGGATGAAAACGTTTCCACACACACGCCAGTAGGCACAGCCAGGAAAGACAAAAAAAGATTGCGGAGGAAACAAGGTGAAATAAAAAAAAAACGTAAACGCGAGTAAAAGAAAACGTAGATATGGCCGGGTGAGTTCGAGAAGCCTATGCCAATTAATCACCGGGCAAGTCCGACCACGAGGAAGATTAATCGATCTCACCTTCTCCGCATTAACAGCGGAGCGCAGAAAACACGGGGGGATAACCTTCTTTATTCCTTCCCTTTCCTTTTGCACTACCACGTGATTACGCATGGAACGTTGGTCACCCCTCTCCACCAGACCCTCAGGCTCTCATTTTTTCCCGTCCTCTCTCTTCCCCACCTCCCGCGAGTTCACTTCCCTAATTCCTTTTGCTCTCCCTGCCGAACTCTCATTGCCTCATTTCTTCACGGCCTTTTCTTCGCCTCGTCGGTGCTATTTTTTTTCTTAATGGCTCGCCAACTTTTAAGGTCTTTTAAATATGTTCTCCAACTTTTATGGATTGTTCGCGTCCTGGTTTTTAGAACGGCATTTTGGTTGTTCTTCGGTGTCATTTGCCCTCCTTTACGTCTACGGGGCTGTCGCCCGAACCCCCTTTCTTTTTCGTCATGCAGTAAATGTACCGCGAGAAAGAAAAGAACAAAAAAAAAAGAAAACCGGAAACCCCTCGGGTAGCCGGGGCATAAATTAATGTCCAAGAAATTCGCTCCCCGCACTTCCTTATTCAATTTCCCTTAATATTCGCGTTCCGCAAAAGCGAATAGCAGCGACGACGAGGTATGTAATCGCTGACCAGTGAGGAAAAAAAGAGATGAAAAGGAACGGGTTGGCCAGAAAAAAAAAAGAAGAAGAAGAAGAAGACAGTCGGAACAGCGCAGGCAGAGCGAAGTACGCAAAACGATAAAAACCAACGCGATGGCTGGCTGGCGCTCTAAGCTACTAATGGTCGGAAAATGGGAACGGCGTATACGCCAATCATTAATCGTTTCGGCCCCTCGGTGGGAAAGAGTGAAGGCAGAAGTAAGAGAGCAATATATGAAGGGGAGAGGAAGGTGCGGCGTCCACATCCAACACGGCGCTATATGGGCTCTGGCGGAGGAGAGCGCGGCGCGGGGCAACGATTCATAAGTGCGGACGAACCGCTGGCGCCGTTCGTTTCCCGGCCTGCCTATCGGCACGGGAAGAAAATAGAGGGCGCCACTGACGGACATACGCGGCGGCTTCGATGAAAAAAGCACTCGGCGGGAAACCGCGAGGCTATTTCTCAAACGATGAGGGCTATTAGGGGGCGGCAGAGCAGCGCTCGGCATCGGTGGAAATAGTTCGGGCTTCGTAATGAATGCGTTCAGCCGCGTGGTATGCTGCGCCGTTTTATACGAACGCCACAAAACAGCGGCAGCACATGTGTTTGGTCGCACGCGTGGGATGCGAGCAGAGGACGGACTGCCGCGCTGGGAAAAGTAACGAATGAAAAAAGTGCAATCGAAACGGAGGCGAAGAACAGCCTGATCGCTCAAATAGTTGGGTTAAGTGGAAAACAACATGATGCAGGCGCGCGCCTGCGAGCCAAGGCCTTTCATGCAATGATAGTCTTTCTTCCTACAGTCGCTGCTTAGAATAAGAGAACAACAAAAACAAGCTGCTGATTCCATCGGTTCCAATAAGGGCCTACCGGGAAAGCGCAATCGCCAGCATGGCCCGTGCTCCTTTGTCACATTAAAAGTGAACAGTGATGTCACAAATATTTGATTTCAAGGTGATATGCCGACCGCGCCGCAGATAAATAAACCACTTTACAGCGTCTATGCTGAGGTTTGTAAATCGCGAAATTCGCCGGGAGCTAGAGCAGACGTTGCTAGCTTCATTCTTTTCTTAAATTTCTCCACATTTCGCCAGTTCCCAAACTCCTTCCTCCATGTGTTCACACTCAGTAAAGGTGGTACCGTCCCTTTTTGCTTTCCTTAAAACTGTTTACAAGCCCTACGCAGACGCGCACTAGTTGGCAGAGAATTCGGCAGAGCTAGGACGCCCCTGTCTCCAGGTATGCCTTGAGTCATATGCGACGCCGTGCTCGGCAAAATTCGAGGTCCATATGAAGACTTCTCGAGGTGAAAAATGCAGACCCTCATCGAGATATGTAGGATACTCTACTCCAATTGCGTGAGGACTGATTTCAAGACTCGATCCTCAGACTGAGCTCATTATAGATGCATGTCACCACTCGTACTCGTTCAATCGACCTCGGCAAGGTGTTCCCAATTCGAGAGAGAAACGTATACGCTTGCTGGTTCTCGATTCCTCCCATCCCACCGTTTGCAACTTTCTACCGCCGCGAAGAACATGGACGCAAACTCCGTGGATTTCAGAACTTACTCGCAGCACTGAGGAAGGTAGACACCTCCTCGGCCAATGCGGACAGCCTGTTAAACGTATTCCTCCGCTAGTCGTCGTCTGCTTATGGCGTACCATAAGCGAATACTAAAGGCTCATTACGTATGTTTAGAACAGCGTGTGCTTGTTTAGGTACTCTAAACGCAAGAATTTTACGCGAAGTTACGCTGTTTATCACAGTCGCACTTTTAGTTCAGCGCAGGCAAACGAAACGCAATGACAACTACAGCCTTGTGGCGCCATCTGGTTTTTGAAAAGGAAACCACTTCGGTCAACAAACCGACACCTTTTTAGGCCTATGAGCGGCAGAATCTTCATTGGAAATGAAAAAAAAAATATATCGCACCACACAGATTCGCCTGTAGATAAGAAGAAATAAACCGAAAGGTCAATGCCTAACATATGAGCAGCGAAAGTACTGAAAAACACAATAACAACGACGAATTTACTCCGAAGCGAGGGGTTCTGCTTCGAAGCGCGCCGCCATGTTGGAAAGGCTATTTTGGCCCACCCACGAGTCACGCACGCTAAACTCGGGAAATTGCGCACGTAATGCACGCGTGTGTTAAGATTCGATCTGAAATCGCATTTGCAGCATGCGCTTTATTAAGCGCTCAATTTTTTAGCGCACACTATCCGATATAGCTATTTTGTACTGGCACTGCATTCTGCAGCGTCAGAACGTCGCCTCTGCACCCACCGCAACTTTGGTAGTGCTGCAAGGAACTACTAGGATGTAGAATAGTTAATTCACGCAAGCAGAATTTAGAGGCAGCGTTCAGAGCAACGCGAGGCAATGGCCTATGGCGTGAACCAAGAAACAACGCCAGCACCTGCTTGGCTTCAACGTATGCGATCACGAGAGAAAGGCAGTGAACGCAGGAACCTGAAAGGAGTATAGACACCTATTTTTTTTTTCGCGAAAGCAATACTACTCCCAAGAACGGCTTTTCGCGTTGCAAAGGCCACTTGGCACGTCTGACCTTTAGAATGACCCCTGACGTCATACCATGCCTAGTGACGTCACAGTGTGACGTCATATCAGGAGCGAGAGACGGGCTACCAGCTCGGCCCGTCGGGTAACGGCGGCCGCTTGGCGCTGCGCGCCGCGCTCTTCCCCCTACAGGCGCTGCATATGCAGTATAAAACACCTGCTTTCGCAACCTGCCAGGCTTAACCAACGCTAAGCCCTCACCAATTTTTTTTTTGCCGCCTGTTTTCTACCTTGCAACCACGCATAAGACATTAGCATACATGAATCATCACCACATGGCATCTGCCTACGACCGCCAAATAATTGAAACTCAAATTTCTTCTTTCACCTGTTCCGGTTTCGTTTTCAGCGGCAAAGCGGTGGCTACCACATCAAACGTCTGCATCAAAGGTCTGCTGGTCATTTCGAATCATGTCCCACCAACTCACCCAATCAGCAATTGTAATTGTATACAAATCCCGGCATGCGTTCGGGCTTTCACAGCCGGCGTCCTTCCTCAAACTTCGCACTCGCGTTCTCGTTCCAGACCTCCTTCGAGTCTCATCCTTCAGCGCTGTGCCGTGCGCGGGAGACCTCCGAGAACTCGGCCAGTTCGCGCTGGCTCCAATAATCGAAGTTCGCTCGGCTAGTTTTTTTCCGGTATTTGCGGAGCACTCCATGCAGGCCTGTGGGCGCCTCCTCTAACACCCGTCTTTGACGCGAAGACACGTGCCGAGCGGCCACGCGCTAAAGTTAGCAGTAGTAGTAAGGTTCACTTTATTTCGGAAAAGTGCACACAGTCTTTAGAATAAGCCACAGGCTAAAAGCTAGAGAAAATAGCTTGAAGATGCCTGCGGCTCATCTAAAAGCCATTACAAAAAAATAAATAAATAAAATAAACACACATATACAACGGTGGCAGGTCGCATATACTATAGCAAACAAATTATAATATTTACGGTTGAAGGGATTGTTATACAGGGAGGTAGTTAATTATTTATTTATTTATTTCAAATACTGCAGGCCTATGTGGCCCAAGCAGGAGGGGCAAACAACATAACAGCACGCAAAAAAGAAACGAAAAAACAACACACAGCATCATTCGGCGATAACAAAGGGAAGATAAAAAGAACAGCATTAAAAACTACAAAATGAGACAACTTAACCAAGGGAATGTTCTTTCAATGCGTTGCTAAAACTACTATTTTGAAACAGAGATTCTGGGAGCAAGTTCCAATCGGAGATGGTTGAGACTAGCAAAAACATTACAACTAAACAAAATGCATTTGAAAGTGACACGCTGGTGGGTCGATGACAAACGGGAAAAGGACACCGATACATACACAAGCTACGATATATAGCAAGAAGTTATGGAATATTATTTAAAAAGTACACTTTTAAATCATGTGGTCGGAGGTTATACCTGCTAAGCTGGTCAGATTCGTAGCTGTTTAGAACACGAGGTATTAGGAGATTAAGTGCTTATTTGCCATAATCTGTTCTAGCGCGTGGCAGTGTCCATTTTTCAGTGGATCGGGTTTTAACGTACTTTTCTATGGGCTTTAACACTGCGTCATTAAGCACGAGCAACGAGGCCACAACAGCGCACAGCGGACGATCATTTATTTATTTATTTACAATACTGCCAGTCTCATCAAGGACCATGGCTGGTGGGCGAACAAAAATTATAAACATGATAAAAATTTGAGCAGTGCACTCTGGAATTCGTCAAAAAAAGTGAATACAAATCAAACACAGGTGAACAGAAAGAAACAAGCAAAATAAAAGAAAAGGTAAACATTAGCAAGGGAAAAGAAAAATACATGTCTAGGAGTTAGGGGGAACATTTCCATAACGAATTCAATTAGAGGGCATGGGAACAGAGGAGCGGAAAAAAAAGCGACTTTATTCTCGATTAATTAAGAATCTAATGAAGTGTTGAGAGGCGGTTGAGTATGTCAGTGAAACTGCATTATTGGTTAATTGATAAGGATTGTATCCGTGACGTGAACTAAGATAATGTGGCTGTAGTTATGATTGAGGGACCAAGGCGATTCCATTCCCTGATCACGAGGGGAAAGTAGGAAAACATGAACGTGTCGTTATGGCATGAGTATTCTGTTATCGTGAGTGCGTGTTTATGCCTCGACGGACGTGATTGAGAGAAAGGTATGCATTTTGATACGTCTATCTTGTAGTAGTTGCGCATCAGGTGAAATAAAAATTCGAGTCGTGCTTGTTGCGCTCTTGATGATAGCGTCGCTAAACCCGAAATAGCCGCGAGGTTAGTTGGTGTATCAGTGCGCTTATATTTGTTGTGTATGAACCGCAATGCTTTACGCTGCACTTTCAGCTCAAGGTGCGAGTGCCAGAGAGGGTTCGATAGAGAGAGGGCCCCTATAACGGCTGTGTACGGCGAGAGAGAAAGCGTGGCTATTGAGAGAGCACTAAATCATCCGGCGCTCTAAACATACGCTCGCAAAACAAACAGCGAATTTTTGTTTTTCTCGTTGTGAATATAAATTAGGCTCGAATCCCGCGCAGTTCTCAAAAGCAAGCAGGAAATGACTGCATTGCGTCCACGATTGTGACTCGGCCCAGACGAGTGCAAGGGAACAATGCACCGGAACCGGAACAAGCGTGCATCGCCGCGTCGCCAAGATAAGCACTCGGCTTTCCCCACTGCAGCTGCAACGGAGCGACAGCTAAAGGCTGGCCTATCGCTTGAAGCCACTCGGAAGCTGACAGCGCCGAGGCTCTCGAGTGTGCGGGCACTTTTTACTGCGGACAAATACTGCGCACTGAGTGGCGAAATACGGACACTCCTGTGCGAGAATCATTACAGCATCCACCGACGTGCACACTGTCAGCGCGCGTTCCACAGGAAATAGCTCCATTGAATTGCGTCCTCTCTGTTCGAACGTTCTTGCTGGAATGGCGCTCAAGAGTTCTGTATACGTTGACAGCAGAAACTAGGACAAAGCTTGGAGATCGCTAATTTCAAAGCGGCCACGGTCGCACAATGTATGCCGCTCGCTGCGGCCGGAGCACTTGCGGGAGGAGAGCAACCAAAGACAGTGGTATAATTAAGGCAGGCATTGCGCGATCAGGATGCAGAAGAGCCCTAAGTAAAAATAGTGGGCAGACAGCTACAGCGGGTACACAGCTGCCATGGTCCTCCATAAAGTTAGCAATAAACTTCCATTTGGCAAGGGTGCCAGACAGGCAGACACGACCTCGCCAGGATTATTCACCGTCTGTTTACAGGAGGTATTCAGATGCCCGGATCGGGAACAGTAGCGGATACGAGTTAATGGAGGATATCTAAATAATCTGCGATTCGCTGATGACATTCCATCGCTAATTCACTCAGGAGACCCACTTCAAAACATGATCAATGAGTTAGACAGGCAGAGCACAACTGCGGATTAAAAATAAATATGTAGAAAACCAAAGTAGTGTGCTACTGTCTCGGAAGACAATAGCAGTTTACAATTGGTAGCGAGGCGCGGCAAGTCGTAAGGGAATACGTCTATTTAGGGCAGCTAGTGACCGGTGATTCGTACCATCATCATCATCATCAGCCTGACTGCGCCCACTGCAGGGCAAAGGCCTCTCCCCTGTCTCTCCAACTAACCCTGTCCTTTGCCAGTTGCGGCCGCCGTATTCCCGCAAACTTATTAATCTCTGAATCCGCCCACCTTTCTGCCGCCCCCTGCTACGCTTGCCTTAATTCTCTTGGAATACACTCCGTTACCCTTAAGGACCAGCGGTTGTCTTGCCTTCGCATTACATGTCCTGCCCAAGCTCATTTCTTCCTCTTGATCATGAGAGGGGAAATAACCAGAAGACTAAGAATGGGGTGGAGTGCATATGGCAGGTTCTCTCAGATCATGAATGGCAGTTTACCAGAACAGCTCTACCTTACCGGTACTCACCTGTGGGGCAGAAACGTGGTGGCTAACAAAGAGGGTCCAGCTTAAGTTTTTTTTTTTATTTATAAATACTGCGGTCTTGAACTACAAGACCATCGCAGGTGGGTACATGATTTGTGTAATACCCAAGGACAATGAAAAGGAAATACAGCAGACAAGGCGTCACAGCAACGAAATTAGTACATCACACTGTACTGTATCAAATTCACAACCTCAGAATATATATACTGCAGTCATAGAGCCAAGCATATAATTCAGTAAATCTAAACAAATTACTCATCAACCGAACATTCAAAATTTCTTCACTTGTTGCAGCATCTCCTCAAAATGGGACAAATTATTCTCTTCGACTATATGACCAGCAAGGTTGTTCCATTCGGTAATGGTTCTCGGAAAATAGGAATATTTGTAGCAGTTCGTTCTTGTGGATAAAGGTTTTACGGAAAGAGAATGTCTCAGGCGTGTTGCATAACCACTAGAGTAACTAACAATTTTCGAGATGTCAATGTTGTATTGCCCATGAATTAACTGGAAAAAGAATTTCAAACGACAGATACGGTTTCTATCAGTAACGGATGGTAAGCCACTCTTTTTAATAAGATTAGTGATAGAGGTGCGGCCATAGGAATTATAAATAAATCTTACTGCTTTCTTTTGAATCCTTTCTAATTTGTTAATGTTAATCTTGGTATATGGGTCCCAGATCATTACGGCATATTCTAAGCTTGGCCGCACAATAGTGTTATACGCAAGGAAACGTGTTTCAGGAGTAGCGAACCGTAGTGCACGCCTCAAGAAGAATATTTTGCGCAGAGCATTTGCAGAGATGGTATCAATATGTTTGTTCCAGGAAAGATTATTGGAAATCCATAGGCCGAGATATTTGTAGCATATTACCTCTGAGAGTGCACTATCGGAAGTACCATACTGGTAGAGAAGAGGATTCCTTTTAAGCGTTATTCTCATATATACTGTTTTATCAAAATTTATCACCATTTGCCACCTATCACACCAGCGCATTACTTTCTGAAAGTCATTATTTAGCCTTATTTGATCTTCACTTGAGTTAATTCGTTCATAGAGGACACAATCATCAGCATATAACTTAACATTAACAGAGAGATCTTGGACGATATCGTTAATATAAATAATAAACAAAAGCGGTCCAAGCACAGATCCTTGGGGAACTCCCGATTCAACTGGAATGCAATGTGAGAGGGCACCATTTAGTGTAACAAACTGGCGTCTGTTTGTCAGGTAAGCCTTAATCCAGGTTATTAGTTTATCGTTTTTTATTACAGAACTCAATTTATATATTAGCTTGTTATGAGAAACCGTATCAAAGGCCTTGCGGAAATCTAAAAATATTACGTCAGTTTGTTTTCCTTCGTTTATGGCTTCTGCAAAATCATGAATTGTTTGTATTAGCTGTGTACATGTCGAATATCCTTTCCTGAAACCATGTTGAGCTTTCGATATTACGTTATGTTCTTCAAGAAAGGTGGATAAATGTTTATGAATAATGTGCTCAAGTATCTTACACGCTGTGGAAGTAAGTGAAATAGGGCGATAGTTTTGCACCTGTGTTTTGTCACCAGTTTTATGTAAAGGTTTAACTCTGGCAACTCGCCAGTCATCGGGTAGGGCGCCTTCCTCTATAGACCTTCTAAAAATGACACATAAATACTTGGAGCACCATTGCGCGTACTGCTTCAGAAAGGCATTTGGGATGTCGTCTGGGCCAAACGATTTCTTAACATCTAGATTTAGAAGTAAATTGAACACTCCACTTTCAGATATGGTAACATCAGGTATAGGGGGTAAAGACAGACTGAAAGATGGGAGATGACCATTGTCTGCAGTAAAAACAGTTTTAAAGTGGTTATTAAAGGCTACACAGGCTGCATTATCATCGCGAATACAATTTCCATCTATTACAAACATGTCGGCACTGCGGGAACTCGGGGTAATCGTCCTCCAGAATTTTTCAGGAGATTTTTTAATAAATGATGGGAGTTGGACACCAAAATATCTTTATTTGTCAAGTAAAGTCTGATCTTTTAATTGTTGTGACACCTCCTCAATAATACGGGCTATGGAAGGGGTGGCTGATCTCGCTCGCTTTTTAAGACGTTTTAGTCGACGCTGCAAGTGCAGCGTCTCTCTGCTGATCCAAGGGTTGCGGCTACAAGGCTGCTTAGATATCTTCGGCACAAAACACCGGATACATTCATGAACCATGTTCTTGAAGATGAGCCACAAGTCGTTAATACTGCAAGGATTCATTTGGAAATCGTCATAACGAAGGTCAAGAATGTCAATGATGGACTCATTATCTGCTCGTGAAAAATTTGGAAAGGAATGAAGAGCATCTTCATGCTTTAAAGAAACATCATTTAGTGACAATAAAACTGCCTTATGATCTGATATACCAGTAGCAACATCACAAGAGATGTTTTCCGTAATGGTGCCACTTAGAAAAAAGAGATCTAGGATGGACATCGAACCATGCTGTATTCTTGTAGGCTCATTTACAACTTGCAGCAGATCAAAGTTTAAGGCAAGGTCCAGCATTTCGTTTTCCATCAAATTACAGGACTGTGAAGAAAAACTCCACCAATCAATATTCGGGAAATTGAAATCACCGGTCATAATTATTCTGTCTCCCGGTTTTACATGACACTGGATATACTCTTTTAAATGGTGCAAGACCGTGACAGGAGAGTTAGGGGGCCTGTAAATGGCGCCTAGTAAATACTTGATGTTATCAGCATAAACTTTGCAGAATATGCCCTCGACTCCGGTGACATCAGGTAATCTTATAAGTTGTAGAGATGCTTTGTATAGTATCGCAACTCCCCCACCTCTTCTGTCACGATCTTTTCGAAAGACCTGGTAGTTATTTGGAACAAATTCACTGCCATATATATCTTCACTTAACCACGTCTCAGTCAGCACTACTACATCAGGGTCATGCGTAAGTAAAAGACCTTCCAACTCAACGACTTTATTAACAACACTGCGACAGTTAGTATTTAAAACCCGAAAACAACCTTTTTTAGTTTTGTTCTGTCAGGTGTGCTTGGTAATCCTGTAACGCTTGTTTTCAGTTTTGTCCCAGGCAAATAAAGTCCCGTTCACACTTAATTTATCGAAGAATAACTTGACCTTCGCACCGTTCGCCCTTTCCTCTGCAGAGCTTTCCCATAGTTTTTGCCTTAACTGACGAACGCGAAGAGAAAAATCCTCTGAAATCGATATTTCAGAGCCCTTGAGTTTGGGACAGGCTTTCATTATCGATACTTTTTCACGGTAGTCTAAAAATCTCACAATTACTGGACGATCACCATCTTTCTTCTTTCCCAGCCTATGACAGCGTTCAATTCCACTAATGGTTAAATCAAGCTTTTCAAGAAACACACTCTCTTTTATCTTCTTGCTAAGATCATCAAATGTTTCAGTGCTCTCTTCTTTAACGACATAAATTATCAGATTATTCCTTCGACTCCGGTTTTCTAACTCATCAACCTTATTCAAGAGAAGTTAAGGACAACGCAGCGATGTATGGAGAGAAAAATGATAGGTGTAAAGTTAGGAGACAGGGAGAGGGCAGGGTGGGAGCGGTTCGTGTCCCCAAAGAGTTCCAGCAGCTAATGCTTTGTGTCAAACCATTTGCAGCTTTTTTTTTTCTAGTTGCGCCTATACGCCTGATGAATAGCGGCACAAAGACGAAAGCTCGTTCATGGAATCCACATATCCAAAAAGAGTAGAACTTTTTGACGGGTTAGTTGGTACATTGTCTTGAAAGAATGTCGTACGCCAAAAAAGGACGAAACAGGAAGGAAAAACACAGAACAGGAAAGAGGCTCATGCAGCTCAGCGGCTATAAAAGAGCGCCTGGTTTCCTTTCCTGTTATTAAAGTTGGAAGTTGCGCCTCTTTCCTGTTCTGTGTTTTTCCTTCCTGTTTCGTCCTTTTTTGGCGTACGACATTCTTTCAATCCAAAAAGACTTCGTTGCCGGGTTTCGACAGTTAATAAAAATGGCGTTCATAAAATTATGTTCGCACGCTACCGTTTTCGTTAGAGGCTTATGCGAGCAGTAATCCGTGAATAGATGCAACAACCCTAGAGAGGACTGTTTTTATTGAAAGGAAAATAATTTGAAAAGGAAAGGGAAAGAAAGAAAGGGAAAGAAGATGTTTTTAGGGAAAGAATAAAATCTTCAGCTAGCAGCCGTAGAATAGAGAATTACGCAAGCAAGCGAGGATGTAAAACTTTGCGCGGCCAATCACAGCGCTCGCAAGTTTAAAGGGCGATAGGCCCCACATGCCTGCCTATATTCGGAACATTTGATTTGATCGACAAAAAAAAAACGAAAGCCCACTCGACTCCTTGCATGTATTTTCCCGTCTGAGCTGATTTGCGAGACGCCACCATCCTAAACCGCAGACAAACTTAACAAAACAGAACGGGCGAAGCGGCGGTGCACTCCAGAGTGAAGAAAATTCAACTGGGATGAGTGTGTAGAGAGATAATTGCAGCTCCGAGGCAGTTCACTGCACGGCTAAAAAGACGGACCCCGAAATGAAATCGGAGCAATAGCCCCGTTAAAGCCGAAAGTAAGTGAATTAGTCGAATGCAATTACAGTAATGTCATAACTGCCAGGAGGCAGGCGACACGACACCATTGATAAGCGGCCCCGCGTGTCGCGCGCGCGGACGGCGGACGTGGCAGGCAAGCCCGCCTCCCAGGACGCCCCCTCGCCCTCACCACGGAGTTCGCCGGCCGGGCATTTGGGTGCAGCGCAGCGCGAGTCTACGGGGCAGAGTAGGAACGTGACGCATCTGCGCAGCACTAATTACGCGGCCCAAGTCCCGCAACAGTATGGCGCAGAAACAGGCCAAATCACTCCGAAGCTCAGCGGTGTCACCGTCTTCATCATCATCAGCCTGACTACGCCCACTGCAGGGCAAAGGCCCCTCCCATGTCTCTCCAGTTAACCCTGTCCTTCGCCAGTTGCGGCCACTGTATCCCCGCAAACTTCTTAATCTCATCCGCCCACCTAACTTTCTGCCGCCCCCTGCTACGCTTGCCTTCTCTTGGAATCCACTCCGTTACTTTTAAGGACCAGCGGTTATATCGTCTTCGCATTACGTGCCCTGCCCAAGCCCACTTCTTCCTCTTGATTTCAACTAGGATGTCATTAACCCGCGTTTGTTCCCTCACCCACTCCGCCCTCTTCCGTGGTGTGCTGAGCGTAAAATCCGCACCTCCACCAAAGATGTTACGCGGCCGAAGGCGAGAACGACGCAAGAACGACCCGGACACAGCACAGAGCACCGGAGCCCAGAACACGCTCTCCACCGAGACACTTCGTTCACCTCGTCTTTACTCCCAATATCCGTTGCAATACTGACGCTTAAATTGAGCAGTTAAATCTAGCAGGAAATGCTGGCAGAAAGCAGACAAGGCAGCCGTAGGGCTAGAAGAAAAAAAAAACATTCAGCCGAGGCGATGCTTTGCACAGCCTAAAATAAGCAGTACATACGAAGGGATGAAGATTTTCCACATCAGCATAAGTACGCGAAGCGCAAGTTTTTTCAACAGTCGACATAAAAAAAAGCAGGAAGAAAGACAAAGAGTGAGAGAGAGATGTCGCAATCACCTATGGAAATTTCCTTGTTTACGCCACTACAGCCTGGCCAATCCCCCCATGTGGGTATGTGCCACGTCTTAAGAGGAAGAAGAAAGGGCTGCGCTGGGTCCATCGCCCTGTCTTCGATCACCCAGCTAACAGGTCCCCTGTCGTTGTATCGTGAAATCTGTCAGTCTAAACCCTATTACTACTCCTTTTCCTCTAAAACTGCTAATCTTTCCAACAGTTCACCGCCTGTGTCTTGGCCACTCCTCCGTAGTGGGTATGTGCCATTTTACTAGAGGCCAACCAACCAACCAACCAACCATCCCTGCGCGTGAGCTCAAAGGTGTTCCAAAAAACTCGCACAGCAGGCGCCATGAATACACGACGCGCAGTAAGACGAGCGCACGCATCCAATCTCCACGAAGGTGAGTTTGGGGACGCGCCAAGACCCTCCCCGGCGGGAACGGCTGGCGCGTGCACGGTTGCCCTCGGCGTGACGGACGGTGCACGCATCTGCTGCCAGGGGAGGGATCCTCTCCATTTCGGGAAGGAGTGTCCCGCGTCAGCTGCAGACACAGCGGCGCGGCGGCGTCGCCGCTAATTACCCTGTTCGCCTTGCTATGCAAATGCAGCCGGGCGTTGGGGAGCCGTCCCCCTCGCAGACAGCCGGAGGCCGCTTCCAGGAGGCCCCCTAGTCTGGCAACCCGCGAAGGGATGTGACAGAGGCGCTCCTCCTCCCTAGACAGTCTCCAAACTCATATCGCCACGCGGGCCGCATTGGCAAACTTTTGACGGCCACAGGCCAGCCCACAAAAGATAGCGAAAAGTAGGCAAAATCAGGTAAAGCTATATTCAAGCGCCAAAAACCATAGCGAATAAGACACAACCTTTGGTGAAGAGAGCTACCCCGTAAACTATAAATTTATTTTGTCTGTTCTCTGTGCAGTTCCCTAGTAATCAAAGTTTGTAGCACCTTTATTACGAAAAGCTAACCACTGACGAAGCCAGTGACGACCAGAGGTGGAATTGTCACCGGAAAGTGGAGAAAGGGGTAGCGAGCCACGTGTTTGTGACCCCCCTTATAGCTGTTACATGTGCTCTAATCAGGAATTACCCGATATGGGAGTAAAAAGTGAGCAAGCTGTCCTGTAGCGCACTCTCTTTTAGGGGCAGGATATGATGGCCAACTCCCAGGGTAGATTTCGATCGCTAAATATAAGATATGCTGACTCATGGCAGCGGAGGCATATTCCCACCGCAAAGCATAGCAAACTGATGCCGTTAGCAATGGGAGGAGGCTTTTAAACGCGTCATCGAAAGTCTTGAGGTTATAGGGGAGATTGAAACCTCGGTTAATATCTTCGTAAAT